>NC_092713.1:204386838-204708977 GCF_047496885.1 Scyliorhinus torazame | reverse complement strand
TATGGTCAACTTCCTGGGGAAGTTCATTCCCAACCTTGCCTCCCACACGACAGCTCTGCGCCACCTAGTCAAGAAGTCCACGGAGTTCCAGTGGCTGCATACACACCAGCAGGAATGGGAGGAGCTCAAACTTAAGCTCACCACAGCACCGGTATTGGCGTTTTTCGACACATCTCGAGACACTAAAATTTCGACTGATGCCAGCCAGTCCGGCATTGGGGCGGTGCTCCTACAGCGGGATGACACTGCGTCATGGGCCCCGGTCGCCTATGCTTCGTGGGCCATGACCCCCACAGAACAGCGCTACGCGCAGATCGAAAAGGAGTGCCTGGGCTTGCTAACCGGGATAGACAAGTTCCAAGACTACGTGTATGGTCTCCCCCGGTTTACCGTTGAGACTGACCACCGCCCCCTGGTCAGCATCATAAATAAGGACCTGAACGAGATGACCCCTCGCCTCCAGCGCATCCTACTTAAACTTAGGAGGTATGACTTCCAACTGGTCTACACCCCGGGTAAGGACCTTATCATTGCGGATGCCCTATCTAGAGCAGTGAGCACGCCGCCAGATTCAGAGGGGTTCGTCTGTCAGGTCGAGGCGCAGGTGGCTTTCACATCGGCAAATCTGCCAGCTGACGACTCCAGTCTGGCCCGTATTCGCCGAGAGACTGCGGCCGACCCCCTTCTACAACGGGTGATGCGCCACATGACGGAAGGGTGGCTCAAAGGGCAGTGCCCACAGTTCTACAATGTCCGAGACGACTTGGCCGTCATTGATGGTGTCCTTCTAAAGCTGGACCGGATTGTGATTCCACACAGCATGCACAAGCTGGTCCTCGACCAACTACACGAAGGCCACCTGGGGGTCGAGAAGTGCAGACGGAGGGCCCGAGAGGCGGTATACTGGCCGGACATCAGTAATGACATTGCCAATATGGTGCTCAACTGCCCCACCTGCCAAAGGTTTCAACCGGCACAACCTCCTGAGACGTTTCTGCCCCATGAGCTGGTGACGTCCCCCTGGGTGAAGGTGGGTGTGGACCTTTTTCACGTGCTCGGCAGGGACTATGTAATCGTCATTGACTACTTTCCAACTATCCAGAGGTCATACGCCTGAACAATTTGACATTGTCCGCTGTCATAAGGGCCTGCAAAGACACCTTCGCTCGCCACGGCATTCCGATGACTGTCATGTTGGACAATGGGCCCTGTTTCGCCAGCCAGGAATGGTCATCCTTTGCTGCCTCATATGGCTTCACACACGTGATGTCCAGCCCTCTGCATCCCCAGTCCAATGGAAAGGCGGAGAAGGGCGTTCACATCGTCAAGCGGCTCCTCTGCAAGGCTGCTGCTGCCGGATCTGATTTCTGCCTAGCCCTGCTGGCCTATCGCTCGGCCCCACTAGCCACTGGCCTCTCACCAGCCCAGCTGTTGATGGGTCGCGCCCTCAGGCCCACTGTGCCTAACATTCTGGCACCTACAACCAACCATGCTCCGGCACTACACAGAATGCAACAGCAGCGCGTTTGCCAGAAGAGGGCATATGACACACGGGCAACTGATCTTCCCGCCCTGGCCCCTGGAGACGAAGTCCGCATCCACCTACCAGAAGGTGGCTGGTTAGCACCTGCCGAAGTTCTCCGACGCGTGGCTCCCCGCTCTTTCCTGGTTCGCATACCTGATGGATCCATTCATAGGCGCAATCGCCGGGCTCTTCGCCTACTTCCACGCTCGCTACGGGACCTTACACCAACACCGTGCCCTCCTGTTGTTCCTGATATCGACTTCGTGGAGCTTTCTGCCACCATGCCCCTTCTGTCGTCGCCCGTGGCCAGGCCCATTCCTCAGCCGGTGGTTCCAGACCTACCCTTGAGGGGATCAAGCCGAATTCGTCGACCACCTACTAGACTGGACTTATGAGCCTGTTTGAACATTGAACTCACACTACCACTGTGTTAATATGTTTCTGTTCTTATCGTTACAGGAATTAGTTTTGTCGTTCAACATTTCCCCGTTCTTTGTTTATGGTACAACCTCATTGTTATGTCGCACACGACATCGCCCCTTGTATATAGTTTAGTCTCATGTACATGCTGTAGATATTGCACACACACACATTTAGCTACACTCAGTACACATCTCTATTTATGATGTGGAGATGCCGGTGTTGGACTGGGGTGAGCACAGTACGAAGTCTTACAACACCAGGTTAAAGTCCAACAGGTTTGTTTCGATGTCACTAGCTTTCGGAGCGCTGCTCCTTCCTCAGGTGAATGAAGAGGTCTGTTCCAGAAACACATATATAGACAAATTCAAAGATGCCAAACAATGCTAGGAATGCATTGAAATCCTACCAACTGTCCTGGCTTGATACAATTCACACCTCTTTAACCTGGGGTTACCCCATCTCTGGATCTGTAAGGATTTAATCACCTGCTAATGGTCGCATTCCTAGCATTGTTTGGCATCTTTGAATTTGTCTAAATATGTGTTTCTGGAACAGACCTCTTCATTCACCTGAGGAAGGAGCAGCGCTCCGAAAGCTAGTGACATCGAAACAAACCTGTTGATCTCTACTTATGACCACATAGGCACATGTTCTTGTAAAAAAAAAGGGGGATGTCATGATATTCAGGTAAACATCATAGCACATGCATACATACATACTGATGGACAGATCAACGGACCAATCAACACACACACAACACCACAGCCAATCACAGGCAAGAGCACACACAGTACAAAACAGGGAACACAACACTTCCTGGGCACTCGAGCAGGAGACGGCTCAGGGCACAGAGCTCATTACAAGCCACTCAGACATCCACCATGTGCTGAGTGCCACTACAAGATAGAATTAGGAATAGGTCCACAGATTCAAGGGTTATGATCAAACCTCAGTAAACAGTTTACCACTGTAAATAGATGTTTGAAATAAAACTGAGTTGTACCATTTGCAACCGTGTTGGTTCGTCTGTGTAGCAGAGTACCCAACACTTCAAAAGCTACCGACCGTTGGTCAATGAGGAGCGTGAATCTCCTGCCGGCCAGGTAATGCCTCCAGTGCCGCGCAGCTTCTAATATGGCCTGAGCCTCCTTTTCAACGGAGGAATGATGGATATCTGAAGCATGGAGGGTGCATGAGAAGAAGGCCACGGGCCTGCCCGCTTGGTTGAGGGTGGCCGCCAGAGCTACGTCGGACGCGCGCTCTCGACTTGGAAGGGAAGGGATTCATCGATTGCGTGCATCGTGGCCTTTGCGATGTTCACCTTTATGCGGCTGAAGGCCTGGCGGGCCTCTGCCGACAGGGGGAAAACCGAGGATTGGATTAATGCGTTGGCCTTGTCCGCATAATTGGAGAATATGAAAAAAATCCCAGGCAGCGTTTCAGGGCCTTGGAGCAGTGGGGGAGGGGAAGCTCCATGAGAGGACGCATGCGTTCGGGATCTAGGCCTATGACCCCATCATGCACTATGTAGCCGAGGATGGCTAGACGGTCGGTGCTGAACACACATTTGACCTTGTTGTAGGTTAGGTTAAGGGTTTTTGCGGGATGGAGGAATTTGCGGAGGTTGGTGTAGTGGTCCTGCTGGTTGTGGCCGCAGATTGTGACGTTATCGAGGTACGGAAACGTGGCCCGCAAACCGTACCGGTCAACCATTCGGTCCATCTCCCGTTGGAAGACCGAGACTCCATTTTTGACACCGAAGAGAACCTTTAGGAAGTGGTAGAGCTGCCCATCTGCTTCGAATGCAGTGTACTTGTGTCGTCCGGGCGGATGGAGAGCTGGTGGTAGGCGGATTTGAGGTCCACCGTGGCAAAGAACTTGTATTGTGCAAACTGGTTGACCAAATCAGATATGCGGGGGAGAGGGTACACGTCGAGCTGCGTACACCTGTTGATGGTCTGACTATAATCGATGACCATCCTGTGCTTCTCCCCGGTCTTTACAACCACTACGTGAGCTCTCCAGGGACTGTTGCTGGCCTCGGTAATGCCTTCCTTCAGTAGCCGCTGGACCTCTGACCTAATGAAGTTCCGGTCCTGGGCACTGCACCGACGGGTTTGCAATCCGGGGTGAGGTTCGCAAAAAGGGAATGCGGGTCGACCTTGAGGGTCGCGAGGCTGCAGACAGTGAGGTGGGGTATAGGGCCGCTGAATTTAAAGGTTAAGCTCTAGAGGTTGCATTGGAAGTCTAATCCCAGGAGCGTGGCAATGCAGAGTTGAGGGAGGACGTAGAGTTGGACATTTTTTAATTCTCTTCCCTGGTCTGTGAGGTTCACTATGCAGAACCCCTTGATATCTACAGAGTGAGACCCGGAGGCCAGGGACATTCTTTGGTTAACTGGGTGTATGGGAAGAGAACAGCGCCTTACTGTGTTGGGGTGTATGAAGCTCTCTGTGCTCCCGGAGTCGATCAGGCAGGATGTTTTGCACCCATTGATGAGCACGGTCATCGTCGCGGTCGAAAGCGTTCGGGGCCGAGACTGGTCCAGGGTCACCGAGGCGAGTCGTGGTAAAAGTTGAAGATTTTCCTCGGGCTGTGTGTGGTTATCCGAATTGGGGCCCTGAGACTCAAGCCAAGATGGCCGCACCCACGGGTCGCACATGGCTGGGGGTGGACAAGATGGCGGCGCCCACGCATCGTACGTGGTCCCTGGGGAACAAGATGGCGGGGCCCAGGGCCCGCACATGGCTCGGGAAAATGAAGATGGCGGCACCCGCGGCCCACACGTGGCCCGTGGAGAGAGTTGTGGTGGCGGCCTCGGTTCGTCCCCGGAGACAGCGGCGACTGCCAGGGCCTGGCATACCGCCGCGAAATAGCCCTTTTTGCCACAACCTTTGTAGGTGGAGGAGCGGGCTGGGCAGCGCAGCCGGGAGTGCTTGGCTTGCCCGCAAAAATAACAGCGGGTCCCCTGGGGTTGCCTGGTAGGCGCGCGGCACAAGCTTGTGGGGGGATGGGGGATGCATCGGGATCTGCCGTGCGTGGGTCCCACGCTGCCCAAGGAGCTACCGCACGGTCGGGGACGTTCGCGCGGGCGTTTCTGGAGGCCACATCCAGGGAGCTAGCAAGGGCCCGTGCCTCCTTGAGGCCTAGTGTCTCTTTCTCCAGCAGCCGCTGACGGATTTGGGAGGACAGCATATCTGCAATGAATGCGTCCCGGATTAAAAGTTCTGTGTGGTCGCTGGCTGAAAATTGCAGGCAGTCACAGTTCCTACCTTGTACCAGGAGCGCGCGGTAGAATTCATCCAGCAATTTCCCCGGAATTTGTCGCCTTGTCGCGAACAGATGGCGGGCGTAAACCTGGTTTACTGGGCAAATGTGTCCTTTCAACAGAACCATCGCGGCCTCGAAATCGTCCGCATCCTCGATGAGGGTGTAGATCTCTGGGTTCACCCTCGAGTGGAGAACTTGCATCTTCTGGTCCTCCATGGGTGCAGTCGTGGCCGTCCTGTGGTACCCGTTGAAGCACGCCAGCCAGTGTTTGACGTTTGCCGCTGAGTTTGCTGCATGGGGGCTGAGTTGCAGACACTCCGGCTTGATTCGGAGCTCCATTCTTTAAAATCTAGTCCAATAAACTGATCAATGACCCCAGAAGCGAGATTGGATGACAATTGAAGGCTTTATTGGACTAGATGTTTCCCCCAGCAGCGCAGGTACAGAATGCAGCTGCTAGGGAGACACAGACTCTTATACTCCGCCTTACTGGGCGGAACCAGCAGGCAGTCTTCACCAATAATCTTCCTGCCTCAGGTACCTCCCTCACCAATGATCTTATAACTTCAACCTAGGTACCGTAATACCCCTAATACCGACTACCACATCTTTGTTTGTAATTTCTCCAATGCCTCCATCTACTTTTTGTCAGATCAATATCAGAGCTCAGCATAATGTTTCTGTCAGTCTTTAAGAGTCTTTTATGTTATTTCTTTAAGTGACATTCCAGAAATCTATGATATGACACCAAATTCCTAATATTTGTATTGTTTAATTTGGTTACCATGGATTAGATGGAACTTCCAGACTGCTTCATTTAGGTCTGCTTCTGGTCAGGTTTAACAGCATGGCCATCAAGTATTCTAGGCTCCAGGTGATGTGTTGGGTGCTCTGGATCCGTGGAACACATGCAGGCCACCAACACTTAAAATAGTACAACACAAGTTTATTAAGTTAGAAACTGTTGAACATACTTTCACTGTGGGTTAACACGATGTTAGATTAAACTAAAGACCTATGCCTGTCCTAACCAGCCTATGCGCTCAGCACATGGTCTGTGCTGTAAGCTGTCAGCTCTGTCCTACTGAGAGGCTGCATCCCGAATGAGCGGGAACTCTAATGCCCTCTGTCTATATAGTGAGTGTGCTCTAACTGGCGATTGGCTGCGATGTTGTGTGTGTTGATTGGTCTTGCTGTGTGTCCATCAGTGTGTGTGTCTGCACCATGATATATTGGTGTATATTATGACACCAGGCATCTCGGATTAGTGAGGGACTACGATGTAAGGAGAATCTTTCACCAATAAGATCTCAACCTCTCTCCCTGCCACAGCAAACCTAGTCTGAGGCAGCTTTAACTAAAGTTACTAATGGGCATGATCTCCTCAACACTAGCCTACCCGCAGCTGGTAATCTGACTGAAAAATATTATATTAGTATTGTACAGGCTTGTCCAACCTTTTTGTGCGAGATGCCATATTTCTATTTTTCTCACTCAAGGGGCCGGTGAGCAAACTTCAAAAAGAGGAGTTTTGACGCAACATTAAACATGAATTAAACACGAATTTCAATATGGTGTTGAGGTATGAAGAAAAAAAACCTGGCTGAGCAAAAATAAAGCAATATCAAATCAATAAATTGATCATTTAAAATTCGGAGTAATTCATAAAGATGACCAGAAGTGTGAAAGAGTCAAATTGTGTTTTACACTTCACTATCAGTCTCAGCGTACTTTAAAAAAAAAAAATTTAGAATACTCAATTCCGTTTTTCCAATTAAGGGGCAATTTAGCGTGGCCAATCTACCTACTCCACATGGACAGTGACCCAGAGCCGGGATCGAACCTGGGACCTCGGCGCCATGAGGCGGCAGTGCTATCCACTGCGCTGACTCAGCGTCCTTACCCACTCACCCTCACCCACTTTATAAGTTGGTGTGTGGAGGTGAGGGAGAGTGCGAACGCTGAGGTTGGGAGTGAGGCACACACTCTCTTATATACTCACACACAGTCACTCATGCACACACTCTCACTCACACACGCATAGTCACTCAGACAAACTCACACACGCACAGACTCACACATACACAGACACTCTCTCACACACATACTCGCTGCGATTTTGCGCCCATGTTCGCCACAAGCGCAAGCAGTGATGTGGGTGCAAATTTCTCGAGACTCGGAAAATGAGATTCTCACCTGCGAGATCTCGTTTTCTCATTCTCCCTACTCTCTGTCGGTGATGTAACGAGCAAGATTGGAAACCTAATTTCAATAAATTTTAATATAACTAGCGGGCATCCCCTCCTTATCATCCCCTTACATATAAAATCCCCGACTGCTGACGTCACGTCGGCGAGGTCTACAGCTGTTTTTCAAAAATGGGAAACAGGCATAGGAAACCCGCCGGGGGCTCACAGGTAGATATAGTCTCTGGGGGGAGAGGGAAATGCCTGGGAAGTACCCTGGCACTTCCCCCAGACAGAGGGCGGCCTTCTGGAGAACTCTATTGTGAGGGGATCCATTTATCTGTTGGGGGGTTCCATCTGTCCATGGGGGAGTCCCCCATGTCCATGGAGGGGGGTCCCTTGCATCCAGGGGAGGTTCCCTGTGTCCATAGAGGGAGGGGATCCCCATGTCTGTGGGGAAGAGTGCCCCCCCCCCTGTCCTTGGGGGATGGGGTTCCTTTGTTTCACACTGGAGATCGGGGTGCCCTTTAAAAAGAGCTCTCGGCCTTGGGATTCCCGGTAGCCAGCTTTTTCTGGCCATAACCCATCAGCTTGGATTGAGCCTCCAGATTTGTTCTGCAGAGTGTTGGATGATCTGGATTGCAAACCCGGCTGTACAGCCTGTGGGCTGCATGCCAGATTCCTCACCTCAAACAGGGAGTGGAAAAGTCCACCCACATTGTCACTCACACACATACACTCGCTCACACACATACACTCTCTCTCACACACTTTCTCTCTCTTTCTCTAACGCTCACACACACATACCCTTGCTCACACACATACCCTTGCTCACACACATACACTCGCTCACACACACACATACACTCTCTCTCACACACTTTCTCTCTCTTTCTCTAACGCTCACACACACATACACTCTCTCTCACACACTTTCTCTCCCTTTCTCTAACACTCGCACACACATACCCTCGCCCATACACACATATATTCTTGCTCTCAGACACACATACTATCGCTCACACACATGCACATGCTCACACACACACTCTCACACACACTTTCTCTCTTCCTCTCTCACACACACACATACATACTCTCGCTTATTAACACACACGCACATTCCCTCCCTCCCTCACTCACACACACACACACCATCCCTCCCTCTCTCCCTCCCTCACTCACACAAACACACACACGCGTGCAGCTGCTTCGACTTTCTCCCCCACCCTGAGGGTAGAATTCTCCCATTTTGATACTAAGTGTGCTGCTGGGCAGCTCCAGTGGTGCCTTTCTCACTGGCCACAATGGCGGGATCCGGCGCCAGATTCCGCTCGTGGAACCTCATTAATTATGCACAGACAAGTTCCCCTCAAGTCACCAAACCCCCCCCCCCCAGCCCATTGGCGCAAGGCGCCAATGCCCCACTTGGACAACTACCCATTGCATCTGGCATCTTTGTGCATCCCCTTCCAGTAAATTATGTGGCATTCCTTTGACCTTCTTGCTTGTGAGTTTTTCAAACAGCCTTGGCAGGGTCCCACTTCCCTCCCCTTGGTCTTCCCTCAGCCTTGCCGTCTTCATTCACCTCCTCTGCTCCTCTGCCTGTCATCGTGAGCCCTCACCATTCCCCCCCATCCTGGTACAGCCCTCCTTCCACATTGCCTTCAGATTTGAGTGCAGAAACCTGTCTGTGATCAGCAACAGTGCAGCACTATGGCAGAAAGCTGTTGCACTCACCTCAAAGTCTCAACTGAGGATCGCCTTGTGTCCGCCACTCCTTAACAATCGGGGTTCAGACCGATGTAATTTCACGTTGATGGGATGGAGAATTATAAGGTCTGCAGGGGGCTGACAGGCAGCTGTTTTAATGAGCATTCATGAGATGCAAATTAACGCAAATGATGTTTACGCCACCAGTGGGAAGGGCCGCCTGCCATTAACCAGCCACTGGGAGAATTGCGATGCCATTGTACGCCAGTGGGTTTGTGACATGTTGGCTCCTACTGGATTCTTCATTCCGCCTGCCACCAAACCTACCGTGGGAGAATTCCACCTTCCCTCCCTCGAAGACTCACCACTGTGGTCGCTCTGTAGTTTTAGGCCGCAGGCAGAAGAAAGCTGTTCCTCCAATCAGAGACTGGTTCTCTCCCATACTTGCTCACTGGTGGTCCTAGCAACAACAAACGTGGGAAAGAATTGGCTCGTGACTGGAGGACAGTTGTTGATGAACCGTTGAATTCAGTTATCCACATATTTTGAACAAGGGGTCCACGGGGCAGAAGGAGAGGCCTAGTGGGCCATGTTTTGGACAAGCCTAGGTAGGATGCGCTCTTCTAAGGTTAATGGAGTCACTAATCTAGTAATATCCTGGCAATTACAATGTGGGACATTAATGTTTGAATGCCTGCCATATTTATTTGACATTCCTCCCCTGGTTTAATAGCGGCGTTGACCCATGATAGCATTAATCCATTAAAATGATGATATAAGGCAATCGTCATTTTAAGCATTTGTAGCTAATAATGCACAAGAAAAATACAATTTCTGGGCTAATGTTACTTATTTACAGCTTACTTGGTGGGTTTCTATTATTCAATGACTTCTTTCAATAAAGATAATTTCCGGATGATACCTTTTTATAAATGCACATAAGCTGAACACAAGCCATGCGTCATACTTGAAAACCCACCATGCTTTCATACTTGAAAACCCACCTCAAAGCAGAGACATCCCTGAGCTCCTGGTATGTGTGAGGCATTCATAATGGAAAATTGCCCCCCCCCCCCCCCAACCCACAATTCAAACTGAATGGGCAAATAAATGGTGAGCTCTGCATGTATCAATTCCCCCATCTGCTCCTAGCGCACACCAGGTGTGCAAAAGTGAAAAACCGCCCCTATTACCAGTCAATTCAATGGACAGAATTGATTCTTAAATCAACCTTTCAAAACAAAATGTGAATGCGGGTTTTCTTCATTTTGGATAATTTAACACTCAAATTGCGATTGGCTGCTTTTAGATAGACTCAAATGGATTTTTGCACAATTTTACAACATTTAAAAAAAATAATTTAAAGCACCCAATTATTTTTTTTTCCAATTAAGGGGCAATTTAGTGTGGCCAATCCACCTAACCTGTGTATATCATTTAAAAAAAAAAAATTTAGAGTGCCCAATCATTTTCTTTTCCAATTAAGGGGCAATTTAGCGTGGCCAATCCACCTAACCTGCACATCTTTGGGTTGTGGGGGTGAGACCCACGCAGACACGGGGAGAATGTGCAAACTCCACACGGACAGTGACCTAGGGCCAGGATTCGAACCCGGATCCTCAACGCTGCAGTCCCAGTGGTGACCACTGCACTATTGTGCTGCCCCCAATTTTACAAAGTTGGCTCATTATTATAGCTTCAGATGCAAATTTAGACAGATGGAGAGAACCCACTTTGTGCTGAGTGAAAAAAGTTACACGAATGAAATTGTAAGGAGAGCATCATAAGATATCACAAAATCGCCCAAAATCCTTTGAAAAGACCCAAAAGGCATCTCAACCAAGTAATAGCTTTCGCCAAAGCTGTAGTGGCAGAGGACAAAGAAATGCCAAACAAAAATGGAAGGAAGTGAAATCCAAGGTGCAGGCATAAGTTTTCAGGCAAGTGTTAGAGCAACCCCACAGCAAAATCTGTTTGCAGTTGAGGTGATGTTATTTGAGGTGCTCGTGAAGAGGGTTTCCAAATATGGACTTTTTAAAATAAACCGTGTGTTTGAAATGAATGTTTCAAATATTGATGCTAACCATCACCGTCGCGGGGTCAAAATTCTGGAACTCCCTCCCTAACAGGATGCTGGGTGTATCTACACCACACAGAGTGTAGCGGTGCAAGGAGACAGCTCACTGCCACTTTCTCAAAGGCAATTAGTGATGACCAATGTCAGTGACTCTCCCTATGTCAATGACTCTCACAAGCCATGAACGAATACAAATAAAGTTATAACTTCTCTTTCATACAAATGTCTCCATTGCTCAACCTAGTCAGAAACAACTATGGCAAGCGTCTCATTCTGAATTTGTGGTATTAGATTTTGGAAGTCAGTTACAGCTCCATCATGGGTCTCTAACAGCTGTCATTCAGTATCTTTCCCTTTTGAGCATTTCAGTGGTTTAGTTTCAATCAATATTGTAGCCTTGAAAGATAGATTCCAAGGTCTATAAATACTTGACTTCATGAACACCACTTCAGTTCAATATCTCCAGGATACTTTAGAAATATTTTCTACCCATCAGATTTTAACAAGAGACCCACCCACAGCATTTAGTTAAGCTACAAAAGGGACCTTATTTTATTTGCTTCAAGTTTATCGCATCTGCTCTCTCAAACAGAATACTCAGATTTTTACTGTGCTCTGCTATAGTAACTTAAGATCTCTTGAGATAGCTCTTCTGCAATAAATGAAAACATTGGGCACGATTTAACACGCAAAAAACAGAGTCCCGTTTTGGGTGTGTATAGCGGGGTGCCTGCAGCACTGAGAATGACCCCGTTATCTAACGAGACTCGACCATTTTTGGGGGCTTCGGTCAGAAAGGCCCCGCCAAGGCCGCACTTACCTAATTTCCTGCACTGACTTTTTTTACATTTTTAAAGAAATAAATTTAGAGTGCCCAATTCATTTTTTCCAATTAAGGGGCAATTCAGCGTGGCCAATCCACCTACCCTGCACATCTTTGGGTTGTGGGGGCCAATCCCACGCAAACACGGGGAGAATGTGCGAACTCCACACGGACAGTGACCCAGAATGGGAGTCGAACCTGGGACCTCGGTGCCGTGAGGCTGCTGTGCGGACGACTGTGCCATCGTGCTGTCCAATTTCCTGCATTGATGAGCTCAGTGCTTCAGTGCAGAAGATGACTTACGGATTGGGGCACCATTTTTAAATGCTGCCCCAATCGTTTAACTCCCCTCCCTGCTCCTCCAACATGGCATCTGACTCCCCCCACTGCCTCAGCTTACCTATTAGGGGGTCTTCGAACCCCCCCTCACCACACCTTTTAAGGGCAGTGCACCTCCGGGCCCGATCCCTTGCACAGCAACCTGGCATCTGGGCACCTTGCCACTGCCAGTGTGGCAGTGCCACCTGGGGACCCTGGCAGTGTCAAGGTGCCCAGGTGTCAGCAGGGGGGCAAGGGTACCACCCTGCCTATAGCCTGACCACCCGAGGATCTCTAATGGCCTGGAAGACTCCTCAGATGCCATTACATCTGGTCCACATTTATGTGCTAAATGGCGCCATGGTGTGGTCTCCTAGGCAAAGCCGGTGGTTCCAGATCGCAACATCTCACCAGGTCCCGCTAGATCTCATGAAGCCTCCTGAGCGTCACAAATCTTGCAAGAGCCGTCTTGCGAGATTTAACGGCCTTGTTGTGTCACTTAGTCGGGCCCATCGATGTCATTACATCGTGCCCACTATCTAAATGACTTCTACTCCTAGAAGACCCTCAGGTGACTGAAACATTTATCTTTGCTACTTCTTTAAATCCAATGTAATTCCAGAAGACAGGATCAGTTACTTTCAAACCTTTCAGATATTGAAGGCCATCAAGTAACTTGAGGCTTTGCTGGAACCTAGTTGGCATCTAGTTGAGAGAAATGTGGAAATATAATTGTTGGTGATGGATACGGAGACCTCCTAATTGCTCAGTTGAAATCCTGAAGATTGCACAGCTTATTCAGCTTCACTAATGTCATCAATACTGTCCTTTCAGATGCTCTCGGAAGAGTAGCTTCATAGCTGAACTTTCAACCCCATATCTGTGCCACCATTAAGACCACCTAATATCTGCCTTTGTGAGAATGCCTGTCTGCCCCTGCCACTGCTCATCTGGTGCTGAAATCAGCATTCAATGCCTTTGTTAACTCAAGACTTTTTTTAACAAGCTCCTGGTTGACCGCCCACATTCTACCCCGTGTAAACTTGAAGTTGTCCAGAACTCTGTTGCCCATGTCTAATCTCAGGGCAAGTGCCTTTCCCCTATCACTCTATGCTCGCTGACCTACGAGCATCATCTTGCATGTAAAAATCTCATTCTTATTTTCAAAATCCTCTGTGGCCTCGCCGCTCCCTGGGCGGGATTCTCCAATAATGGGGCTATGTCCGCACGCCCATGAGAAACGCGGGCGAATCACTCCGGACTTTCCAGAAGAAAGTCCGGCGCAATTCGCTTACCGGAAGGGGGCTAGCAGGGCCCCGGAGTAGTCCTCGCAGCTCCGGCTGCCAATACGGGGCCCTGCAGTTCCGGTCGGACCCACACCGCGGACTGCCACAATGTGGAAAAGTGTGAGGTCATGCACTTTGGATGGAGGAATCTAGGCATAGACTATTTTCTAAATGGGGAAATGCTTCAGAAAGCGGAAGCACAAAGGGACTTGGGAGTCTTTGTTCATGATTCTCTTGTTCATGATTCTCTTAAGGTTAATGTGCAGGTTCAGTCGGCAGTTAAGAAGGCAACTGCAATGTTAGCACTCATGTCAAGAGGGCTAGAATACAAGACCAGGGATGTACTTCTGAGGCTGTATAAGGCTCTGGTCAGACCCCATTTGGAGTACTGTGAGCAGTTTTGGGCCCCATATCTAAGGAAGGATGTGCTGGCCTTGGAAAGGGTCCAGAGGAGGTTCACAAGAATGATCCCTGGAATGAAGAACTTGTCGTATGAGGAATGTTTGAGAACTCTGCGTCTGTAGTCGTTAGAGTTTAGACGGAAGAGAGGGGATCTTATTGAAACGTACAAGATACTGCGAGGGCTGGATAGAGTGGACGTGGAGAGGGTGTTTCCACTTGTAGGAAAAACTAGAACCAGAGGACACCATCTCAGATTAAAGGGAAGATCCTTTAAAACAGAGATGAGGAGGAATGTTTTCAGCCAGAGGGTGGTGAATCTGTGGAACTCTTTGCCGCAGAAGGCTGTGGAGGCCAAATCACTGAGTGTCTTTAAGGCAGAGATAGATAGGTTTTTGATTAATAAGGGGATCAGGGGATATGGGGAGAAGGCAGGAGGTTGGAGATGAGAAAATATCAGGCATGATTGAATGGCAGAGCAGACTCGATGGGCCGAGTGGCCTAATTCTGCCACCAGGGCGGCAGCGGGCTGAGTCCGCAGCCGCCACGCCCGGTTCCCGATGGGTGGGACCATGAGAGAAGCACGCCGTCGGGAACTCGGCCAGTTGACGTTGGAGATTCGCTGTGGGGGCCTCTTTCAATGGCCCCCAGCCGATGCCATGTAGACCGCGCACGTGTTTCGCGGTGATTCTCCGGGGACCGGAGAATCGCGGGTGCGGCGTTGGACCCGATCTCGGGTTTGACGCTCATTCTCCGCCCCCGCGCCAATCGCGATTTTGGCGCGGAGGCTCAGAAAATCCCGCTCCCTATCTCTGGAATCTCTTCCAGCCTCACAACCCCCTGACATGTCTGCACTTCTCTAATTCTGGGATTTCCGGATTCCTGATTTAAATTTTTCCCAAGCTCTGGAATTTCCTCCCTGCCTCTTTACCTCACTTCTTCCTTTAAGACATTTCTTGGGTTATCTGACCGAATAACTCCTTTGTGGCTCAATGTCACTGACAGTGTTTTATAATGCAGCTGTGAAGTGCCTTGGGATGTTTCATTACATTAAGGGTGATATTTAAATCTAAGTTGTTGTTGTTGTACAGCACTACACCATAGGGTGACTTTTTAATGCTAGGTCAGGAACCGTAAACCAAGATGCATTACAGATATTGCCCTTGTACCCAAGCTGCATCGCTATTGCTATGCAATTTTAAAATCTAAATGGTTTAATTAACCAGGGCAAACTCAGCATGAGTGCCACAGGGGGTGGGAGCAGCCTGTCTGGCACCAACAGCAGAAGTTGGCAGCAGCCATATTGGAGGCTGTTGCTGCCTCACTGATTTAAACTGGCAGCTCAGAGGAATGGTGTGGAGCTGGAACAAAGTGGGCAGTGGCCTTGCAGGATAAGGTAAGGGCCAGCGCTCATGCTGATGCTAGTTGAACCCATGGGTTTGTTTCTAAGACAACTGCAGATTTGCTCCTGTGACAAACCCGACAGCTGTGCACATGTGTTAAGAATGTTCAGGCTCACCGGGATAAAATGGCATTTGGGAACAAGCAAAATCCTTAATTGGTGTTGGGTGAGTTAACCAATCCCTTCCCCCGCCAGCCCTTATAATATTCAATACTGTCCCCGCAACAACCTCTGGGACTATGATTTTCAATGCCTTGCCTGCCCCAAGTCCCTCCCCATGGTCCTTTGAAAGTCCAGGCGCATGGGTTCAAATTCCACAATGGCAAATTATGAAATTGAATTCAATATACCTGGTTTAAAAAGTGGGCCTACAGCAAAAAAAGTCAGTGGTTTAGAAAGTTGAATTCTTATTTTAAAAACAAACTCAATTTGTTCACTAATGTCCTTCAGGGCAGGAAACCTGCCACCTCTGCCTGTTCGGGGGCAGGTTTAGTTCAGTTGGCTAGACAGCTGGTTTGTGACGCAGAACGAGGCCAACAGCATGGGTTCAATTCCCGTACTGGCTGAGCTTATTCATGAAGGCCTTCTCAACCTTGCCCCTCATCTGAGGTGTGGTGATCCTCAGGTTAAATCACCACCAGTCAGCTCTCTCCCTCAAAGGAAAAAGCTGCCTATGGTCATCTCTAACTATGGCTACTTTACCTGACCTGACCTGTGCATGACTCCAGTTTAAAACTATGGGCGTCATTCTCCGACCCCCCAGCGGGTCATGGAATGGCCGTTGGCCGCCGTGAATCCCGCCCCCGCCAGTTGCCGAAGTCTCCGGTACCGGATATTCGGCGGGGACGGGAATCGGGCCGCGCCGGTTGGCGGGCCCCCCCCCGCTCGATTCTCCGGCCCGGATGGGCCGAAGTCCCGCCGATAAATAGCCTGTCCCGCCGGCGTAAATTAAAGTACCTATTTACCGGCGGGACAAGGCGGCGTGGGCGGGCTCCGGGGTCCTGGGGGGGGGGGCGCGGGGCGATCTGACCCCGGGGGGTGCCCCCACGGTGGCCTGGCTCGCGATCGGGGCCCACCAATCCGCGGGCGGGCCTGTGCCGTGGGGGCACTCTTTCCCTTCCGCCTCCGCAACGGTCTCCACCATGGCGGAGGCGGAAGAGACTCTCCCCACTGCGCATGCGCGGGAAACTGTCAGCGGCCGCTGACGCTCCCGCGCATGCTCCGCCCGGGGATGTCATTTCCGCGCCAGCTTGCGGGGCAACAAAGGCCGTTTCCGCCAGCTGGCGGGGCGGAAATCCCTCCGGCACCGGCCTAGCCCCTCAATGTTGGGGCTAGGCCCCCAAAGATGCGGAGCAGTCCGCACCTTTGGGGCGGCGCGATGTCCGTCTGATTGGTGCCGTTTTGGGCGCCAGTCGGCGGACATCGCGCCGTTTTGGGAGAATTTCGCCCTATATGATTGATTCTTTATGCACCCAGGTAACTAGAAATGGGTCATAAATCTTATCTTGCAGAGGGTGCGGAGAAGATCCATGTGAATGTTCCTAGACATGAGATTATTCAGTTATATGGAGAGACAGGAGAAGCCGGAATTGTTTCCCTTAGAGCAAAGAACGTAGGTTATGAGGGGCATTGTTAGAAAGCGGAAACTGTTTTCACTGGCAACACAAATAATATTCAGTAGACAGGGATTTACAACAACTGGAAAAAAGCTCACAGAAAGTTGTATGATTTGGAACCTCCTGCTTAAAGGATGGAGAACCTCAAACCCTGCCACAGACTGAGTCTGTGTCGGGTTTCACAACTTGCCAATTTTCAGAGAAAACCTCAGAACACCTTATTTCAAATCTGAACACGATAATACGGTGAATAGGGGACGCAGGAAAACCAACTGAAATGATTGCAAAGCACTTTAGGTTAGTAGCCATGCTGCTGCTGATCTTTACACGCATTGGATTAAATAGCTCTTCATGCCTCCCCCATTTCCCTGTTTATAATGATAAAAGACCCATCAAAGTGAAATGATGTTAAAACTACAAGTAATTGAAAATTATTTGTTTTTTGTTCATGAATGATTGTGCTGTATTCTTTAATAACTCTCTTTGAACTGACTTGGGTCAGCTGCAAGAAGGTAACTGTGGCTACAACAGCAGGTCAGAGTCTGGGAATTCTGTGGTAAGTAACTCACCTCCTGACTCCACAAAGCCTGTTCACCATCTTCAAGGCACAAGACAGGAGTGTGGTGGGGTACTCTCCATTTGCTTGGATCAGTGCAGTTCCAACAACACTCAAGAAGCTCAACTCCATCCAGGGCACAGCAGCCCGCTTGGTAGTGTCCCATCCACCACCTATGCACAGTGGCAGCCATGTGTACCATTTACAAGATGCACTGCAGTATCTCACCATGGCTTCTTCGACAGCACCTTCCAAACCCACAACCTTTATTACTTAGAAGGACAAGGATAGCTGATACACCACCACCTGCAAGTTCCCCTCCAAGTCACTCACCATCCTAACTTGGAAGTATATCGCTGTTCCTTCACTGTCTATGGTTCAAAATCCTGGAACTCCCTTTCGAACAACACTGTGGGTGTACCTACACCACACGGACTATAGCAGTGGAAGAAGGGCAATCAGTGATGGGCAAGAAATGCTGGGATGGACAGAGATGCCCACATCCCATGAATGCATTTTAAAGACATGCCCATGTAAACTAACGGTTTAGGGAATCATGTGCAATGTTTGAATTTAAGTCTATGGATTTCTATTTGTGTGGCCTTAATGACATCAAGGCTAAAGACTACTCAAAATTCTTTACTGTAGCAAGAATATACATATTCTTGATCCCAAGTTGAATACATAACTTTTTAAAAAATAATCTTTATTGTCACAAGTAAGCTTACATTATCACTGCAATGAAGTTACTGTGAAAAGCCCCTAGTCGCCACATTCCGGCGCCTGTTCGGGTACACGGAGGGAGAATTCTGAATGTCCAAATTAACAGCACGCCGGAGCACCCGGAGGGAACCCACCCAGACACGGGGAGAACATACAGACTCTGCACCGACAGTGACCCAAGCCGGAATCGAAACTGGGACCTGCCGCTGTGAAGCAACAATGCTAACCACTGTGCTACCATGCCGCCCATAAGCATTCTACCTCACTCGATTCTGCAAAAGTCTTTTGTTCTTCTTGGATGAGTTCAACTCTCTCTGCCATATTTGCAGTGGGTCAGCTGGAGTCAAGGGGCGTCATTCTCGACCCCCCAGAGGGTCGGAGAATGGCCGTTGGCCGCCCCCGCCGGTTGCCGAAGTCTCCGAAGGGAGAAAAGTCGGCGGGGCGTTAATGTCGCCGCTGCCGTCGGAGAATGTCACGGGTCTGCGCAAGGCAGCCGATTTTCGGCTTGCTGATATTCTCCCTTCCGGATGGGCCGAAGTCCCGTCGACGTGATGACTGTTCACGTCTACGTAAATTAAACCTCCTTTTCATCGGCGTGACCCTGTGCTCCAGGTTCATGCCGACCAGCGTGGAGGTGAGTGACGGCCTGGGGGGTTGGCTCTGGGCAGGCGATGGCGTGGCCGCAGTCTGAATGCGTGAGGAGAGGTGTGTCTCGGGTTGTGTGTGTGTGTGTGTGTGCGGCGGGGGGGGGGGGGGTGCGGCGGGGGGGGGGTTAGAGTAGGCTGGGCTCCGGGGGAGTGCCGGGAGGGGGTCCGTGCCGGGGAGGGGGATGGGGGGGGGGTCCGTGCCGGGGAGGGGGATGGGGGGGTCCGTGCCGGGGTGGAGGTTGGGGGGGGGTCCGTGCCGGGGTGGAGGTTGGGGGGGGTCCGTGCCGGGGAGGGGGATGGGGGGTCCGTGCCGGGGTGGAGGTTGGGGGGGGTCCGTGCCGGGGAGGGGGATGGGGGGTCCGTGCCGGGGTGGAGGTTGGGGGGGGGTCCGTGCCGGGGTGGAGGTTGGGGGTGGTCCGTGCCGGGGAGGGGGATGGGGGGGGGTCCGTGCCGGGGTGGAGGTTGGGGGGTCCGTGCCGGGGTGGAGGTTGGGGGGGGGTCCGTGCCGGGTAGGGGGATGGGGGGTCCGTGCCGGGGTGGAGGTTGGGGGGGGGTCCGTGCCGGGGTGGAGGTTGGGGGGGGTCCGTGCCGGGGAGGGGGATGGGGGGGGGTCCGTGCCGGGGAGGGGGATGCGAGGGCAAGTGAGTTGGTCCACCGGGCCAGGTGCCAGCCTCCAACAGTTGGACCCATGCGGTCCATGCCACCTGGCTGGGGGGAGGAGGGGATATGGGCAATGATGACATGTCGTCGTTCCCCTCCCCCCCACCAGGCCGTCATGTTTTGCGATCATCCAGCGATGTTGGCCGCCGTGGCGGCAGCCGCTCATGTCTATGTTGCCCTTGATGAGGAGGAGGAGGAGGAGGAGGAGCGTGCCAGAGAGGCGGCGCAGGCTGCCGCAGAGGGACAGGCGGCAGCCGCCCAGGCTGGAGGGACACCTGACCGACAGGACGAGGAGGGGGAGGAGGACGTCGCGGCCCCACGGCAACGGAGGCACCCAAGGGCGCCCCGTGTGTACCGGCCCCGGCAGTCATACCAGGACCTCACGGACCGGGAATGCAGGAGGAGACTCCGGATGAGGCGGGAAACCGTGGCACACATCTGCCACCTGCTGGCACACCTGTCACCGCGTGGCACTGGCGGGGGACACCCTCTCCCCGTGTCCGTCAAGGTTACGGTGGCCCTGAACTTTTATGCAACGGGGTCATTCCAGGCACCGAGTGGGGACCTGTCCGGCATATCGCAGACATCGGTGCATCGGTGCATCCGGGCAGTGACAGATGCCCTATGTGCCATGGCGCACCGCTACATCCGCTTCCCCGTGGACCGGGCCAGCCAAGATGCCCGGGCCGTGGGCTTCTCTGCCGTGGCCGGGTTCCCCATGGTCCAGGGCACGATCGATGGGATGCACGTCGCCGTGCGGCCACCTGCAGATAACAGGGCCGTGTTCACCAATAGGAAGGGGACCGATTCGATGAACATACAGGTGGTCTGCGACCACTGCATGATGATCCTGCACGTCTGCGCCCGTTACCCAGGCAGTGTACACGACTCATACGTGTTGTCGCGGTCATCCATCCCCGGCATGTACGAGGGACGCCATCCCCGGCTGAGGGGCTGGTTGCTGGGTGACAGGGGCTACCCATTGCGATCGTGGCTGATGACGCCTATACGGAGGCCACGCAATGAGACGGAGAACCGCTACAATGATGCCCATGTAGCGACAAGGGGAGTGATAGAGAGGTGCTTTGGCGTGCTGAAGATGCGTTTCAGGTGCCTGGACCTCTCTGGGGGCGCCCTCCAGTATCGGTCAGATAGGGTCGGCCGCATCATTGTGGTGTGCTGCGTCCTGCACAACATAGCCCAACAGAGGGGCGATGTGCCGCAGGCAGAGGAGGGCGGAGTGGAGGAGCAGCAGGAAGAGGCGCAGTCCTCCCCAGATGAGGGGGATGGGGGTAATGGTCAGGGCAGACGGGGTAGACACAGGCGGGTGGCTGTCCACCGTTACCGGCTGGCCCAGCGGGCATGGGACAGACTGATAGCCGCCCGCTTCACTGACTAGATGGGCGTGGGAATCGGGTAGTATGGCCACAGACCGCACACCATGGCAACAGCCGACCACCCACACCCCCCACCCATCCACCCACCCAGCACCCTCACCCCCCTCCCCAACCCCACCCACCCCACCCGCATGCACACCACCCCCCCCCATTGCCGATCCACCTGCGGCACAACGGGCCGGGCTCACACAGTTGCGGGTGGACGCGTGTCTGTTGCAGGCCATGGAGGATGATGACAACCCGCCCTGCGGTGAGCTCCTGGCTCTACATCGTTGGACTATGTCTGACCCATGGCCACAGTACCACCATCCACCCGGACCATCCCTGCATGCGGCTGTGACACTGCAGCGCACGGTCCCGTCCTCTGCCCGGGGGATGTTGATGGCGGCCCAGGGGGAAGGGGGCAGACTCACCTGGGACTGAGGTAAGACCACCCCTCACACACACACTTGCGCTCAACGTACATGACACCCCTGCACGCTTTGGACAGAGCACAAAGGCAGCTTCTGTAGGTGTAACATTGACTTTAATAACCAAAGGAGTTCATGCACGTGCCCTAGCCCCTAAAACTCATCTGTGCCCTGCACCCGTGCCAACTTACTCAGTGTCTAATTGTTTGGCCTTACGGGCCCTTTGACTACGTCTACGTGGTTCCCCAGACGGTACAGCAGAACTGGAGGTGGACTCCTGTGATTCCTGCCCTCTGACACTGGATCCCTTTGGCGGCCGTTTCCTGGGGCGTCCTGGCCTAGATGGGCCAGGCTGCGGCCCGGGCGACTGGGATGGCGAGCTGCCAGCCTGTCCTGCCCGTTGCCCACCCGATGCACCTGGGACGGAAGGGGGGGAGTCCGAGGTGTCGCGGTGTACCGGGACCTCCCCTACAGGGGGAGCCGGGACGGTCCACACCACCTCCTCCTCCCGCGGGGTGCCCGATGGCCCCCAGGCCTCTACATGGGTGGGGGATGCAAACGGACTGGCCATCCGACGCCCCCCCGACATCTGGCGCTGCCAGCCCTGGAGGCCCGTGCTGGTATCGACAGGGGTCTGCAGGTTTGCAGCCATGGAGCCCAGGGGGTTGGCAAACCCTGTCTGTGACAGTGCGACGTAGGCTCGCACATGGCCACTGGCGCCGATGCCCTCAGCGATGGCCTGCAGAGACTGGGCCATGGACTGCAGAGACTGGGCCATGGCCTGCTGAGACTGGGCCATGGCCTGCTGAGACTGGGCCATGGCCTGCAGAGACTGGACTATGGCGTTGAGCGCCTCTGCCATCTGGCGCTGGCACTGGCTCATGGCCTCCTGTGAGAGGGCAGCCATTTCCTGGGCCACAGACGCCGCCTGCACGGAAAGCCCCAGGCCTCGCAAACCGTTCCCCATGTCTGACACCGTCGCACCCATTGCCTCCACCGCGGACGCCACCCGTGCAGTGTCAGCTTGGGTGGTACGCATGACCGGCACCACTCCCATCTCCTGGACGCGGGTGGACTCCTCCACCTGCGACTGCAGCCGCCGCAAGCCGCCCGTCACCCTCTTCGCTCGTCTCCGGGTCGGTGGTTGCATCGGATCTATGTGTGGGTGTGGTAACTCCAGGAACCCGGGATCCATCTGGGCGGCAGATGTTCGCTTGGGCTGGGCTGCCCTCCGACCGCCCGGCCCCTCTGCTGCTCCTACCTCCACCTGCTGTACCGGGACGGCTGTGTTGTGCGCACCAGTGAGTGTACCAGACGCCTCATCACTAAAGTGCCCAACCGAGGTAAGTGTTTCTGCGATGGTGGAGGGTGTTGGTGACAGCAGTGGCGTTGTGTCGTGCTCTTCGTCCCACTCTGAGTCCATGGCACTTTGGGGTGGGGGTTCGTCTCCACCCATCCACTCTGAGTCACTGTCCGGTATTTCGTCTTCCTGGGTAGTGCTGTCCCGGGTAGGGGTGTCCTGGGCAGTGCTGTCCCGGGTAGTGAAGTCCTGGGCAGTGCTGTCTCGGGTAGTGGTGTCCTGGGTAGTGGTGTCCCGGGTAGTGGTGTCCTGGGTAGTGGTGTCCTGGGTAGTGGTGTCCTGGGTAGTGGTGTCCTGGGTAGTGGTGTCCTGGGTAGTGGTGTCCTGGCTCGGATGTGACGGGGGCCTGTGGCTGACCCCCTCGTCGCTGGGTGGTCGCTCCCGCACGTGACGGGGGTGTCGTCTCCCTGTTGCTCCAGGTCTCTCCGTCTCCCGTGGCCTCCGAGGGGCATCCTGCGGGCGTCGCATGCTGGAGGGTGCGGGTCTCTCCGTCTCCCGTGGTGTGCGAGGGGCATCCTGCGGGCGTCGCATGCTGGAGGGTCCGGGTCTCTCCGTCTCCCGTGGCCTCCGAGGGGCATCCTGCGGGCGTCGCATGCTGGAGGGTTCGTGTCTCTCCGTCTCCCGTGGCCTCCGAGGGGCATCCTGCGGGCGTCGCATGCTGGAGGGTTCGTGTCTCTCCGTCTCCTGTGGCCTCCGAGGGGCATCCTGCGGGCGGTCTGCATCTGCGGGGATGGGTGCCTGGACGTTTGGTCCTGCGATACACAATGAAGCATGCATGGTTAGACATCAGGCAGTGATCAGGTGATATGGGGGAGGGGGATATAGGGGAGGGGGGATATGGGGACGGGCTGTCGGTGGCTCACTTGCTACTACGCCCCCGACCTCTGCATCAGCAACCTCCCGGTCGTCAGGTCCGCCAGCCAGTTCCAGGGCCCTTTCCTCGTGTTTGGTCAGTGGCCTCTCATCAGCGGGGCCTCCTGCAGTCCTCACATGCTCCCTATTGTTGTGTGCGCGCTTATCCTGTGGGGGGGATATGGGGGAGGGGGGATATGGGGGAGGGGGGGATATGGGGGAGGGGGGACATGGGGGTATGGGGGAGGGGGGATATGGGGCAGGGGTAAAAGGCAACACTGTTAGGCAGGTATATGAATGCACGCCATCGGTTGCGCGTGCATTGCAGAGGTTAAGGTTAGGGCTGGATTCACTTGGGGATATGGGGGATATGGGGGAGGGGGGATATGGGGGAGGGGGGAAATGGGGAGGGGGAATATGGGGGAGGGGGGATAGGGGAGGGGGGATATGGGGAGGGGGGATATGGGGGAGGGGGAGATATGGGGGAGGGGGGATATGGGGAGGGGGGGATATGGGGAGGCTCACCCTGCCTGCTCTGACGAGGTCGTTTACCTTCTTGTGGCACTGGGTGCCTGTCCGTGGTGTCAGGGCCACAGCGGTGATGGCCTCTGCCACCTCCCTCCACAGACGCCGGCTGTGGCGTGGGGCAACTCTGCGGCCATGCCCGGGATACAGGGCGTCCCTCCTCTGCTCCACCGCGTCCAGGAGCGCCTCCACATCCCGTGACTCGAACCTCGGGGCTGAGCGGCGGCCAGCCATCCAGTCAGGTGTTCCGGTGGGGTGTTCCGGTCGGGTGGGGGGGGAGCAGCGCGGCCTTATGAGCCGTCACGCCGTGCGGTGCGTATGACGCTGCACGGCGTGAACCACTGCGCAAGCGCGGATCCCGTTACGTCGCTGCTAGCCCTTTTCAGGCCGGAGACTTTCGACCCATTTTTCCGACGTGACGCAAGTCGGATTTGCGCCGTTTTTTGCGCCGATCGGCGGACCTTCCGCCGATAACGGAGAATTTCGCCCAAGGTTTGCTGGAACATTGGAAACATCAGGGCCGGGATTCTCCAAAATCCCGGCCAAGTGTTACGCCGGCGTCAAAACAGGTGCGAGCGACGCCGGCGTCAACGAGCCTCCAGGCCCAGTCATTCTCCCCTTTCTCGGGGGTAGCCCGGTGCCGGAGCGCTGTGCGCTGCTCCGGTGCCGAAAGCCTGCCCCACGGCCGGTGTGGGTCCGCACATGCGCGCCATGGCTGGCTCCGCGCCAGCTTTCAGGCAACATGACGGAGCCCTACAGGGGCCCGGCGCGGAGGAACATAGCCCCCCTCCGGAATGAGAGCACCAACAGATCGGTTGCCCCTGATCGCGGGCCTGGCCACCATGGAGGCCCCCCCCCCTGGAGTCGGCTCCCCCCGCCCCCCCACCAGGAAGGCCCCTGGAACCAGAACGCCGATGGTTTTATTTTAAGTCAGTGCTTCATCAAATAAGTTATTGCTAATAGTATTGTACGTAACTGTGCCTCACTCCCAGGCAGATTTCAATTATGACCCATTTCTGAACTCAATAATGTTGGAACATCTTTACCCATTGTTGGATTTAACGCCTTCTCTGGTGGTTCAGTCTACATTGCAAATTGTGAAATAAATTTACCTTAGCTCCTTTGGAGGTGGAAATTTAGCATAGGCGCTCATTCATTCTACAACCTAACCTAACAGCTTCATTACCATTGCTCTGCATTGTCACAGTTTAAAATAGTTTTTCATATTCGCCACTGCTTCAGCTGTCATGTGTTCTTATAATCGTATAATGTGGTCCATATGCACAGCTAATTATTTATTATTAATACTTGCATTTATATTACATGGTATGACACTGAGACATCTTAATGTACAGCAACCATTTTGTACCAGCAAAGTCACACAAACACAGTATCACCACTCAGACGTGACATTCAATGTCCAGTGCTTGTGAAAAATTACCTAGCAAGGAATGGTATGTCCTTTAAGAGAGGAGAGAAAACTAGCTGAGAAAAATCAGCAAATGAGAGTCAAACTTGACCATATGCTCTTGGTTCTTTGAAACAAAAATCAATGAATACAGTTTTGGGGATTATTAGAGCATCTCCGCTATTTTCTTAAGGGAAGGTTCTACCGTCTATATGCTGAGTTCTGAATTTAGAGCTGATTCCCTGAGGTTTACCCCAGTGGGAGTAAAGCAGACACTGCTTAATTACACAGCTTGCACACCCCGCAGGAGAGGTTCAGGAGCAGAGTGTTGTCTGGCTGTTAATCTCAGTGATGCAATATTGTTAAGCTGATGGTTGTTATTGAAAATTCTCAGGAGAAAAACTCTAGGAGTTGGCTGTGGGGGAAGGGATTTGGGCATTGGGAGAGGCAATGGGAGGTGGGCAGATGGGTGGGGGGTGGGGGTGAGGTGTTGATATTCTCCGCCGAACACACAACCTGAGCCATATTCTTCCCCTCTCTGTCGATACAAAGCCCATTTCCTCCACTGATTATCACACCCAGCCGAGCTGGGCTTTCCTGTAACGAAAGGTGCTTGTGTGGTCGGTCGGATCATTAGCAAGGCCAGGGGGACGAGATGTGATGGGGAGGTCACCATTCCACTTGCACCAAGCACAAGTACCTCGGTGGATGTCAAGCCTGTATTAAGAGGCTGAGACTCTGGTCCAGGGTTTTTTTGATTGCACTCGACAGGCAGCCAGCCTGTGCTGTAGCTTTTTCTATCCTCCAAACAGAGGCAAACAATCCAATGGCAACAGAAACAACACTAGAATTCCACTCACAGAAAAATAAATTCGACTCGTCCGGACCCAGTGAAATTATTTGGAGTCAGGGTGTAGTAGGCCAAAGCTCAGCTGACAGGAAATTTTACTCCATGGAGAAGTAACTTAAATTTACACTCTGTTTTTCACATCCTTAAGGGGCACCTTAAACGCTTCACAGCCAGTTAAATAATTTTGATGTGTGGCCACTGTTGCAGGAGTGACGACTGGAAGACTTTAGGAATGTTGGATTCTACGTATTGGGCAATTTAAGGGTTAAAAGCCTGGGGTTCGAGTGTGTTTGACTGCAGTGGTCATGTTTGCTTTAAAATAATTCTGTTTTGCAGGGCCTGAGAGCTTTTAGCAGCCAGAAGGTGAAATTGACAAAGGAACGTGTTTTTCAGTTTGGACTAATGGACTGTGATTTTACTGGGGAAGTCCCTGGAGAGTTAATGTGCTTTGCAGCCTGCAGAGATACTTTGTTTTTTAGCTTGGGGCGATGAGGTCATTGCTGGGTGGAGCCCAGGAATGCAGAGAGACATTTTGAAAAGCTTTAGAGAGGCAGTTTTTGGAGAAAGTTTTGCAGAGAGGAGTTGAATTCTGATCTGCTTGATGCTGAGTCCGCAGTTCTCCCACAGTAAGATAGATTGAGAGCTGTGTGTTTCTTTTATTATTGTTTAGTGGGACATTGAGTAGTAGTGTTTATGGGTTAATTGTAAGCTGCTTTTTTCTGTGTGAAGTTAAAAAGTTTAATATTGTATCCATAATAAAGTTTTGTTTTAAAAATACGAAAGCCCGATTTCTTTCTGCAGTAACTCCTGGAGTGAATCATTCTTTTCGCACATGTCTTATAACTAAACTAAAATATTGGGGTTTCGGTCCAGTGTCCTAGTCACTGTTGAGGTCTGGTCTGGGATTGCAACACAGGGAAATGTTGCAAGTAATTCCTACAAATAACAATGGTAAATTACCAAAATACCTGTCTTTTCTGAAGTTGGAGAAAGGAAAGTTTGCCAAAACACTGGAAGGTTTCCAGTGCAGCTCTTTGTAATATTGCCATTTGTTAAATCTCTCTCTAGAGGGCAAACCTTGTTTGATGTCTCTTTAATGTCCTTTAGGGGAAGGAAATCTGTCGTCCTTACCTGGTCTGGCCTACATGTGACTCCAGACCCACAGTAATGTGGTTGACTCTTAAATACCCTCAGGAATGGAGAACAAATGCTGGCTCTGTCAGCGATGCCCATGTCCCATGAACAAATAGAAAATGGTTAGGTGGGGTTAGGTGATAGGGCGGGGAGTGGGCCTAGGTGGGATGCTCTTTCAGAGGGTCAGTGCAGACTCGATGGGCCGAATGTAGGGATTCACTGTAGGGATTCTATGTTGATATATCCTTCATACTGAAATTTGCAGACTTGGAAATGACATGAAGGAGACAACATCGTACTGGACCAGGCAGGTTTTTACAACAATCGACAATGGTTTCATGGTCATCATTAGACTTTTAATCCCATATTTTCTATTGAATTCAAATTCCACCAACTGCCCTGGCGGGATTCAAACCCATGTCGCCAGAGCATTAGTCTGGGTCACTAGATTACCAGTCCAGTGACAATTCCACTGCACCACTGCCTCACCTGCACATGTTTGGACTGTGGGAGGAAACGGGAGCACCCGGAGGAAACCCACGCAGACATTGGGAGAATGTGAAAACTCCACAGACAGTGACCCAAGGCCAGAAATGAAACTGGGCACCCGGTGCCGTGAGGCAACAGTGCTAACCACTTTTATGTGGGTTTGTTTAGGAAAATGCATTTTTCGTGTGACCACAATGAAGTGTGGGAAAGTGTTGGGAAAGTCTGAACTGTAACTGACTCTTGTGACTATGTGCATCAGAGCTTTTAAGTGATGATTGTGTGGTAGTAGCACGCACTGTCAATTTAAGTGGCAGATTTTCATAAAACAATGTGTTGGTGAATTTATATATGAAATTGTATTGTAGCTTCCAAAAATAACGCATTGGCCTCCTGGATCATTTATTGGAATTAATACAATATTAGCAATTGTAATCAATAAATGGAGGCAACTGCATGATATCATCGTGCGCTGATAAAAGACTAACAGTCTCCTTAAATCAATTAAGACTTTTTTCTCTACCAACTTTCTCCCTCTCACTGCCTTCCTTTAAATCTTCCTCCTTGCTGGGCTATGTTTGCATAAATGCGGATGCTTTTCGTTATAGAACATAGAACATTACAGCGCAGAACAGGCCATTCGGCCCTCGATGTTGCGCCGAACTGTGGAACCAATCTTAAGCCCATCTACACTATTCCCTTATCATCCATATGTTTATCCAATGACCATTTAAATGCCCTTAATGTTGGCGAGTCCACTACTGCTGCAGGCAGGGCATTCCACACCCTTACTATTCTCTGAGTAAAGAACCTACCTCTGACATCTGTCCTATATCTATCTCCCCTCAATTTAAAACTATGTCCCCTCATGCTAGCCACCACCATCCTGTTTAAGTGTTCTTTACTCATGGTAAGTTATGATGATGTGTATTATCAGGTTTTCTGACTGGAGGTGGCATCACATACAAGGCTGACCCTGCCAACTCATGCACTTCCACCTAAATTTCTGATTTGAAATCAGAGAGTAGGGGGCCTGGCTCATTTAACACTCCTATTACAAAGGTACTAAGGTCAGTTAGAATAAAAAGGGAAAGATTTTTGTGGCAACAGAATGTCCAAAGTTAATGTTGGTTAAGGGAACACTATTGGCCAGAAACAAAGAAAATCACCTACTTTTCTTTGAATAGTGCTGTGAGACCATTTTGAGTCCACCTGAGATAGCAGATGGAACATGAGTTTGATGCCACATCAGACAGTGTTGCATTGAAGTGTCAGCCTAGATTAATCATTGGATTGGGTCATCAACGCACAGCCATCTGACTCCGATGGAGAGTATGTCACCACTGGAGCTGAAACGTTTTTAGTAGCCTTACAATGCCCTGGCTGAGACCATTCCACCAAAGCAGTATTCCTGAGACTTTCCAGGATTGTATGATTTTGGCACTCACTGAATAAACTTGCTAATCTACCAGAAACATTACAGTTCTTAACTTCTCGAAAGTGAACGGAAATTAGCAGCAATTGGGATAATTGAGTGCTAACAGTTGCTGCTCCATTCCCAATAAGGTAAGTAAAATGATTGAAACTTAACCCATCAATGGCAACTTAGAGCACTCATAGAATCCCCCCAGTGCAGAAGGAGGCCATTTGGCCCGTTGAATCTGCACCAACCCCCACAAGAGGGGCCCATTTCCCTGTAACCCCACCTATTCTTTGGACACTAAGGGGCAATTTAGCATGGCTGCCCACCTCGCCTGCACATCTTTGGACACTAAGGGGCAATTTAGCATGGCCAATCCACCTAACATGCACATCTTTGGATTGTGGGAGGAAACAGGAGCATCCGGAGGAAACCCAGACACTGGGGAACGAGCAAACTCCACACAGACAGTCGTCCGAGCACGGAATCGAACCAGGTCCCTGGTGAAATGAGGGAGCAGTGCTAACCATTGTGCCACCGTTCCACCACTCCCTTAAAGGCTGGCAGTTAGGTTGCCAAGCACCTGATAAAACCGATGGCTGCGCAAACCATTCGCATAGTTGTTAAACCCTATCTGCAACTGCAAGGTTATAACACTTGTTTCAAGTGTACATCCTGGATGCTTACAAAGGAGACAGCACACTTCCATCACAAAATGAGTGTGCACACACCTCTAGCATGGGTGCAGCATGATTCAATTTCTGGCACAGTTAATTATGATCAAATCATACGGATGATAATGGATCTCGGAAAGCTTCCACTGTTATTTTCAGTAGTCCAAGACAAATTTAACTTTCAATTTTTTCTTCATTACTTATATAAACTGGTGAGTGCTATCTCATTGCAAAATGTCCAGATGTAATCTGGATGGATTAACTCTAAGGCAAAGGTAAAGCTGGGTATAGCCCTAAGCTATCTCTGATGAATAGCTGAGCTAGCCGTGAGGTTAAAGCCACCATCCTGAGTATACAGAGGCAGTGCACTTATTTCAGGATAAGTGCTTCGAACCATCCCAAGGATTTAAACCACCAGGCCCCAACTGAAAGGTTTTGAGCGGGATTTATCGGCCTCGTCGCGCCCAACATGGTGAACTGAACCTTGTGAGACGTCACGATCTGGCCAAAAAAATGTTGAAAAGCCGGGTGTTTCTCGCACTGCAGCCGCTGAGAAAACATCCCGCGATACGTGCCCAAAAGCGGACTCTGATTTTTCCCCCCATTAAATCGCGCCCCTTGTCTGACAAGTTACACAAAGGCCAGAATTGTCTGTTGCGCAGGCGGGCGCGCATCCCACCCGAAAATGTGAAAATGCATGAGAATATATCAGCAATGCTCTGGACATTGTGCAATATTTCTGTTGGCAGGTGCATATGAGAAACGCACCCGCCAACAATCAAGAAGGCGACTTAGCCCATTAAGGGGCCAATTGAACGCAATTTTGTGCGGCCCGCCTACTTTGCGGTTGGCAGCGATTGGCCAGGCGGCCTTTACGTTTTAGCTGCGACATTGATCGACGGCGGGATGAACTGTCAGGCCCGAACTAAAATGTTAAAAGGTGGCTGGTGACTGATATTTGTGTTTGAACATGCTGGCGAGATCGCTTTGCAGAGTTTTTCCATCGTAATCTATCCTTTGCAGATTAGCAGCTCACTGAGCCAGTTCCGCAGTGGCTGTGACCCTGAAGGAGCCAATTGGAAACGCCAGCCCATTTCTTGGTATCTGCCTTCTTTCCACCCTCCTCAGCAGCACTGGGCCTTTCCCAATGCGGATGCTGTGGCGGACAGCCACGGCCGGATGCGCGTTTTGTGGCTGCTTCCAGCCCGTTGATTGCGCACGTCCAAAGGATGAAAAATACTGGCCTAAACATTTTTGTTTTTCCAAAACTCCTGGTGGTTTAATATCACAGATTGCACACTCAATAACAGAGTGGCCAGGGGGAAAATTGGTGGGCACACAAGCAGAAAACCTCAACAGCATGTACACAGAGAACATAGGCCAGTTTAGCTCTGTTGGCTGGACAACTGGTGTGTGATGCAGATCGAGGCCAACAGCACGGGTTCAATTTCCCCACCTGCTGAGGTTACTCATGCAGGCCCTGTCTTCTCAACCTTGCCCCTCGCCTGAGGTGTGGTGATCCTCAGGTTAAATGACCACCATTCAGTTCTCTCCTTCAAAGGGGAAAGCAGCCTATAGGCATCTGGGACTATGTTGCAGACGGAGGCAAAGACTCCACGAGAGGCCAAGCTGACGGAGTACAACTCACTTTATTACACATTAGTCACAATAATCGCTCTGCTCCACACTCCATTCCCCACAGGGGAACTGCTTTTCCCGAACTGCTTCCCGGTCGGGGTTTATATTCTGTGGGGAGTTCCTCGATTTAGCTCCGTCCCCTAGCCACCTGAATAGCCCATTCTCAGGTGTGTAGGAGGGGAAGCGGATGTTATACAGCTCTGTCCCTGTAGGGGGTCGTAACAGACTATGGTGACTTTACTTATTTTACCAGAACATACATATTCAGCACATGACGCATTTAGTCCAACACATACGCACAAGCACATACAAGTCAAGTCAAGCATGCAGAATGCAAACACAAAGTGAAGAGCAATTGCATTGCAGAAGTGAGTGGCCATGTCTCAGTAAGAACCCTGATAAATAGATCAGGATTGTCATCCTTCATGTAGTAATGATAATAAACTCTGTAAGCTTCAACTGCAACCACTGCTCACGGTCCTCATCCTGTCTATATTTGATCAGCATGGTCTTCGAAGATACGTTGTGGCCCAGCTGCTCAAGTAAAACCAGGGCTGTCAAAAGCAAGACAGTGCTTAGTATTAATTTAATTAGTCAGTGCACGACCTGGCCACTGAAGCACTACCCTATTTGTCTTTTTCCTTCCTTAGTGCAAGCGACTGACTCGTGAACGAGATGAGGCTGAGCGGCAGCTGAAACAGATCAAGCGAGGTAGGTCTATTCCTTTTCCCGTATCCATCATTGCTTAATTTAATTGCCGTGGATGAAGACATTACATTTGAGCAGCCAGTCTGCTATGGTTTAAAAAAAAAATCCAGAGCTCGGTACAGCGAGGTAATCAATTCTGTGAGGGAAACTTCATTTGTCAGCGACCGATGACAGTGCTGCAACATTACTTTGCGATAAGCTGTTCATTTACAATCCACGCACAGTGATGCTAAGAAGAAGGAATATTGATTGGGGTTGTGTCTGTGGAATGATATTCTACTCATAGGTAAAGGCTCTGTTTAGTCATCACTAACTGTTCAACCATGTTCTCAGGGGTTTGCATATAAAGAGGCACCCAACCCCCATAAACATCAACAATGTTGAAGTCTTTAGTACAACACCAGCATTCATTTGTTCAGTGTTGGCATGTATCATTGTCAATATCTTGAGAGCTTAAAATTACTTCTCATCTCTCCTGGCAATGAACGATAGTGATCACTTCTGATTTGAGAATGTAAAATATTCCAAAATGGCTCAGTTCTTAATATTACAATGCTGAAGGTTCAAAACAAAAAAGCATTCATGTACCTTACATTTTATCACCAAATATTAATGCTCCCTCACGACTGACTATTGTTTGCTTTTGAAGGAAATATTGGTTTAATTCCTTTGCTGTGTTGCCAATCATCATGGACATCTCAATACACAATCAGACTCAGCCCACCAGTTACTGTCTACATTTCAAAGCTGAACAAAGATTGGAGTTGAGTTCCTGTAGGAGTTTTCCCAATAATATGCTGCTTCTCTGGAATTTTTATATGTTTTCTGCTGAAACCATCGAAACAAAGAAAAAAGGAGCAGGAGTCAGTCATTCAGCCCTGTGAGCCTGCACCATTCAGTATGATCAGGCTGATCATCTATCTCAACTCCAGACTTCCACACTTTCCCCGTATCCATTTACACTTTTAGAATCGAGAATTCTACCTATTTCTTTCTTAACTATATTCAGTGATTTGGCCTCCACAGCCTTCCGTTGTAAAGGATTCCACAGGTTCCCCCCACTCTGAGTGAACAAGTTTCTCCTTGTCTCACTCCTAAATGACCTACCCCATATCCTGAGACTGTGACCCCCCTGCCCTAGAGACCCAACCAGAGGAAACAACATCTCTGCATCCAGTCTGTCCAATCCTGTCAGAATGTTATACGTTTCAATTAAATCCCCTCTGAGTCTTCTAAATTCCAGTGATACAGGCCCAGTTGACAGCATCTCTCCTCATACGACAGTCCTGCCATCCCAGCAATCAGTCAGGTGAACCTTCGCTGCACTCCTTCTATGGCAAATATATCCTTTTTTAGGTTAGGAGGCCAAAACTGGACACAATACTTCAGGTGTGGTTTCACCAGCTGCAGTGAGACAACCTTGGTCCTGCATTCAAGTCCACTTGCAATAAAGTCTGACACCACCAGGCTAAAGTCCAACAGGTTGGTTTCGAGTCACTAGCTTTCGGAGCGCAGCTCCTCACCTGAGGAAGGTGCTGTGCTCCGAAAGCTAGTGATTTGAAACAAACCTGTTGGACTTTAACCTGATGTTGTAAGACTTCTTACTGTGCTCACCCCAGTCCAATGCCGGCATCTCCACATCACTTGCAATGAAGGCCAACATACCATTTGCCGGTCTAACTGCTTGCTGCACCTGCATGCTTGCTTTCAGATTCTGGTATACAAGGACACCCAGGTCCTTTTGTACGTCAACATTTCCCAATCTGTCACCATTGACATAATACTCTTGCCTTTTCTGTTTCTCTGTGTGAAGTGGATAACTTCAAATTTATCCACGTTATACTGCATCTGCCATGGATTTTCATTTAATCAACTTGTCTAAATCACCTTGAAGTATCTTAACATCCTCCTCACCACTCACATCCTCATCTAGTTTTGTGAAATCAGCAAACTTGGAAATACGAATTTTAGTTCGAAGCAGACAATGTGGAAAACCCTTGCAGAAAATCATTCTCTTTTAAAAAAAAAAAAATTTTATTGAGGTTTTCACAAAATATCAACAACAAAATGAAAAAGGAACCCAATAGAATTAAATACAGAACAAAATAAAACAACCCCCGTGCCCCCCTCCCCCCATACATAAATAATAAATTAACACCCTGAATTAACACATAGCAAATATATACACCCCCTCAGATCCCCCAGTGTAAACAAAGAAAAATAAAATAGACCCCCCCCCCCGGGTTGCTGCTGCTGCTGACCAATGTCTACCGTTCTGCCAGGAAGTCCAAGAACGGTTGCCACCGCCTGAAAAACCCTTGCACCGATCCCCTTAAGTCAAATTTCACCCTCTCCAATTTAATGAACCCTGCCATATCGCTGATCCAGGATTCCACGCTTGGGGGCCTCACATCCATCCACTGAAGAAGAATCTTTCGCTGGGCTACCAGGTACGCAAAGGCCAGAATTCCGGCCTCTTTCGCCTCCTGCACTCCCATCTCCCCTGCAACCCCAAAAAGTACGAGCCCCGAGCCCGGTTTGACCCTGGATCCTACCACCCATGACACCGTCCTCGCTACGCCCTTCCAAAATTCCTCCAGCGCTGGGCATGCCCAGAACATATGGGTGTGGTTTGCTGGGCTCCCTGAGCACCTAACACACCTGTCCTCACCCCCAAAGAACTGGCTCATCCTTGTCCCGGTCATGTCTGCCCTGTGCAGCACCTTAAACTGTATGAGGCTGAGCATCGCGCACGAAGAGGAAGAGTTCACCCTCCCAAGGGCATCTGCCCACGTCCCCTCCTCGATCTCCTCCCCCAACTTCTCCTCCCACTTACTTTTCAACTCCACCACCGAGGCCTCCTCCTCCTCCTGCATCACCTGGTAAGTTACTGAGATCTTCCCCTCTCCAACCCACCCCCCCAAGAGCAACCTACCTGTAAATACCTAAAGGTGTTCCCTGGGGGGAGCCCATACTTCTCCTCCAGCTCACCCAGGCTCGCGAACTTCCCATCCACAAACAGGTCCCCCAACCTTCTTATCCCTGCCCTGTGCCACCCCGAAAAACATAGAAAATACAGCATAGAACAGGCCCTTCGGCCCACGATGTTGTGCCGAACCTTTGTCCTAGATTAATCATAGATTATCATTGAATTTACAGAGCAGAAGGAGGCCATTCGGCCCCCTGAGTCTGCACCGGCTCTTGGAAAGAGCACCCTACCCAAACTCAACGCCTCCACCCAACACCAAGGGCAATTTTGGACACTAAGGGCAATTTATCATGGCCAATCCACCTACCCTGCACATCTTTGGACTGTGGGAGGAAACCGGAGCACCCGGAGGAAACCCACGCAGACATGGGGAGGACGTGCAGACTCCACACAGACAGTGACTCAAGCCGGAATCGAACCTGGGACCCTGGAGCTGTGAAGCAATTGTGCTATCCACAATGCTACCGTGCTGCCCTTAAGAACAAATAAATCTACACTATATCATTTTACCGTAATCCATGTACCTATCCAATAGCTGCTTGAAGGTCCCTAATGTTTACGACTCTACTTCCACAGGCAGTGCATTCCATGCCCCCACTACTCTCTGGGTAAAGAACCTACCTCTGATATCCCTCCTATATCTTCCACCTTTCACCTTAAATTTATATCCCCTTGTAATGGTTTGTTCCACCCGGGGAAGAAGTCTCTGACTGTCTACTCTATCTATTCCCTTGATCATCTTATAAACCTCTATCAAGTCGCCCCTCATCCTTCTCCGTTCTAATGAGAAAAGGCCTAGCACCCTCAACCTTTCCTCGTGAGACCTACTCTCCATTCCAGGTAACATCCTGGTAAATCTTCTTTGCACCTTTTCCAAAGCTTCCACATCCTTCCTAAAATGAGGTGACCAGAACTGTACACAGTACTCCAAATGTGGCCTTACCAAAGTTTTGTACAGCTGCATCATCACCTCACGGCTCTTAAATCCAATCCCTCTGTTAATGAACGCGAGCACACCATAGGCCTTCTTCACAGCTCTATCCACTTGAGTGGCAACTTTCAAAGATGTATGAACATAGACCCCAAGATCTCTCTGCTCCTCCACATTGCCAAGAACTCTACCGTTAACCCTGTATTCCGCATTCATATTTGTCCTTCCAAAATGGACAACCTCACACTTTTCAGGGTTAAACTCCATCTGCCACTTCTCAGCCCAGCTCTGCATCCTATCTATGACTCTTTGCAGCCGACAACAGCCCTCCTTACTATCCACAACTCCACCAATCTTCGTATCGTCTGCAAATTTACTGCCCCACCCTTCAACTCCCTCATCCAAGTCATTAATGAAAATCACAAACAGCAGAGGACCCAGAACTGATCCCTGTGGTACGCCACTGGTAACTGGGATCCAGGCTGAATATTTGCCATCCACCACCACTCTCTGACTTCTATCGGTTAGCCAGTTCGTTATCCAACTGGCCAAATTTCCCACTATCCCATGCCTCCTTACTTTCTGCATAAGCCTACCATGGGGAACTTTATCAAATGCCTTACTAAAATCTATGTACACTACATCCACTGCTTTACCTTCATCCACATGCTTGGTCACCTCCTCAAAGAACTCAATAAGATTTGTAAGGCAAGACCTACACCTCACAAATCCGTGCTGACTATCCCTAATCAAGCAGTGTCTTTCCAGATGCTCAGAAATCCTATCCTTCAGTACCCTTTCCATTACTTTGCCTACCACCGAAGTAAGACTAACTGGCCTATAATTCCCAGGGTTATCCCTAGTCCCTTTTTTGAACAGGGGCACGACATTCGCCACTCTCCAATCCCCTGGTACCACCCCTGTTGACAGTGAGGACGAAAAGATCATTGCCAACGGCTCTGCAATTTCATCTTATGCTTCCATAGAATCCCTGGATATATCCCGTCAGGCCCGGGGGACTTGTCTATCCTCAAGTTTTTCAAAGTGCCCAACGCATCTTCTTTCCTATCAAGTATTTCCTCGAGCTTACCAGTCTGTTTCACACTGTCCTCTCCAACAATATCGCCCCTCTCATTTGTAAATACAAAAGAAAAGTACTCGTTCAAGACCTCTCCTATCTCTTCAGACTCAATACACAATCTCCCGCTACTGTCCTTGATCGGACCTACCCTCGCTCTAGTTATTCTCATATTTCTCACATATGTGTAAAAGGCCTTGGGGTTTTCCTTGATCCTACCCGCCAAAGATTGTTCATGCCCTCTCTTAGCTCTCCTAATCCCTTTCTTCAGTTCCCTCCTGGCTATCTTGTATCCCTCCAATGCCCTATCTGAACCTTGTTTCCTCAGCCTTACATAAGTCTCCCTTTTCCTCTTAACAAGACATTCAACCTCTCTTGTCAACCATGGTTCCCTCACTCGACCATCTCTTCCCTGCCTGACAGGGACATACATATCAAGGACACGTAGTACCTGTTCCTTGAACAAGTTCCACTTTTCACTTGTGTCCTTCCCTGACAGCCTATGTTCCCAATTTATGCACTTCAATTCTTGTCTGACAACATCGTATTTACCCTTCCCCCAATTGTAAACCTTGCCCTGTTGCACGCACCTATCCCTCTCCATTACTAAAGTGAAAGTCACAGAATTGTGGTCACTATCTCCAAAATGCTCCCCCACTAACAAATCTATCACTTGCCCTGGTTCATTACCAAGTACTAAATCCAATATTGCCCCTCCTCTGGTCGGACAATCTACATACTGTGTTAGAAAAGCTTCCTGGACACACTGCACAAACACCACCCCATCCAAACTATTTGATCTAAAGAGTTTCCACTCAATGTTTGGGAAGTTAAAGTCACCCATGACTACTACCCTGTGACTTCTGCACCTTTCCAAAATCTGTTTCCCAATCTGTTCCTCCACATCTCTGCTACTATTGGGGGGCCTATAGAAAACTCCTAACAAGGTGACTGCTCCTTTCCTATTTCTGACTTCACCCCATACTACCTCATTAGGGTGATACTCCTCGAACTGCCTTTCTGCAGCTGTTATACTATCTCTAATTAACAATGCCACCCCCCCCCCCCACCTCTTTTACCACTCTCCCTAATCTTATTGAAACATCTATAACCAGGGACCTCCAACAACCATTTCTGCCCCTCTTCTATCCAAGTTTCCGTGATGGCCACCACATCGTAGTCCCAAGTACCGATCCATGCCTTAAGTTCACCCACCTTATTCCTGATGCTTCTTGCGTTGAAGTATACACACTTCAACCCATCTCCGTGCCTGCAAGTACTCTCCTTTGTCAGTGTTCCCTTCCCCACTGCCTCATTACACGCTTTGGCGTCCTGAATATCGGCTACCTTAGTTGCTGGACTACAAATCCGGTTCCCATTCCCCTGCCAAATTAGTTTAAACCCTCCCGAAGAGTACTAGAAAACCTCCCTCCCAGGATATTGGTGCCCCTCTGGTTCAGATGCAACCCGTCCTGTTTGTACAGGTCCCACCTTCCCCAGAATGCGCTCCAATTATCCAAATACCTGAAGCCCTCCCTCCTACACCATTCCTGCAGCCACGTGTTCAACTGCACTCTCTCCCTATCCCTAGCCTCGCTATCACGTGGCACCGGCAACAAACCAGAGATGACAACTCTGTCTGTCCTGGCTTTGAACTTCCAGCCTAACTCCCTAAACTTGTTTATTACCTCCACACCCCTTTTCCTACCTATGTCGTTGGTACCAATGCGCACCACGACTTCTGGCTGCTCACCCTCCCCCTTAAGGATCCTGAAGACACGATCCGAGACATCCCTGACCCTGGCACCCGGGAGGCCACATACCTTCCAGGAGTCTCGCTTGAAAACCCTCCATCTATTCTCCCTGGGACAAACCGGTGGTTCCCCCGTATTGAGGTCCACACCGAGGCTCCCACTTCCCCCTGTGCCGCCTCCACTGCCCCCAGATTTTGAGGGTAGCCGCCACCACCGGGCTTGTGGTATACCTCATTGGAGGGAGCGGCAGCGGTGCCGTTGCCAGCGCCCCCAGACTCATACCCTCACAAGACGCCGTCTCCAGCCTCTTCCATGCAGCCCCTTCCCCCTCCATCACCCACTTGCGCATCATCGCCACATTGGCGGCCCAGTAGTACCCACAAAGGTTGGGCAGTGTCAGCCCCCCCCATCCCTACTCCGCTCCAGGAACACCCTTCTCATGCTCGGAGTCCCTCGCGTTCACACAAGCTCCATTATGCTCCTGTTGACCCGCCTAAAGAAGGCCTTCGGGATAAGAATGGGGAGGCACTGGAACAGGAACGAAAACCTTGGGAGCACCGTCATCTTAACCGACTGCACCCTACCCGCCAGGGACAGCGGCAACGCGTCCCACCTCTTGAACTCCTCCTCCATTTGCCCCACTCGCCTCGTGAAATTAAGTCTATGCAGGGCCCCCCAGCTCCTGGCCACCTGGACCCCAAATACCTGAAGCACCTCTCCACCCTTTTTGGTGGGAGCTCGCCAATCCCCCTCTCCTGGTCCCCTGGGTGAACCACGAACAACTCGCTCTACCCCATGTTGAGCTTGTATCCTGAGAAATCCCCGAACTCCCTCATTACCTCCGGCATTCCCCCCACTGGATCCGCCACATATAGCAGCAAGTCGTCCGCATAGAGCGACACCCTATGCACCTCCCCACCCCGCACCAACCCCCTCCAGTTCCTCGACTCCCTCAGTGCCGTAGCCAGGGGTTCAATCGCCAGTGCGAAGAGCAGGGGGGACAGGGGACACCCCCGCCTCGTCCCTCGATACAACCGAATGTACTCAGACCTCCTCTTGTTCGTGGCCACACTTGCCATCGGGACCTCGTACAACAGCCTAACCCACCTGACAAACCCCCGCCAAACCGGAACTTCTTCAGCACCTCCCACAAGTACCCCCACTCTACCCTATCGAAGGCCTTCTCAGCGTCCATCGCCACCACTATCTCCGCCTCCCCCTCCCTCGCCGGCATCATAATAACGTTCAGGAGCCTCCGCACATTCGCGTTCAACTGCCTCCCCTTCACGAACCCCGTCTGGTCTTTGTGGATCACCTGCGGCACACAATCCTCAATTCTCGTGGCTAAGACCTTTGCCAGCACCTTGGCATCTACGTTTAACAACGAAATCGGCCTGTAAGACCCACACTGCAGAGGATCCTTGTCCCGCTTCAGCATCAAGGAGATCAGTGCCCCGGACATCGTCGGGGGCAAAGCCCCCCCCCCCCCCCTTGCCTTATTGAAGGTCCTAACTAGCAACGGGCCCAACAGGTCCACATATTATTTGTAGAATTCGACCGGGAAACTGTCCGACCCCGGTGCCTTCCCCGCCTGCATGCTCCCTATCCCTTTGGCCAGCTCCTCCAGCCAAATCGGGGCCCTAATCCCGCCACCAGTCCCTCCTCCACCTTCGGAAACCTCAATTGGTCCAGAAAGCGGCCCATCCCTCCCTCCTCCAGTGAGGGCTCGGACCGATACAATTCCTCACCAAAGTCCCTGAGGACCCCATTGATGCCAACTCCACTCCGCACCACACTCCCTCCCCTATCCTTAACTCCCCCGATCTCCCTAGCTGCGTCCCGCTCCTGAAGCTGATGCGCCAGCATCCGACTTGCCTTTTCCCCATATTCATAAATCGACCCCTGGGCCTTCCTCCACTGCACCTCTGCCTTCCTGGTAGTCAACAGGTCGAATTCAGCCTGGATGCTACGTCTCTCCCTCAACAGTCCCTCCTCAGGCACCTCCGCATACCTCCTGTCTACCCTCATCATCTCCCCCACCAGCCTCTCCCTCTCCCTCTGCTCTCTCCTCTCCATGTGGGCCCTAATGGAGATCTGCTCTCCCCTAACCACCGCCTTCAGCGCCTCCCAGACCATCCCCACTCGGACCTCCCCGTTATCGTTGGCCTCCAGGTATCGCTCTATGCTTCCTCGGACCCGCTCACTCACCTCCTCGTCCGCCAACAGCCCCACCTCCAAGCGCCACAACGGGCGCTGGTCCCTCTCCTCCCCCAGCTCTAGGTCTACCCAATGCGGGGCGTGGTCCGAAATGGCTATCGCTGAGTACTCGGTATCCTCTACTCTCCCTATCAGCGCCCTACTCAAAATAAAAAAGTCGATCCGGTAATAAGCCTTATGAACATGCGAGAAGAATGAAAATTCCCTAGCCCCCGGCCTTGCAAATCTCCAAGGGTCCACCCCTCCCATCTGGTCCATAAACCCCCTCAGCACTTTAGCCGCCGCCGGCTTCCTACCCGTCCTAGACCTGGAGCGATCCAGTGCCGGATCCAACACCGTGTTAAAGTCTCCCCCCCATTATCAGTACCCCACTTCCAATTCCGGGATCAGACCCAACATGCGCCGCAGAAAACCCACATTGTCCCAGTTCGGGGCGTACACGTTGACCAGCACCACCCTCTCCCCTTGCAACTTACCACTTACCATTATGTACCTGCCGCCATTGTCTGCCACAATGCTCGACGCCTCGAACGACACCCTCTTTCCCACCAAGATCGCCACCACACGATTTTTGGCATCCAGCCACGAATGAAACACCTGACCTACCATCCCTTCCTCAATCTTACCTGGTCTGCCACCTTCAGGTGTGTCTCCTGGAGCATGACCACATCCGCCTTCAGCCCCTTCAGGTGCACGAACACCCGGGCCCGCTTGACCGGCCCGTTCAGTCCCCTTACATTCCAGGTTATCAGCCGGATCAGGGGGCTACCCGCTCCCCACCCCCGCCGACTAGCCATAACCCCTCCTCGGCCAGCCACGCGCCCGCACCCCAAGCCCGGCCCGTTCCCCACGGCGGCAGACGCCCGTCCCAACACCCTCTACTCCCTCCAGCTCCCCCTTGACCATACCAGCAGCAACCCGATTCCCCCCTCCACCCCCCCAGCTAGGACCCCTCCTAGCTGCTTTGCTCCCCCCATTGCACTCCCGCAAGTCAGCTGACTGCTGCTGACCCCGGCCACTCCCGCGTCTCCTTCGACTCCTCCCATTGTGGGACATACCCTCCTCCTCCATTACCCATCCACAGGCTCTCTGCCTCCCCCTTCCATCCCAAGCGCGGGAAACAACCCTCGCTTCCCCACCCTGGCCCCACCCCCTCCAGCCTTCAGCGCGGGATAAAGCCCGCGCTTCCCACCTGCCCGGCCCCGCCACCTCTGATGCAGCTCCTTTTACAGGCCCAGTCCCCTCACCCCCGACTCGGGCCTCCCCCTCCCCCGCGGGGCCCAATCCCCCCTACCGGCCATCCACCCCTACATTTACTTACCCCCCTCCAAGAGCCCACCCGACAGACCCAACCAAAACAGTGCCCAACCCACACCGAACCAAAAAGAAACAAGAGCAAAGAACCCCCCCTCAGAATGTAACACCCCAACAGCAATCCCCGACCACCCATCCCGACCCTCAGTTTGTGTCCAGTTTCTCGGCCTGAACAAAGGCCCACGCCTCCTCCGGGGACTCAAAATAATGGTGCCGGTCCTTGTAGGTGACCCACAGTCGCGCCGGCTGCAGCATGCCAAATTGCACCCCCTTCGTGTGCAGCACCGCCTTCCCCCGGTTGTACCCGGCCCTCTTCTTCGCCACCTCCGCACTCCAGTCCTGATATATTCGAACCTCCGCGTTCTCCCACCTGCTGCTCCTCTCTTTCTTGGCCCACCTGAGCACGCACTCGCGTTCAGCGAACCGATGAAACTGCACCACCACTGCCCGCGGTGGCTCGTTAACCTTGGGCCTCCTCGCCAGCACTCTATGGGCCCCTTCCAGCTCCAGGGGCCCCTGGAAGGACCCCGCTCTCATCAGCGAGTTTAACATGGTGACCACATAGGCCCCCACGTCCGGCCCCTCCAGCCCCTCCGGGAGGCCCAGGATCCGCAAATTCTCCCGCCTCGACCGATTCTCCATCTCCTCGAACCGTTCCTGCCATTTCTTGTGGAGCGCCTCGTGCGCCTCCACCTTTACCGCAAGGCCTAAGATCTCGTCCTCATTGTCGGAGATCTTTTGTCGGACCTCGCTGATCGCCACCCCCTGGGCCGTCTGGGTCTCCAGCAGCTTGTCGATAGAAGCCTTCATCGGCTCCAGCAGGTCCACTTTGAGCTCCCTGAAGCAGCGCTGGATAACCTCCTGCTGCTCCTGCGCCCACTGCCACCACACTGCCTGGTCCCCGCCCGTCGCCATCTTGCTCTTCTTCCCTTGCACTTTCCTTGGGTTCACCACCGCTTTTTTAGTCGCCCCGCACCTGGTCCAAGCCATACACTGTCGGGGGAATATTGCAATCTTCTTCCCACACCGGGAAATGTCGAAAAAATGCCGTTGGGGGCCCTGAAAAGAGCCCAAAAGTCCGTTCCAAGCAGGAGCTGCCGAACATGCGACTTAGCTCTGCATAGCCGCAAACGGAAGTCCGCAGAAAATCATTCTCAATAGTATCATAGAATATTCCAGCACAGAAAAGATCACTTGTGCCATCTTCACATGAACTGCTTAATCTAATCCTAGTCTCTCATGCACTCCCCTTCCCCTTAACATTCCTCTTTGTTACTGCATTGTCACTTTTCAAATGTGAATACATTTTCGGTATGTGCAGTATCATAACGATGGAACAAAAATGTGTATCACTCGTAATAATGTTCAGCTGTCTTGGGTATACATTCAGTGCTTATCTGGGATTGGCTACCTTTCAGTTGTGCTGGTATAAAAAATGTCTGCACCAAAGTCGTGCCTGCTCATGGAGGACGGAAAGGGATAGGTTCATTGGGATTCCGAACAATGGGCATTATTGAGAAGTGATAAAGCAGAGTGGCGCAGCGGAAGTGTGCTGGGCCCATAACCCGGAGGTCGATGGATCAAAACCGCCCTCTGCTCTCGAGTAGCATCTCTGAATATTGAGGAGTGATTTGGTCTACTTCCCTTTCAAGCAATGGGAATTATGTCCGTGGGAATTTCACACAATGGGAGGGAGCAGGAAGAACTTGATTCCATTGGCCAGCTGGCTGAAAGATTGATTTCACATATTATCAATAAAGATGGAGAGCAGGAGGAAAATGGAACAAATGTCAGTGAGACTTCTTTACAACTTTTTGATGTATAGACTGTCCCTTTGTGTCGAGTCCATTGTAAATGCCTATATAATGTGAGTCTGAAAAATTTCCCCAATGTCTCACCATAATTTCTGCAGAATGGTTGTATTTAGGTGTTATATTTCTCAAGGGCATCTGTTGGGGTTATGGCAGGAAATCGGGTGAAGCTCTCTTAAGAAATTCTCCCCTTATTACCTTGCGCATGTTGCCTGAGTGGACAATTGGCATATTACTACGACAATGCTCGGTACAGATTTTAATGAAGTGTCGGCACCAAAATTGTACCTCAGGAGCTGCATTAATGCTGTCCAGGCCCCTTGGTGGCATGTCGTTAACAGCATCCGCTGCTACTAATGGAGTGGGATGAATAAGTTACATTGTTTGTGCACTGTGCAATTGCATTAATTCAGTGAAGCATGGAACAGACATAAGTGTATTATGGTGCAATGAGAATAGACTGGAGGTCAACTTATCCTTGTAGAAGCCTGTGATGAAAGATTCCACATAAATCAGAAATTATAATCCGACAAAACCAGGACAAAAAAAGACTGAAACAGATATTCTCAGCATCTAATTGGATTAGCAAATTTGGGTTATCAAACTCAGGTTAAATTACATCAGATTCAGTCTCCCAGTTTATAAATAAATTATTTGCACAGCTTTTGTAATAACAGAGTAACTGTATTAGAGAAGTGAGTGTTTCATTATTTCAGTGAATAATTCAGCTCTGAATGTCAATAATTCAGCACTGGATGCTCTGACAGGAGTATCTTGTGTTACCCACAGACTTTTACAGCTTTTCATTCATTTTTTTTGAAATCCACACACTCGAGATATGAGGCTAGATTCAGCGTTTGGAGGACTTTGGGCGGGATTCTCCATCAGCCGACGGCGAAATCGGGAAAAGCAGTTGGACGGGGAATCGGTTGTGAGGCCAAAATCGTAGCCAGTGCTGGGTGCCCGCCAGAATGTCATGCTCTGGTGCCTCAACAGAGGTGTAAGTGCATTCGACTCTGCACATGCAATAAACGCCATTGGCATATCATTAGCGGGCCTGACCCTGTATTCTCCAGGGCCTCCGCTCCGTCTCCGCTCGGAGGAATTACCAACAGCGAGGTTTACTTGTGGTTTCAGAATCGGGAAACAGGGGCCGGTGGCTGCTGAGGCAGAGAGAGGGAGTACAGAAAGTGTCCAGAATTGCCATAGTGTAATGACAGATATGCCGCTGGCTGGGGGGCTTCTGCCAAGGCCAGGGGAGTTGCGGGAGGCGGCCAGGGTGGCGGCATGGAACGCCATCGCCATAGCCGCAAGGCAGCCATGCAACTGCGTATGCCGCTGCACACTGTGAACTCTCCGCCGCATCAGGTACTCCACTACCGCGGCTGGCGGCGGAATAACCCCCCCAGATATTTTTCTTACTGCATATTTAAGTGACATTCTTTCCTCTTTTTCTTGGCAATCTCCTCCCTCTCATAACTACATGCCAGCGCACAGTCTCTATCCTCCATCTAACACATTGAATTGCGATATGGGTGCTGTTACTAGGCTATGCCCCTTTATCTGTGAATATCAGAGGCTGGATTTTCCGATTTTGCGGCTAAGTGCTGATGCCGGCATGGAAACTCTGGTGTTTTACGACGCCAAAATCGCCGCCGATCCTGGGACCAGTGAGGAGCTGGCAGCCACGCCGGGCAAAACTCCCGGCTCCCATGCCAAAAACGGCCGGAGAATGGCCGGGTCCGTGGCCGTGCATGTGCACGTGCAAACAAACAACATGGCGCCGGTCGTCTGCGGACACGACCTACCAAATGCTGACCCCCCTGGTCACCCCCCACCAGTCGGGAACTCGGCCAATTGCGGACGGAGCATCGGGGGAGGGCCTTCCAAAGTCGGACGCGCTAGCGCCATTCCAACAGCTTGCGCTGCGCGACGCCATTTCGGAGGGGGCGGAGAATAGAAAACCGGCATCAAACTGCCACCGTCCCAGGTTTGGAAGTCGGAAGGGATTCTCTGCCCGATCGCCGATTATGATATTGGTGTTGGGCAACGGAGAATCCTGCACATGATTTTTCAACTTTCAGTTGGATTGGATTGGCTTGTTTTATGTCACGTGTACCGAGGTACAGGGAAAGGTATTGCTGGGCATTCAGCTCAAACAGCATAAATAGTTAAATACATTCTGGTGTGGCAAAGGCCAAAGAAAACCTTAAATCTGTTTTAAAAATGCAGGGCTACTTTCCAAGGTGAAGGTGAGGAACAAATAAATCACCCTCAGGGGAGTGTGAAGTGAGAGACGTTTAGGGCGAGATTCTCCGCAAAAATTTCTAAGTTCATTTGTGCAGGTTTTTCCAGAGGGTTTCCCGCCAGCTCTGCCAGTGACTTCCCCACTGCTATAGAGTGACCATTTTGGGACCTAGGGAGTTTCTCACCGGTTTAGGCCACACTGGGGATCTGTAGCCCGAGATCAAGCTGCCATTTTGAAAGGGTGTCCTGATCTCTCAGTGGGCTTACACCCACCACCCATGGGCAATGACATCCTTTACACATATGGACACTAGTCCACACTCACCAAATGAGGACACCCCGCTATGGGATCCCTGTTGATTCCCCCTCTTCAGGGCCCCCAAGCCTCCTTACACCACCCTTCCCCTTCTAGGACCCTCACCCATCATCGCCCCCCCCCCCCAGCCTCCCAGAGACCTCTACTTACTTGCCCTGCACTCCCCCACCCTTCAAACCCCCCCCTCCACCCTCATTTCATGGGCATGACCCCCTGGGCCCCGACCCTTGGCAGTGCCACCATGGTACTCGGGCACCCTTGCACTGCCACCCTGTCACTCGCGCTGTGCTCCTGCTGGCTTAGTAGTGCCAGGTGGCAGTGCCAAGGTGCTAGCTGGGCAGTGCCAAGGTGCGCACGTTCCAGGGGTAGGGCCAGGGGGCCACCCTGTTCTTACCCTGACTACCCAGGCATCTCTGATGGGCCTGGAGACCCCTCTGGTGTCATTCCGCCTGGTCCACATTTGTGTGTACCAGCACTGAATGGCCTCCGGTTGGGGACTTCCCGGGGAGGCCGGAGAATTGACGGAGTCCGGTGGATCCCAGGCAGGAGGTCATAAGTAGATTTACGACATACTTCCGGGGGCGGGGTTTGGTCACGCCCATTTTGGGTGGAGTCCCAACTCTGATGTCGCGCCGGACTTTGGCGAGGCACAGAGGCTGTCGGGAGGCTCGCTGAAGGCCTCTCCCAGGATTCACTGGCAGCATAGCGCTCTCGCTTGAGAGCAACACGGCCAGAGAATCGTGGCCACGCTATAATCAAGACACCCATCAAAAGTCATAACTGTCTAAGGAAGAGATATTAAGAATGCAAAATACTGGATATTGAAACAATGGGCGGGATTCTCCGCGAACCGGCGGGGCTGGCCATTCCTGCACCGAGGAGTGGCGTGAACCACTCCGGCGTCTGGCCGCCCTGAAGGTACAGAATCCTCCGCACCTTCAGGGGCTAGGCCGGCGTGAGTTGGTGCATGAGCGGGAGCGCCAGCGTGTGCTGGCGTCATCCCAGCACATGCGCAGGGGTTTCTTCTCCTGCACTGGCCATGGCGGACTTTGACAGCAGCCGGTGCGGAGGGAAAGAGTGCCTCCACGGCGTAGGCCCGCCCACGGATCGGTGGGCCCCGATCGCGGGCCAGGCCACTGTGGGGGCACCCCCCCCCCCCCCGGGGCCAGATCCCCCCGCGCCCGCTCGAGGACTCTGCAGGCCGCCCGTGGAGCCAGGTCCCGCCGGTAAGGACCTGTTGTGATTTACGCCAACAGGACCCGCCGAAAACAGGCGGCCATTGGCCCATCGCGGGTCGAAGAATCGCTGGGGGGCCGCTGCCTGCGGCCGCCGACCGGCGCAGCGCGATTCCTGCCCCCGCCAAAACCCTGGTGCCGGAGAATTCAGCAGCCGACGGGGGCGGGATTCACGCCGCCCCCCGGCGATTCTTCGACCCGGTGGGGGGTCAGAGAATCCCGCCCAATAGCTGCAAAAGACAAACACACTCAAAACCTTGGAAATATACAATGGATGAATCATTTCAAGGTAAGTTTGCCAGCCACTAGAGAGAAAGAGATTACAAGTGACACAAAGGTGTTGTCAAGAAAGCCTTGTTTTGGAAAAAGTACGTCACCCAGTTTGAGAAGCCAATTCCACCAGAACCTTTCAGAGAACCAAGGTCTTGTAATAATTGCGACATCTTGTACATCTGACCCCATCCAAGAAACCAGCTAGCCTAAACCAGCCACAATGTGTGTGTTCATTTTCAAGTGTACACGCGTGTGAGTGTATGTGTGCTTCTGCATGCATGAGTGAGTGCATGTGCCCTAATGACTTGCATGAGGACCGAATGCTTGACGTCACATTTTTATTATCTTTCTTGGGCTTAGTAGTTAAAAGGTTTGCTCTTTAACACAAGAAAACATAGTTTGATGCCTACTTACTATTGATCACAGCATAAATAGTTAAATACATTCTGGTTTGGCAAAGGCCAAAGAAAACCTTTAACCTTCATGACCAACCGAGGTGAATGAATAAGGAGGAGTCAATTTACCCCTTCTCACTTGTTGGACCAGTGCCCAGTAATGACTCTGCTTCTTTCAATGTAAGGAACTATCTATCCTGGGCATTTAAACCGACCCAGAGTGATGTCGTTGAAATTAGTCTCTCGGTGTGTGTGTGCTCATTTCTATCTCTCTGTAGCACAACTATATTGCCGCCTTAGAATTTACAAAAGTTCAAACGAATGTTGGTGAAAATCTTGCACTCTCATTCTCCAAAAGGCTGTATGTAGATGCTGGGTCAGTTGAGGTTTTCAGGACTGGGATCTGTAGATTGTTGTTCGGTAATGGGAAAGGCCCTCTCCTGTTCCTGTGTTTCTTAGTCCTCCTTTGTGGGGTAAGGGGGACAGGAGCAAATTCAATGGAAGGTTATGAGGAGACACAAGCTGAACCAACTGAGCTGAATCCAATTCTTCTTCTTCAGGCAACATGACACAATTATTGAATTAAGTCAAAACAAATTAAATCATACAGACATACATTTTGATTATGGGTGAAAATAGTTTGTGACAGCTTGTTGCCAAGCCAATAAACAATGGCACAATTCCAGTAATGGAAACCAGTCATGATGACCCTGCTGGGGGGGCTTGAAGGCCATTAGAGTCCCCGGGTGGTCAGGGCAGTGCCCTGGCATTGCCCCTGGCACCGTAGCATTCCTGCTGCCATATTGGCATTGCCAGGGTGCTGGGTCAGTGGCAAGGGGCGTGGCCTGAGAGGGGTCCTAGACATTGAGGGGGGCATGAAAGGAGGCCTTGATCAGGCACATGGAGGGTTAGGGAGGCAGAAAGGGGGGGAGGAGGAGGGGAGCTGAAATGGGGGGCCCTTGGCAACCCTATTGGCCACTTAGTGGGGGTGGGAAGGGGGAGGGCCTGATGCCCCGATGCCGGTGAGGATGGATGGGGGAGTTGTGCTGCCGGGTCACCCTCATGTTTGCGTGGTGTTTGGGGGGGGGGGGGGTGATACGGACATTTAGTGATGGGGAAAAGTTGCCCCTCTGGGGTCAAGGGTTGGGGGTGTTGCCCATTACTGCGGGGATCATTATGTCCGTGGTGGAGGCGGCAGAGGGGCTAATAAACCCTTTAAAAATGCTGATCCGATCTCTGATGAACCGGTTTCGCCAGCATCCTTTGGTCCCCACTCCCCAAATATTCTAAGTGTGAGAATCTCCCCAAGCTCCAAACAAAAAGGTGTGGGTGGATTGCGAAGGGAATCGCACCGGAACAGCCAGCGGGATCATCAACTGTTTCCCTCCGAAAATGACACTTCGGATGCAATCCTCCGGCCATGCTGCGCTGAAAAAGCAGCTTGCCGTGACGCAGCGTGACTGGTGAAAGCTGGGAGACCCCACTCCCGGGTCCTACCCGGCTCGCAACGCTTCGCGAGATTCAACGGCAACCTCACGAGACGTTGCTAGGGGAATCAATTTTTGGCAAATCTGCATATTAGGGCGAGGCAGTCAGTTTTACTCTAATGTACAGATTCCCGAGGTACCTGAATCTTTGGGATTCAACCCCTTTGGGATTCAAGCGCTTTGGTACTAGTCCCCACAAATGGGGACCAGACGGAACAACACTTGTGGGGGTCTGCAAGGGATCAGAGACCTCCGCTGCATGCCCTTTTGGGAAGGTTGGTGCCCTGGCGCTGCTAGTGCCACCTGGGTACCCTGGCAGTGACACCTGGATGGCAGCCTGGCACTGCCACGGTGCCCAGTTGGCACTGCCAGCTGGCAGGGGGACTACCAAGGTACTGACATGGTGCCAAGCTGGCATTTTATGCACGCACGCGATCGGGCTCGGGTTGCCGGGTTGCCGGGCTCGGGTTGCCTGGGGGAGACCATTTGGGCTGGGGGGAGGTTGTGGATTTTTTTTGTGGGCCTTGGAGATCGGGACGCTATTTAAAAAAGGCATCCCGATCGCTAGCTACATCGGGGAGTTCTGGCGAGCGGAGCTCCCCATTGTAGAAAACGGGGCTATGTGCGGCCTCGGCCGCGCGTTCCCCGTTCAGGCTCCCTATTCAAAGCGATTCACGTTGAATAGCCATGTGTTTCTCAGCACTGCAAGTGCCGGGAAACACGCGGCTAAACACGCTCACTAGGGAACTTTGTTCTCTTTTGGGAAGATGCCCTTGTGGGCAGCACGGTGGCACAGTGGTTAGCACAGTTGTTTCACAGCACCAGGGTCCCAGGTTCGATTCCCGTCTTGGGTCACTGTCTGTGCAGAATCTGCACATTCTCCACGTGTCTGTGTGGGTTTCCTCCAGGTGCTCCGGTTTCCTCCCACAGTTCAAAGATTATGTGGATTGACTATGCTAAATTGCCCTGAGAGTCCCAAAAGAAAAGGTTAAGTAGGGTTACTGGGTTACAGGGATAGGGTGGAGGCATAGGGTGCTCTTTCCATGGGCTGCTGCAGACTCGATGGGCCGAATGGCCTCCTTCTGCATTGTAAATTCTATGATTCTATGAAGATCATGCCCGCAGTCATTTTTTGGGAGAATCTTCCAAATGAGTGAGATTCTCAGACCTTCCGGCCGCGTGTTTCTCAGCGGTGGGAGGTGGTGCGCTGTTCGCTGGTGGTGGTATACTCTACTGTTGCCGCGGTCAATGGGAATTCCCATTGAAGTCACCCCACAGACCGCCGAGAAACCCATGGGAAAGGCGGGGGGGGCTGCTAACGGCAGGATCAGAGAATCCCGCCGGTGTGAATTCCGGCCAATGTTGCGATAATGTATTCTTTTAGAACCAACTGCTGCTGATTTATTATTCTGGATTTTTAAAAATAAATTCAGAGTACCCAATTCAGTTTTTTTTACAATTAAGGGGCAATTTAGCATGGCCAATCCACTTAATCTGCACATTTTTGGGTTGTGGGGGCGAAACCCAAGCAAACACGGGGAGAATGTGCAAACTCCACACGGACAGTGACCCAGAGCCGGGATCGAACCTGGGACCTCAGCGCCATGAGGTAGCAGTGCTAGCCACTGCACCATCGTGCTGCCCTGATATGTTATGCTGTCTATTAGGAAATCCATTGAAATAATTCTGAATCAATTGCTTCGGTAATGATTTCAGCTGCGTGAATGAACAGAAGTGAATAGTAAGATGGTCATTTAAAGCAGAAACTGATGTGCTGGATACTCAGCTCCACCAGTTGTGTGTGCCTCAACGGTGTGCTGTTCACTGGCAGTCGGATTTGCTCTTCCCGCCTCTTGTCAATGGGATTTCCCATTGAACCACGGGCAGGGGTGCACAGCTGACAAGAACAGGGAATACCAACGGCTGGAGAATTCCAGCCCATAACTATAGCAAAGTTACTCAAGTAGACTACATTTTAACAACGATGAACTTTTGATGTACAGCATATGCTTATTAAAATAGATTATATTTGAAAATGGAGAATGTCAAAAAATCTGCCATATCACTGTACAAGAAAGATAATCGAGTTTCCGGAGCTCAGGGTAATATGGAGGGTTGCTAGAAATTGAGCAGTGATTTGATAGGTTTAATACAACATGCAACAGAAATAAATCATTGACTGTCATACAAGACAGAATGCTGCCAAGAAAACAAAGCCGACATGGACAGAAAGCACAATGGCCAAACTGAGGCACACTTTTGGACAGTGCAGGTAACAAAACGTAGAATAGATGGGTTCTTGATGGCTGCCGCAGAGACGATGGGCAGAAGGGCCTCTTTCTGTGCTGTAAAACTCTTATGACTTGGATTCTGGTAAGTGTTGCACATTCCAACTTACAATCAGAAATATTATCATAACAATTTTCACAAGTTTTACTATAATTTGGTTGTCCATAATAGGTATTCAAGACCTATAAATTTTACACATGATGGTCCTAACTGGCCGCGAGGAAAACTGATTGTTGGCTTTCTGGTCTTTTACTGTGAAAACATCTGACTCTTTAGGGACAACCCAAAGTCAGTATTCCATTAATTCAGTCACTCAAAAGGCTCAATGCCTCACAGGGGACGAAGGAAAGTGCCAAAGATGATAAATCAAGAAAATCTTAATGAATGGTGAAGTAGGCTCGAGGGGCCAAATGGCTTGCTCCTGCTCCGAATTTGTATGTTTGCATGTTCATATAATGTGCATCTGGTGAGGAAGTTCCCACCAAAGTTATGAGGACCAGCGGTAGACGTTACCATCTGTACACTGAGCTGTTGAATTATAGGAAAAGCTCACCCCATTTCAGAATCTCGCCTGGTATTGTACCATGCAACTGTGCAAGTGTAAGACCAAAGCCCGGAGATGGTTCAGCTGCAGTGGACAGCTTCTGGACCTTCAGAAACCCCATTTCATACCAAGAACCTGCAGGAGGATGATACAGCAGGCCACTCAAAAGTCTGAATGTGCACTACCTGAGTTCACCCAGATGCAAAATTGCGTGACAGTATCACATCACACATGGAGTTGATTCCAGAGATGAGAGGTTTGTCTTATGAAGAGAGATTGAGCAGTTTAAGCCTACACTCTCTCGAGTTCAGAAGAATGAGAGAAGATCTAATTGAGGGATATGATGATAAAAGGTATTGACAAAGTAGTGGTAGAGAGAATGCTTCCTTTTATGGGGCAATCTAGAGGTCATAATTTTAGGATAAGGGGTAAGCAGATTTAAAATAGAGATGAGGAGAAATTACGAGAGTCATGAATCTGATTTGATTTGATTTGATTTATCATTGTCACATCTATTATTACACAGTGAAAAGTATTGTTTCTTGCATGCTATACAAACAATGCATACCGTACATAGGGAAGGAAGGAGAGACTGCAGAATATGATGTTACAGTTATCGCAAGGTGTAGAGAAAAGAGCAAGGTGTAGAGAATCTGTGGAATTCATTATCTCAGAGCGTGGTGCCGGGACATTGTGGATGCCGGGACATTGAATACATTTAAGGAGGAGACAGACAGATTTTTAATTAGTGATGTGTTGAAGGGTTATGGAGAATGGGCAGGAAAGTAGAGATGAGACTGAGAGGAAATCAGCCATGATCGTATTGAATGGTGGAGTGGGCTGGAGGGGCTGAACTGTCTAATCTTGCTCCTAGTTCTTATGTTTTTATGAGTTTAACTGGTGCCGTCTGTGCTGCAGATCATCTTGATCAGGCTGGTCACAATAAACATTGCTTTCCTCACTGTTCCAGGTTGATTCCATTTAGGTGCCCCTCAAGTCCTCTGAGTCCAGTCTGCAGTTATCATATTCTACTCAATGACTGCAAAGTATAAACCTGGGACGACTGCTCTCCGGGCCTCCCGAAACGCATCATCCATTTCACTCGTGTAAATGGTCTTTGTGTAGATTGCTTGAGAAATCATCCATTGTATTCTTCAAAAATGTCTCCTCTCTTTATCTCCGTTCTGCTATAGTACATGTATTAATAGTGGCTGTTGTATTTTTATAATTTTTTGTTACAGCAGCTGATATTTCATCCTCTACTTTTCACTTCTATTCTTACATTCAAAGTGTTTCAGTTCCAGACGGTGCAAATAATGCGATTAGCCAACATGTTGCATGCACCAACTTTCCCTAAGTGTCCATTCACAACACTGAAGTCGGGTGTAAGAGAATATGGATAGGATTGGATTTATATTACACTCAGCAGCCAGTTTGGGAGAGGATTAAAAAACCATGATACGGCAAGCATGGTGGCACAATGGTTAGCACTGCTGCCTCAGGGCGCCGAGGTCCCGGGTTCGATCCCGGCCCTGGGTCACTGTTCGTGTGGAGTTTGGATGTTCACCCTGTGTTTGCCTGGGTTTTGCCCCCACAACCCAAAGATGTGTCGGGTAGGTGGATTGGCCACGCTAAATTGCCCCTTAATTGGAAAAAATGATTTGGGTACTCTAAATTTTTTTTTTTTATAACATGATGCACTCCATGTTGTTTCTACTTAAAATTTGAAGGGGTTGACTCTCAGCACTGAAGCTCTTACTCACTTGCTATAACTTGAAGCTGTCCTTCCTCATGTTTTAGATCCAGCCAGGCTTCTCTGCTTAGTTCAAGCTTTTTTACCATAGAAGCTACAGTGTCAGCCTGAATTCACAACCTCCTGACCTGGCCTTGTCCATGTTGCCTATTTATGACCCCTATGTCTCTTCAGAATATTCCTCTCATAAGGTCTCTCGCTTTCTGTATCTCAGTGCCTCTCTCTGTCCCATTTTCTTCCTCTCTATCGTTCTTTCTGGAATAGCCAGAGTACAAGTAATGCGATATAAAGAGGTTGGAGCCTGGAAAGAAAAATCTGGAACAGCTCTTTTCTTGGAATGAAAAATGACCCAAAGTGGCCCAAAATATTGGTTGTTGGTAGGAATAAAATTGGACGTTTAGGTCTGGGTTCTCACTTCTTCATCATTATGAAAATCCGGAGGAAGCTGAGATCAGGAAGCCCCAAGCCCAAACACGGCACCTGGGGTAAGGAATTGGGCCAGGTCAAGATTTTCATACACATGTTTCACGGAGGCAGCTTCCCATATAAAACAGCATATGGGCAGCACAGTGGCGCAGTGGTTAGCACTGTAGCCTCACGCCGTCAAGGTCCCAGGTTCGATCCCAGCTCTGGGTCACTGTCCGTGTGGAGTTTGCACATTCTTCCCGTGTCTGCGTGGGTTTCACCCCCACAACCCAAAGATGTGCAGGGTAGGTGGATTGGCCACGCTAAATTGCCCCTTAATTGGAAAAAATGAATTGGGTACTCTAAATATATTTTTTTTAAACCAGCATATGCCTCCAGGGTTGTCTGATTTTCATTAACCAGGAATGTGACACACAGCATGTGCAGATTAGACCTGGTGGTAGCGCATCTAAACTTTGCGCAATCCTTTGGAGAGGTTGGGGACCTCTTTAGATTTGGTTCTGGGACACATTTGGGGAGGTCAGGTGCCATAGGAAGAGGTAAGGTACCATTTGGAATAATTAAAAGTGGACATGAGTGAGCATTAAAAAAGCATAAATTCATTGGAACTATCAAAAGAGCTGGAAGAGAAATTGTCAAAAGTGCCAAAAGCAACTGTCAAGCGGTCAAGACATTTAATACTCATGCCCTTTAAATCTTAGAATCTTAGAAAAAACTGTGTGGAGGGTTAAAAAAATAATTGCTTGCGACTTCACTCTGTTGACATAAGCCTGAGGGTTACCATTACTGAATTTGCATTACATGACTGATTTAATGACCTTCCATTATCGCAGTGAGGTGCCTTCTTTTTCATAGTTTTGTTGATAGCTCCAAGCTGTTATAGACTCTTTCAAATGAACAATGAATTCCTATTCCTGTTTTTATAGGGGATAATGCAGTTGAATTAATGTAAATGTAACAAATGTGTAGACACAGAACTTTATTTAATTTAATCTCAGCATGTCTCCTGACATCTGCCCAGAGTGGATACTCAGTGAGTTGGCATCATAGGTATAAGGGAAAAGGGTGGCTGGTGGGAGGGCATGGGTTGGTATGAGTTGGCATAATGGCTGTAAAGGGCCACGGTAGCGGGTGGAAAGCAATGGTTGTCATGGAGGGTCTGAGAGGCCATTGGGGTAAATAGAAGGTCGTAGGTTGGCATGGGGGTGAGAGACCAGGGGATTGGGTGAAGGGCATGACGTGGCATGGGTTGGCAGGGATGGGGCATGGAAATATGTAGGGGAATGAGGGTATCTGAGGGATAGCACAGGAGGGCTATTTTTTGCTTTAATGCTTTTAAAAAATTCTTTGATGAAATGCTGGTGCACCAAGGCCGTTCTTTTGCCTAGCCTGCCTCTGAGGCTGGCAGCCCCCACACTCATTCTGGGGTCACCCAGCCTGATAACCAGAGAACCCTGCCACCCCAGAATGCCAATTCCAACTTCAGGGGCACTTTCTCCTAGGTTAGTTTTACAGAGTGGACAAATGACCCAACTCTGTTCAGCCGCCTGAGGAGCATACATTCAGGCCAATTAAAATGAATGTTCATTGTCTGAGTAATGTGATACCAAAATGGTACTTAAGGTACTTAAGGATTCTGACTCAAAGAACCTAGCTTGAAAACGGTAAGCATTTACTGCTGTATTAAATGTATTGTTAGCCGCAGCAGCAGTAACACTGCCACTAAACACCTGGACAAGATGGCACAGTCAAATTGTCAACAGTGTTCCACATTTTGTCTAAAATTGTGCACTTGGACACGGCGGCATATGATTGTGTAATGCTGGTGGAGTCCTGTTAAGATTATAAAGTGTGGGATAATTAAACAAAGATAGGGTAGCATGGTGGCACAGAGGTTAGCACTGCTGTCTCACAGCACCAGGACCCAGGTTCAATTCTGACCTCAGACGACTGTGTGGAGTTTGCACATTCTCCCCGTGTCTGCGTGAGTTTCCTCCGGGTGCTCCGGTTTCCTCCCACAGTCTAACAATGTGCAGGTTAGGTGGATTGGATGTGCTAAATTGCCCCTTAGGGTGGGGTTGCAGGAATAGGGTGGGGAATTAGGCCTAGGTAGGATGGTCCTTCAAAGGGTCGGTGCAGACCTGATGGATTCTCTGAAATGGCAGGACCTAGAATAAAACCACTGAGCCCAGGATTCAGTGGCTGAGTTGAAGCATTGGCACTATCAGCTTTGAAGTAGAATACGGGATGTTTCCAAGAGTTCCTATCACTTGATGGGGGCCATGGTTTTCATTGGTTAGGTGTAGCTAATATTTCCTATTCATAGTATAACAATGTGAATGGAGACTGTGCATATTTATGAGAGTGGAACTTGACAGTGTCACAGCAGGGCGATAAAAGGTACTCCAGTTTGGAATGATTCCATTTATTTTAAATTTGTTGTCTCTCAAGTTAATTGTTTATCAATTGGGGGTTAATTGTATTCATATAGCAGGTATTAATTAGGGATTCCTCTGTGCTCTTGTATTTCAGAGCATCCTTTCAATTTTTGGTTTGTTTTCGTTACAGTGTGTTCTTGGTGCCCCTTTCAAATGGGGCAGTTAATTGGAAATGGGAGTTCCAAATGAGGTATATATGGAACAGACTGAAAGTGTGATGGTTGTTTGGCGGTACATCATATGCTTTGTGCATGTGTGTCTCTCTAACTAAAAGCCTGTAAGTGCATCAAGACTAGACACCAGTAACCTTTCCTTTGCTACCTGGCAATCTGAGCTCCAGCAACATCCAATCAAAGAATGGAAAGAGGAATTTCAGACATTATCCTGTGATGCAACTTTACGTTTAATGTGTAGCAATATTGGAAAGCCATTTATAAAGAAAACAATTATGATTTAATTGCACACATGCAAAGAAATGCCTCTCCAGTATTTCTTCCAGCCCTTGTCTACCTGTTGCGTGCTGATTGGCAAATTGCCGGCCGGGGTAGTCAACGTTACAGAGGAGGTCACTATCAATATGCCAGTGTGCATTATTTAAACAATCAGCTATGGGTAATGTTAAGATAGTTTTACATTCCAGCAAAGATGCTGAAGTATAACAGTTCTCTATGTGCCTATGCATAAATTATGGACTCAGATGAGGCAGAGTGTGCTAGCTTACAGTAGGTAAAGATCCATTAGCAATTTCAGAGTTGTCACACAGTCATGGATATCTGTTCCAGGCACCATAGTTAAAAATTGAACGACATTCAGTTATAAAGACTGCACAATGATCTCTGATTCGTGTCATTATTATAGGTACTGGAACTGAAGGCTACTTGGAGATCAAGGTCGGTTTGCATTGTAGTTTTGAGCATCTGTCTCTGTGCTGACAGAATTCAAAGATGGTTTCTCAAAGCAAGCAATGTTCTAATGCAGGAGTCTGGCAATGTGTGCATCTTATAGATAACATTGAGGCGTTGTATGGTGATTGTCCGCACACGGGTGGCACGGTGGCACAGCGCTAGGGACCGGATTCAATTCTGGCCTTGGGTGACTGTGTGGAGTTTGCACATTCTCCCCGTGTCTGCATGGGTTTCCTCTGGGTGCTCCAGTTTCCTCCCACAATCCAAAGAAGTGCAGGTTAGGTGAATTGGCCTTTCTAAATTGTCCCTTAGTGTCCAAAAATTAGGTGGGGTTATGGGCCTACAGGGATAGGGCGGGGGAGTGACCTAGGTAGGATGCTCTTTCAAAGGGTCAGTGTAGACTCGATGGGCTGAATGGCCTCCTTTAGCCTGTAGGGATTCTATGGTTCTATTTTGTCCTTTTAAGGGCAGCACAGCAGATTAAGGGTCATATGGCCTGAGCGCCAATCGGGACTGAGTGTGTAAAGGAGATATTTTGGGAGCTAGCTACAGCCATGAAGCTGCTGGACAATTCTGAGTAATAAATAACTATCTTTTGTGTTCACTAATGAAGTCTGTGAAAGTGCATCTTTACATTTAGTGACGAGTATAAATTATCCTGACACTCCTATGTACCGACACTTGTGAGTATCCTGTTTTAATTGAAGTCTGAGAAACAAATACGCACCAGAATGCCTCTCTTAGCGCAAATAGACTCATTTGACTCTGACGGAGGACTGGACATGATAGGTCAAGCACCTTGGGTACTATTTTCAAGCAAATGCAATAGGGGAGGAGGGGAAAAGTAATGCAATTCTTCTGAGTGTTTGTGGAGCTCAGACCCATAACCTTATTTGCAGTATTTTCGCCCAAACATACCCGACTCCAAATCATTTATTGAGCTTGTGGATTTAGTGAAGGCTCCAGTGCAGCCTCAACCATCAGTCATACGACAACACCAACACCAGACCCATTCGAGTATTGCCCTCTGTAATTGTTTCTCTGGCACCCAAATGTATATCTACCTCCCCAGTCTCCACCCCCCCCCCCCACCCCCCCACCCCCCACACACACACAAACAGATGGCCTCTTATGTGTTGTAAATAATTTTGCCAATTGTACAGAGTTGCTGCTGTTGAGCTGGTGCATAATACCTTGCCAGTTACTTTATTTGATTTTTTATTTCTTTTTTATTATTACTTTTTGTTTTGGTATGTTTGTGTGTGCCCTTCTCTTCTATATATATATATATATATATATATTATTCTGTGTACATAACGGTAAATATACTTTGGTCAAAAACCCAATAAAAACATTTATATTAAAAAAAAACATCAGTCATACCCCAGAGATTCAAATTTAGTTCAAGGGTGAAAGTCCAAGGCTAATCGATCGTGACTTACATTGATAAACTGAACCAATTATAGCAGTATTGTGATTTTAGAGTCACCCTAAATGACATGTTGTAGGATAGGTTAGTCTGTGGTGTGAACAACGATGCTATTCAATGTAGATGGCTTGCAGAGGTCGACATAAATTTTTTATGAACAATGGAGATATTGTTGGCCATGGAAAGTACTGAACAAGAGCACACAAAAATGGCGGCGTTCATCAGTTCGGATAGGAACCTGCAGCCAATCGTGATGCCAAAACTGCTGAATAAGCCGTGAAGCAGGAAGAAATTTCAGCCATCAAAAAATCAAAAATGTACAGAATAGGCAATCAGTCAGTAATGCTTAAACGGGAATGTTACCAATTTAAAGGAAATCACACTCCTGAATCATGTTGGTTTAAGGAGGCTGAGATATTGTCGCAACGGAGGACATTTGATAAAGCAGTGCAGAGCTAAGTCAAGATTGTTGAGAATTGATCACCTAAGGTGATATAAGTATACAATGTGGCAGAGCTTACCACCAGTGATTTTGGTATTCACTCTCTGTTTAATCTAAAAGCAGGCAAGATAGAGCCTGGGTAAATGGGAAACCTCTTAAAATGGATGTAGATACACTGGCATTAGACACTGTGATGGGCGAGCATTCATATCAGTACCTAAGAGAAGAAGTCCAATAATTGAATTTGAAGAGCACTTCTGCCAAGTTGAAGACATATGAGAGAAGCTATAAAAATAAAACGCACCACAAAGGTACCAATAAGCTATGTCTACCCAGCTCCATGTGATAGTGATGGGTGAGGAACCCAGGCTTCACAACCGCGATTGGCTTAAAGAAATCAAGTTGAATTGGGCTGAGATTTTTCAAGTGTGGGAAGAGGGACTGCTCGAACTGTTAAGAAAATATTAAAGAGTTTTCTGTGATTAATTAGGCAAAATCAAAGAGCTACAAGCCAAGATTTGGCTCCAGAGGCAGCTCCCCGATTGTTTAGAGCAAAACAGGTAACATACGCATTAAGAGAGAAAGTGGATACTGAGTTAAACAGGTTAGAAAAATTGGTCATTATCCAACCAGTACAATTCTTGGAATGGGCAGCACCTATAGTACCCATATTGAAACTGGACAGGGCCACCTGCATTTGTAGTGATTATAAGCTAACAGTTAATCAGACTATCAAGCTGGGTACATATCCAATCACAATAATAGAAGATCTGAAACAACTCCTGCAAAGTTGGCAGGAGTTCATTCTTATACAAAGCTGGATATGAGTCATGCGTACCAGCAAGCCGAATTAGATGATGCTTCCCCGGGTTACGTAGAACCATAGAATTCCTACAGTGCAGAAGGAGGCCATTTGGTCCATCGCCTCTGCGCCAACTCTCTGAAAGAGCACCCAACCTAGGCCCACTCCCCTACAACCCACTTAACTTTGGACACTAAGGGGCAAATTTAGCATGGCCAATCCACCTAAACTGCACAACTTCGGACTGTGGGAGGAAACCAGAGCCCCAGAGAAAAACTACACACACATATGGGGAGAAAGTGCAAACTCCACAGAGACAGTCACTCAAGACTGAAATTGAACCCTGGTCCTGGGTGCGGTGAGGCAGCAGCTCTAACCACTGTTACACTGTGCCACCACAGTGTCACGATAAACACACACAAGGCCTGTTTCAGTACAGGCGCCCGACTTTGAAAAATGAAATGAAATGAAAATCGCTTATTGTCACAAGTAGGCTTCAAATGAAGTTACTGTGAAAAGACTTTTAGTGTGTCTTCGGCATTGATGATGTCCTGATAAGTGGATCGACAGAGGCTGAGCATCTAGCAAATGTAGAGGAGGTGTTAAAGAGATTTCAGGAGACTGGAATTCACCTCAAGAAAGGGAAGTGCACCTTTCAAGCCATTGATGTTTACCTCAGTTGCTGCGGTTCCCTTGTGTTTTTGGATCTGTTGTGGTCTCTTTTTCTGATATGTCTATGTATATATGCAAAATGCCTTTAATAGAAATATTTTAAAAGAAGAAATGTTTTCCAGCCCGTAAGCACCAAAGTATCTGTTGTCGACATAACTGATGTCTCCGTGGAAGCATATAGTGATGAATCACCTGTGCTAGAAAAGGTATCTGTTTTTGCAGTTCCTGTTAACGTCGATCCTGTGGAAGCAACTCAGACAAAGAATTAAGCTCCTCTACAAAAAACAGTAAAGCCTCTCAAAAGACTCTATTTATAATTCATGTACATAATGGGGGCTGGTTTAGCACAGTGGGCTAAACAGCTGGCTTGTAATGCAGAACAATGCCAGCAGCATGGGTTCAATTCCGGTACCGGCCTCCCCGAACAGGCGCCGGAATGTGGCAACTAGGGACTTTTCACAGTAACTTCATTGAAGCCTACTTGTGACAATAAGCGATTATTATAATGTTTAGTTAGTATTTAGGCATGAATGAACTAGCTATTGAAGCTTGGATAAAAGACTTTAAGGGGAGGGATGTGGTGATTGTCCCTTTTGAGGGAAACATAGCAGAGTAAGGGACATATGGCCTATGTGACCAATCGAGACTTAGTGTGGAATTCACCCCATGGTTAGAGAGGCTTCTAGGCAAAGAGATATTTTGGGACTAGCTACAGCCATGGGGCTGCTGTACAATTCTTACTACTAAAAACTTATTTGTGTTCATTAATGAAGTCTGTGAATGTGCATCTTTACATCTTTAGACCATGTTTACATTGCAATAATTGAGATTAACATTGCAATAATTGAGATTAATTTGCCAGAAAGCAAGTTTATGAGTGAACTGCTGCTCTACATTCCTCAGTAAATGCTTAATTATACAAAGTCTACCTGCTCATCTCTTTTGCTAAGGAACACAAAGACATATTTTATACGTGTTGCACCCAGGAGTTAATTACACAGCATGATAACAATACGAATGACATTTTCCATGGATTCGTGTTTTTTTTTTAAATGAGGACAGGGGAAGTGGTGAGGCATGCATTGAGAAGTCAAGGTACGGAAGAGTGGGATATGGTGTTAAACAGGGACATTAATGCTTCATCATCAGTGTCATTTGGGAAGCTCTTTTAACGTTTCCTTGTTGGTCTTGCTGCCTCATTTTCTGGTTTTAATTCCTCTCCAAGTATTATTTTTTTCTGTCTGATCTTTACTTCAAAATGCCGGAGCAACTGACACATATATTTTGAGGCAACAAACATATGAAGATGTACTTCATACTGAAGGGCAGACTTGTATGCGTGGCACTGAGCACTCAGGCCATATGTGCCTGGGAGCATGGGCGGCATTGTGACTCAAGACCCAGCTCAAAGACCAAACATCTGGAACAGAGCATGAAGGCAAATCTGAGGCCCTCATATGAGGGAGATCCACTATTATTTTCCATAGTTCAAATAGGGAGACTGTATCACAGACCATTTAATCATCCTTCCGGAATACCAACTCACACTACCTTCCCATTTACAGTTGTTGATATCCACTTGAATGCTAAGGTAAAGTCACCATTGTCCCAGATAACCATAGGCTGGTGGTGACCATAGACTGGTGGTGATTTAACCGGAGGTTCACCACATCTCAGGTGAGGGGCAAGGTTGGGTAGGTGGGCCTTCATTAATAGCCTCAGTTGATATAGGAATTGAACCTGCGCTGCTGGCCTTGCTCTGCGAGTACGCCGCATGCCGTATGGACGGCCTCAGGACGTCATCCGAGGCCCTCCCCCGATGCTCCGCCCCTGACCTTGGTGTGGTGAGGCAGTAGTGCCAACCACGGTGCCACCGTGCTGCCCTACTTCCTCTGAACTCATACTAGTTTAATTCAAGTTATCTGTTAATTTTTTTAAAATTCAGCTGGCAAATGTTGCTGAGTTATTTCCAGAATTCAAATGTTTGGAGAATGACTGCATGCAAAATGTTATTCCTATTGATACTGGAATTTTACAGATTAAAGCCACAAAATACATTAATCACAAACAAATTGCAAACTAAAGCACCATAGTCTGCAAATGTTAAAAATGCAATGTGAGTAAAAGTAAAGTCACCATAGTCCCAGATCGGCTGTTTTCCCCTTTGAGGGGGAGCGCTGACTGGTGGTGATTTAACCTGAGGATCACCACACCCCAGGCGAGGGGCAAGATTGAGAAGGCAAGGCCTTCATGAATAACTTCAACCCATTCAGGAATTGAACCGGTGCTGTTGGCCTCAATCTGCGCCATGAACCAGCTGTTTCGCCAACTCTAGAACAAAATCATAAGAGATGGCCCTAACTAATTGCATACAAGAAAGGTTCCTTACTTAGTTCAACTGACCCTGTTAGTTCAGCAAGCAAAGATTTTATTGTTTTACAGTGAATTCAGCTCTTTCAACAGCCAGCAGTCCCCTTATACCCTGTCTAGGATTTATTTCTGGGCTCTTCCCCACTTGTTCTAGAAGCTTTTGAGAGATACCTATGCAGCGCCAAAGTTTGTGTTTTTAATGCCTTATGTGCCAGGAACACCACCTCCAGAAACTCTCAAATGTATGAATTCTGAGTGAATCAAAAATAGTTCATGCAGCTTCCAGACAACCAGAACTGGCAGTTCTGCAAACAAATGAATGTTCTGTGTATGAATCCAATTAAATTGTACAAATTATTACAATATGCAAAGTCTTAGATTAAACTATACTTATATACACACTAAATGGATTTGTTAGGTAACGACTTAAACCTTCTAACAAACTAAGCAGTTCTTCACCTGTTGGAATTCTTAACTCTTGAGAAGGTTAAGTTTGAACCGAGGGAAGGATGAAGGGGTTCTACGATTCATGGGTGTTATTCATTACGCACTTTCAAGAATTGGACAACATCGGACATGGGGGGGGGGGGGGGGGGGGGGGGGGGAGAGTTGGGGGGTGGGAGACTATGTGCTAATGGTGACTATGGGTGATTTCTGATTCCTATTTGTTATTTGTTTATGTTAACATGTGGGCTGCTGTTTGGGGTTTTGTGGGAGGATGGGATTGTTGCTGTTGATATGGGGATTGACATTGTATTCGTTACTGCTTATTGGTTATTGTTGGTGGGTGCAAATTTGGGAGAAAATGTGAAAAAGGAGAATAAAAATATTTATGAAAAAAAACTAAGCAGTTCTTCTTACATCTGCTAATTAAATTAATGAGGTTGTGTTGAAAGCAGAGTTTCCAATCTCTACCAAAGGGAAAGGGATTCCGTGCTTTCTTTCAAATGGCTTGAGATGGAAGTTTAAAAACACGGTCATTAATCTTTTTTGCAAACCAAATCAAAACTTTCTTAAAACAAAAGAAAAACAATATTTAATCTTTTAAACTTCCATCCTAACAAGAACAGCTTACATGTATCTCTTAACCCTAACACACAATTTCCCATTAAACAGCACGGGAAATGAGCATACAGCTCTCAGCTCCACTTATGCAGGGAGGCAAAAGTGATACTTGCATTCACAGAACATATTCCTTTGCTTTTAGTGCCACTACGACAGTCTCCTTTTTGAAAGCCTGTCTATATGGCAGCTTTTCAAGACCTTTCCCGATGTCTTTACAAATCCTTTTCCAAAATACGGTCATGATTGGTGCATCTTTAAAATATTCCCTGTTGTTTTTGTTTCAGAGGAGATGTTAATACATAAACCAATTCTCATTCATCCACCTTTGGATGAGAATTGGCTGGGTTCCTCTGTTGGTGTTATTGACCTTATTCAGAAGTGGCGAGGGTATGAAATTTAATGTTGAATGCTTGCTGGCTGGGAAAATCGATGAATTTATTGGCTTTTGTGTAACAAGGGATTGTCTTTATAGGAAGACAATCTGCACATGAACATCGCTCCACAACTGTTCATGTTTAGGTCAGCTTCACTTCCTTGCTCATCTCAGTTTTAGAGCGCGATTCAGTCTGCACCAGTGCAACAGGTGAATCCCGCGAAAGCCCCAAATTGGACTTCGCACCAGCTGCCAGACCAGTCTCAAGTCGCCTGACTTGCTCTGCCCGGTGCAATCTGGATCAGGCCCTTGTTGGGCTTGATCCAGATATTTAGCTTTCAATGAGCCATTAGGCCCCGCCTGTGAGACCTCATTCGGGCGCCGTTTAGCACTGGTTTCCAAAACATGGACCAGGCGTGATGGCATCTTGGAGGGTGGGGGTTCTTGCGGGACATTAGAGACCCCAGGTGGTCGTTGGCAGGGCAGGGAGGTATCCTGGCACTCCCCCTGGCACCTGATCACTGCCAGCCTGGCACCCTGGCAGTGCCACATGGGTACCTGGGTGACACTACCAGGGTGCTAGGAACACTGCCTAGGTACCCAGTGCAAGGTTGGCACTGCAAGAGTTTGTGCCTTGGGGGGGTCCTTGCCCATGAGAGGGGGTTCCGCAGGGGCTACGGAAAGGTTGGGGGAGGGTGAAGTGGGGATCCAGAAAGTGGGGGTGGGGGGGAGGTATAGAGATCGGAGCAGCGGGTCAAAATGGTGCCCCATTCTGGGAGCAGCCAGTCCAGTCCCTCGCCAGTGCAGGAAATATGCTTAACTGTGGCCTCAACAGGGAGAAACTCCCCGAGGACCCAAAAACCGGCAAAGTGACGGAGAATAGCAGGGTGAATCTCAGCACTGCAGCCGCCGAGAAACAGGCCCGAAAGCCAATTTAGATTTACATCCGCTGAATCGCGCCCTTAAGTTTTTGAAAGTATCCGTTGCAACTGGGGGAGAATATCGTCTCATTCTTGTGTAAATCTCAATCCGTAATCCTACAGAAGAGTGACGTTTTTTTTGGCTGTGTTGGATCATCTTTTGGCTTTTTTCGGGAGTTTTAAACCAAGCGCTAAATCTGTTTCTCTGGCAGCATTTTCCCATGGAAGCAGTGAGTGACCATGTTTCGAGGATCAATGACATGTTGAAACATAAAGCTGAGGAAGCATCTTTGCTTCCTTTAGTGTTGGTCAGGGTAGGCACATAGGGTTAACATTGACTGTTGCTGCCTGTTGCAGTACACGCAACAGTCTGGGATGCCAAACAGCTCACTTCAGATGCATTATTGGTTAAGGCCAATGCTTGACAACATTTTGTCAACTTAACACCTTGGCATTGTATGATCAAGCTGAAGAAATGTCATCATATTTAAATGGGAGATCTAACAATAATGGCTTTAATAGGTTAATATTTTTAAACATCTGAAATATTTAATTCAAAGCTACCGCCACACAGAAGGTCCGAGCTTTGCCTAAAACCTTTGTCTAAAAGCTTTGCCTATGTTTGGGCACAACAAGCAGCAGTCAATCCTTGTGAGAGAGTCTGTTTTTAATAGGCTTAGTCCTTCTATATCTTCATAGGATTGGGAATGGTATCTCTGTGGCTGATGCCATTTCAGTTGGCAGTCAGTCAGCAAGTTTAAATCTGACCGGGAGACTGAGCTGGATCTGTCTCTGGGGTAGTGTTTCACAGTGCAAGAAAGGAGAGACCGCATTTGAAGGATTAATGAAATGTTGAAATGTAGAAAGGAAAATGACGTGTTTTGACATTTCAAGCAGATTAATAAAGTTTGTAACTGCTGTAAATATGCTATCTGTGCCAAAAACTGTTCATTCATCTCTCTAACGTTTGGCAAATAAATCTGTTGGTTTATAGAGTGTGGCCTTGCCTGATGAAATGTAAATTTATCTTTGAAATGAAAAATTAATTATTGTGTTACTGCAAGCTGCAGGTCCGTATCAAGGTATTTCTGTTCCATCTTGAGGTCACACTAAACTCCCCTAAATGCTGAGCAGCTGAATGTAATATCAGGGTGTTCAGGGCTGAAAGAGTTCATATCTAGCACTGGAGAAACAACTTCCACCCATATGGTGAAGAGTCACATGACTAAGAGTCTAGCAGAGCAAGCCCATGGCTGGGTTGAGTAATACCTGTGGGGCTGGATTCTCCGATTTGAAGACTAAGTGCTGATGCTGGCGTGGGAACAAATGGCACATACGTTGCACCGATCCTCTGTCGGGGGGGGGGGCTAGCAGGCATGCAGCGTAAAGCCCCCAGCTTTGGCTGTGGATATGGCCGGAGACTTGCCGGGTCTGTGGCCGCGCACGGCAACACGGCGCCGGCCATGTGCGGACTTGGCCTGCCAATTAATGCCCCCCTGTGGCCAGGCTCGCCAATCCTGGACCACCCCCCACATGTGCCCCCAGCCCCGCCAAAGCCCCCCGTGCCTGTGGAACGGCTCCCACCCGACTGTGGCGGCGCGGGACTCAGCCCGTGAAAATAAATAGCATGAGTGACCCACGCCGCCAGGAACGCGGCTCATAAGCGACGGAGCATCGGGGGAGGGCCTCGGGTGCGTCCTGAGGTCGTCCATAAGGCGTGCGGCGTACTCAGTTTTGGAGGGGGCGGGGCATCTCAAAATCGGCACCGCCCCCGATTTCGGCTCAACGGGGATTCTCCGGCCGAACGCGATTTGGCGCCGGAGACCGGAGAATCCCGCCCGTAGTCTTGTACATTTTTTAAAAATTCATTTTTACAGGATGTGGGCTACACTGCCAGCATTTGTTGCCCATCCCTAATTGCCCTTCAGAAGGTGTTGGTGAGCTGCCTTCTTGAACCGCTGTAGTCCATGTGTAGGTACATTCACAGTGCTGTTAGGGAGGGAATTCCAGGATCTTGACCCAGCGACAGTGAAGAATGGTGATATATATCCTAGTCAGGATAGTGAGTGAATTGGAGGAGAACATCCAAGTGGTGGTGTTCCTATGCAACTGCTGCCCTTGTCCTTCTAGATGGTGGTGGTCATGAGTTTGGAAGGAGCTGCCTAAGGAGCTGTGGAGAGTTCCTGCTGTGCACCTTATAGATGGAACACATGGCTGCCACTGTGCTTCAGTGGTGGAGGAAGTGAATGTTTGTGGAAAGGGTGCCAATCAAGCGGGGCTGCTTTGTCCTGGATGGTGTCAACCATCTTGTGTGTTGTTGAGCTGCTCTCATCCAGGCAAGTGGGGAGGATTACATTCACATTTGTGCCTTGTAGGTGATGGACAGGCTTTGGGAGTCAGGAGGTGAGTTAGTCGCCGCAGGATTCCGAACCTCTGACCTACTCTTGCAGCCACAATACTTACATGGCCAGACAATTTCAGTTTGTGGTCAATAGTAATCTTCAGGATGTTGATAGTGAAGGATTCAGTGGTGGTAATGCCATTGACTGTCAAGGGGCAATGGTTTGAATCTTATTGGAGATGGTCATTGCCCAACATGAATGTTACTTGCTACTTGCCAGCCCAAGCCTGGATATTGTCCAGGTCTTTCTGCATTTGCACGTGGCTGCTTCAGTGTCTGAGGAGTCGTGAATGGTGCCAGACATTATGCAGACATCAGCGAACATTCCTATATATGACCTTTTGTTGGATGGAGGTCATTGATGAAGCAGCCAAAGATGGTTGGGCCTAGGACACCTGTAAATAGTTATGTTGTTACAATAAACCAGTTATTGTTCAGCCATCTCTATGTCTCCACAACTATTCCTTTAATCAGTCAAAACCAACGTGTGACAATGAGGACATAGGGGACATGAGGATCATTTACAGGACTGGGCCTCAACCCAAGAGGAGGATTTCACTTTAAAACATAATAAACAGTTTCTTCTTCAAGACTATTGGAATGTGTAGGAAATATTTAATACGGGGAGATTTTAATCTCTTATATTTATCATGTTCGAGGATCAATAATTGAAGGAGAAAACGTTACAGGGATATGGGAAAGAGTGGGGTGGTGGGATTAACTGGATTGCTTTTCAAAAGTGTCACTCAAACACGGTGATTCAAATCGTCTCCTTCTGTGCTGTTGTGTTCTATTTATTGATTCTATTTATATTAGTGGTAACTTGTATAACATTTGCACCACACAAATATCCCCCTTCATGTGTCTATGAAACAAGACCCGTATCTCAATGTGTGCTGTAAATGGAGTAGCATCTCTCAGGACCTTTTAATTATGCTATGACGCACTGAAGACCACAAAGTATGCTCTATAAGTTATCAACTTTCAATTGAAAGAGAAATACCATTACAATCAGGCTAAAACTAACAATAACACTTTATCCATGTAAGATAATTGTACAGAAGGAGAAAAACATAGCAAGTTACCGCTGAATTTGGGATGCCAACTTTGGGGTCAAATGTGGGGCCTGATCCTGCCCCCTGTCGGAAAAACGTCAGCTGACACAAATTTCTAAGGAACAGCCACATGGCCAGAGGGTTTGCCCACCATCCAAATAGTGATGACGAGCAGACTCCCAATGCTGGAGGCCCAATAAGCAGCTCTTCAGCAGTGAGCAAACAGTCGCCTGTTAATGCAGGTTGTAGTGATCTGTACATCTGTACATACATCTGCACATACACCAGGGACTACAGACAGATGTAACAGCCACAGCATCACTAGAGGGCAGCATCAGAGACGGGTATAAAGGGTCCAGCCCAAGGGAGGATCCGCCTCTTTCAGAAGCACAAGGCTAGTGAGCAGCATCAGACAGAGACAGCTCAGCATAGGCAGTTTACCTTAGCTTCACTGGTCATACCTCTTGACTGTATTATATCTAGTTAAGCTCTGGAAACAGAACAAACCCACTGAATAAAGTATTTGTGTTAACTGGAAGTCTACAATCTTTATTCAGACTTAAAGAATAACATATGGTACCAGGAGTGATTTCAGAAAGCTAGCTAGACACCAGCAAGAGAAGAAAAACTTAAACCAGATATTCGACTGTGGACGACTTTGCAGCAAATGGATCCTCGACGACTAACCGATTCGATGGAACTTGTTGGAACTCCATGGCAGCAGGAAACAACCGGTAACTTAAGTTATAACTGGAAAATGTTTGAACAGCTGTTCCAAATATTTATTACAGCTAATGATTGAAGCACTGCCTCTGACGCAACAAAAATAGCCATACTACTCTCAACAGGAGGGCATGAAGCTAGAGAAATCTTTAATTGCTTTAATTACTTAGAAGGTGAGGACAACACCAAAGTAGAAGTTATACTTTAAAAATTTGCTGCACGCTGTAACAGTCAGTCTGGTGAGATGCTGGAAAGATTTAACTCTTGTCAGAGAAACGGAGGGCTCATCTCTGATTTTATTACAAATCTCACGTTAATACCACAAGGCTGTGATTATGCTGATTTCAGAGACACCGTGATAATGCATCAATTAATTTCTGGACTATCTGATAAAAGTTTGAGGGAAGAACTTTCACAAAATAAGTATCTAAGCCTAGAAATCTCTATGCAAAAATGCCTTGCTTATGAACAAAAACAAAATCAATACTTTGAGTCTCTACAAACACAGAATCATCATTTAGAAAACAAAATCGGTAAAAATGGCGCAAACACTCACCACGAGGTGGAGGCAGGGTTGAATCGGAGGAAAATGGAGGTTCCGAGCAGCAGCCATCTTGAGAAAGGAGCCGCACATGCGCAGTTGCGAAAATAATGCACAGTACAGGAAACTCAGAGTGCGCATGGGCAATCGAGTCCTACGCATGACATAACGAGTGTCATGACGTCAGAGGACCAGGACCACGCCAACTTAAAAAGGGAATGCACGAAAATGAACAAAAAGACATTTAAAGCTGCAAAACCCAGTTTTCTTGCCTCAAAAGACAGAACAATGCCCGAACTTACACCAGCAGTTGAAAATAACTTTCACAACACCCTGGAACAAACAGTTAGCACCGCCCTAGAAGATGATATGGTCCTTGTAGACTACGACTCAGACGAAGATTTCATCTTGGGAGATGGCTACACCAATACCAAATCCGAACCGCAACTAGAGATGTTGTACCGTGAAGGCCCCGACGATGAGTTCTTCGGATTGGGGAATCTTCAGCCCAGCATATATGACATCCCAACTCGTGAGTGCAGGGTTATGCTGCGGCCTGACGCCATGAAACAGAGAGTGGTCCACGCACCACGAAGGGTCCCAGCCTCCACACAAGAAGATGATTTGTTCATTGAACATGAAGAGAACGATCACAACTCCGAAACAAAAGGCGATGATTTGTCTATCGAACAATATACACAATACTGCTCAGACATGGCTGAGTTATTCGGAGATCCTGATCACAGCATCAGCAACACGGTTGGAAAGCTCAATACGACTCTTCTCATGGTAGATGAATCCAATACCATGGTGCCATGGCAGATCGTCGATACATTGGATGACAGCAATACCCAAGACAAAGACGACGCCACACAGAGAGCACAGAACGACTCCGTTGAGAGAGCACAGATCGACTCTACAGCGAGAACACTGCACGACTCCACAAAGAGAGCGATGACAGACTCCACAGAGAGAGCGATGAAGGACTCCACAGAGAGAGCAATGACAAACTCCACAGAGAGAGCGATGAAGGACTCCACAAAGAGAGCAACACAAGCCTCCACAAAGGGAGTGACGCAAGCCTCCACAGACAGCTTGGTGACAGACTCAAAGATGGAAGCAAGCAAACACTCCATAGCGAACGCCATGCATGAACAAGACCATGAAGATCTATCAAGTTATTTGAGCCAACAGAAGAAGAGTATGACAGTCTACCCAGCTTATTTGGGCCACCAGAAGAAGACTATGAAAGTCTACCCAACTCATTTAACCAATAAGAAGACACTGAATGTCTACCAACTGTATGTGAGACAAGTGACGAAGAAATCATAATTCCCATACAGGATGTGCAGGATCACAGCGAGACTGACATATCTCAGCTTGTCTGCACAGAAGCACTCAATAATCAGAGGACGGCTTCTCATGAGTCCAGAGAGACCACGTCAATTGAAATCCTGAAGATTTGACTCTAGAAGAGGAGCACCAAGAGTCCAGAGAGACCACGTCAATAGAAATCCTGAAGATTTTGACTCCAGAAAAGGAGCACCACGACCCACAACAAAATGAAATTGTGAAGCTTTTGACTCCAGAAAAGGAGCACAAAGAGATCAATGATGATTCAAATGAACCTGAAATGACTTCAAAAGAGGAGCACCAAGAACTCAATAATAATTCAAGTAAACCTGAAATGACTCCAAAAGAGGAGCACCTGGAAATCAATGATGATTCAAGTGAACCAGAAATGAGCTAGATGAGGAGTACCAAGGAAGCAAAGAAGAGGAATCAAATCCACCACAAATGACTGATGTCACCAACATCAATGCAACATCAGATCATTCTCACAATTCTCAAGAAAAAACGCTCAATGTAGCAGATACCACAAAGGACACTGACAACAATAACTGTGACAATTACTTAAATCATCCACATGGCACAGTAATTGAGCGCAACAAGAACAACAAAAACCGCAAGAAGCACAGCAGAAACAAGAACACCAACAGCAACAACGAAAACAACATGCAGCGCAACAAGAATGACAAAACCAACAAGAAGCATCCCAGAAACAACAAGCACGACAAGAAAAAGAACAAGAATAAAAGCGAAAACAACGAAAACAGAATCAACAAGCGCGACAAAAAGAATAACAAGAACGACAACAACAAGAACGCCAACGAAAACAACCAAGACAGAAACGACAAAAACAACAAGAACGACAACGAAAACAACAAAGACAGAAACGACAGAAACAACAACAATGAAACAACGACCTGTACAACATGGTACAACTCTGCATGTGAAGGACAATGCAACAGCACACTGCGAAACAATGACAAGACTACAAACATGCCATGGCATGATAAAGAATCTCACAAATTCACATCTGTTCCAGAACAAACGAGCAAAACAGCTTTCACGAACGATGACATACAGAATCAATACCACAAACACCGGAAAAAATCGAGGTCAGACAACGGTGCAACACAGAATCACGACCCACAATCAAATGGAACAGGGGAAAAAGGTGTCCACATCATTAAACGACTCATCCGCAAAGCAGCCGAGTCACCTTCCGACATCAACCTAGCTCTGTTATCGTACCGAGCAACCCCATTGAGCTCAGGACTGTCGCCAGCGCAAATGCTCTTCGGCAGAGACATCCGGACAACCCTACTGGCAAAGCAATTCTGAGACCCCGGTAACGCACCGGTTCTCGACGACATGCGGGCACTATGCTCCAAACAAAAACTACACTACGATCAACATGCAATCCCATTCAAGCCACTGACAATAGGTGACACCATCAGAATCAGGGACCCAGAAGGCAGATGGTCCGAATCAGCGGTGATCAGGCAGGAGGCACCGCGGTCCTACATTGTCAAATCGTCTGCAGGAGTACTTTTTCGCCGTAACCGCCAGGATCTATTAGAGATTCGACCTACAACGCCAGTATTTCCCACACTGGACTTGACCGAGTCCATTTGTCCACAGGACGTTCCTCGCCACACAACGCCAGACAGTGCTCTTGATGACATCAAACCATCATCCCTACTACCACCGTTAAGACGCTCCAGCAGAAGCCGTAAGGCACCCGACCAGCTGGATTTGTAATGACACTTCAACACACGCACAAGACGAATATGGACATTTCTCACGATGGACTCACAACACAGTTAATTGTTTCTGTATTACTTTTATCATTCTCACAGTGTGCAGATTTGCATCTTCTCACCACTTGTTATGTACAGTTTTCTTGAGGCCAATCTAGAAAACATGTCAAATAAAAGTGAAACTGGAAGTCTACAATCTTTATTCAGACTTAGAGAATAACATACAGGTCAGGGGGAGGGAGAGAGAGCTTCAAGGTGGAGATGCTCTCTTACCTTTATAAAAAGTTTTGAAAGTAGAATTTGTCACAATTTCCCATTTACCATTGTGGAGGGACTCCCTCCACAGGGAAGGCTGCGATTACAGCCATGGCCAACTTTCTGCACCTGCAGCAGGGGTGGGTGGCTTTAAAAACATTGTGGAGTGCTGGCTTCCCTAGCTGGTCTACCACTGGGAGGCCATCTCCTTTCACTGGCCATGTTTTGGTCACCGTTTGGGGTTGAGAGGGAGGCGGGACATGCCTGCTGACTGGAAAATTCCAGTTGATGTGAAAGAGGCCCCACAATAGCCCTCTTAAAGGTGGGCAGCTGTTACGCTGCTGAACTGACTGCATTGAAAACTGGCCCAGAGGATGACAGGTCACTGTCTCATGGCAATCGTTTGTCCCATCAGTCTCTGGTCTTGTCTCCCATGGCTATTTGAAAACCCAGCCGAGTTATAACAGTGTGAGAAAGCTCAAATTGCAGGAGATGCCTCCCGCTATTAAGTTAAGCTGGCAAACAATTCAAATGTCACATAGTGGATGTCAATACAATCAAAAATCTGCCAACATTCTGAGATTGGAAGAATATCTATTTTTAAATATAATCAGTAAACAGGATGGCTTATCTGGCAAATATGGATTGGTCCCCAGAGTCAGTGCTGAAGGTTTCAGTCTTGCAGTTCTTTTTTAAAAATATATATTTTATTCAAATTTTTTCCGGTCAAACAAAACAATACAAAGGTTTACCTTTTTACAACAATAAAACAATATATATAACAGTGACCGTTTTAACAAATAAATAAATAATATGTAAAGTAAATGGCAACTGCCATAACAAAAATAATAACTCTCCAGAGATAAAATCAAACAATCCAATATACATAACCAAATACAAATATCTATACAAAAACACCCCTGAGGACCTGCCCGAGCCCCCCGCCCCCACTGGGTTGCTGCTGTTGCCTTCCCATTTCCTTTATCGTTCTGCGAGGTAGTCAATGAACGGTTGCCACCGCCAGGTGAACCCTTGAGCTGAACCCCTTAATGCGAACTTTATCCGTTCTAGTTTTATAAACCCTGCCATGTCATTTATCTAGATCTCCACGCCCGGGGGTTTGGCTTCCTTCCACATAAGCAATATCCTTCGCCGGGCTACTAGGGGCGCAAAGGCCAAGACATCAGCCTCTTTCGCCTCCTGCACTCCCGGCTCTTCTGCAACCCCAAATATACCCAACCCCCAGCCTGGCTCGACCCGGACCCCCACCACCTTCGAAAGCACCTTTGCCACCCCCACCCAGAACCCCTACAGTGCCGGGCATGACAAAAACATGTGGGTGTGGTTCGCTGGGCTTCTCGAGCATCTCCCACACCTATCCTCTACCTCAAAAAATTTACTGAGCCTTGCTCCGGTCATATACGCCCTGTGCAAAACCTTGAATTGTATCAGGCTTAGCCTGGCGCACGAGGACGATGAGTTTACCCTACATAGGGCATCAGCCCACAGCCCCTCCTCAATCTCTTCCCCCAGCTCTTCTTCCCATTTCCCCTTCAGCTCATCCACCATGATCTCCCCCTCATCCCTCATTTCCCTGTATATATCCGACACCCTACCATCCCCCACCCATGTCCCTGAGATCACTCTATCTTGAATCTCCTGCGTCGGGAGCTGCGGGAATTCCCTCACCTGTTGCCTCGCAAATGCCCTCAGTTGCATGTACCGAAATGCATTCCTTTGGGGCAACCCATATTTCTTATCGGGGACTGCACCGAGGCTCCCGTCCTTCCCCTATGTCGTCTCCACTGCCCCCAAATTTTTAGCGTTGCCACCACCACTGGACTTGTGGTGTATTTCTTCGGGGAGAACGGCAACGGCGCCGTCACCAGTGCTTGTAGGCTGGTTCCTTTGCAGGGCGCCATCTCCAATCTCTTCCACGCCGCTCCGTCCCCTTCTCCCATCCACTTACACACCATTGAGATATTGGCGGCCCAGTAGTATTCACTTAGGCTCGGTAGTGCCAGCCCCCCCCATCCCTGCTACACTGCAAGAACCCCCTCCTCACTCTCGGGGTCTTCCCGGCCCACACAAAACTCATGACACTTTTCTCAACCCTCTTGAAAAAAGCCTTCGTGACCATCACCGGAAGGCACTGAAACACAAAAAGGAATCTCGGGAGGACTACCATTTTGACCGCCTGCACCCTACCCACCAGTGACAGGGGCACCATGTCCCATCTCTTAAAATCCTCCTCCATCTGTTCCACCAATCTTGTTAAATTAAGCCTATGTAAGGTTCCCCAACTCCTGGCTATCTGAATCCCTAAGTACCTGAAATCTCTTATTACCTTCCTCAGCGGTAAATCATCTATTCCCCTGCTCTGCTCCCCCGGATGCACCACAAACAACTCACTCTTCCCCATATTCAATTTGTACCCCGAAAATTCCCCAAACTCCCTGAGTGTCTGCATTATCTCAGGCATCCCCTCCACTGGGTCCGCAACATACAGCAATAAATCATCTGCATACAAAGATACCCGGTGTTCTTCTCCTCCCCTGAGTATTCCCCTCCACTTCCTGGAGCCCCTCAGTGCTATGGCCAGGGGCTCAATCGCCAATGCAAACAGTAACGGAGACAGGGGACACCCCTGCCTCGTCCCTCTATGAAGACGGAAGTAGTCAGACCTCTGCCTGTTCGTGATCACACTCGCCACCGGGGCCCTGTACAGCAGCTGTACCCATCCAATAAACCCTTCTCCAAAACCAAATCTCCTCAGCACCTCCCACAGATAATCCCACCCCACTCTGTCGAATGCTTTCTCGGCATCCATCGCCACCACTATCTCCGCCTCCCCCTCGGGTGGGGGCATCATCATTACCCCTAGCAACCTCCGTATGTTCGTGTTCAGCTGTCTCCCCTTAACGAACCCAGTTTGATCCTCGTGGACCACCCCCGGGACACAGTCCTCTATCCTCGTCGCCATCACCTTGGCCAGGAGCTTAGCATTTACATTTAAAAGGGAAATGGGCCTGTAGGACCCACACTGCAGCCGGTCTTTATCCTTCTTCAAAAGGAGTGATATCGTCGCCTCCGACATAATCGGGGGCAACTGCCCCCTTTCCCTGGCCTCATTAAAGGTTCTCGTCAAAAGCGGGGCCAGTAGGTCCATATATTTCCTATAAAATTCCACCGGGAATCCGTCCGGTCCCGGGGCCTTCCCCGCTTGCATGCTCCCAATCCCTTTTACCACCTCCTCCATCTCAATCTGTGCTCCCAGTCCCGCCCTCTCCTGCTCCTCCACCTTCGGGAATTCCAGCTGATCCAGGAAACACCTCATTCCCTCCTTCCCTTCCGGGGGCTGAGCCGGAAGGGAATGCCTTGAACACCCCGTTCACTCTCTCCGCTCCCCGTTCCATCTCTCCCTCCTCATCTCTCACCCCACCTATCTCCCTCGCTGCTCCCCTCTTCAATTGGTGGGCCAGTAGCCAACTCACCTTCTCTCCATACTCATACTGTACACCCTGTGTCCTCCTCCACTGTGCCTCTGCCTTACCCGTGGTCAGCAGGTCAACTCCACATGTAACCTTTGTCTTTCCCTGTACAGTCCCTCCTCCGGTGCCTCTGCATATTGCCTGTCCACCCTCAAAGGTTCTTTCAACAATCGCTCCCTTTCTTTACCCTCTTGCTTCCCTTTATGTGCCCTTATGGATATCAGTTTCCCTCTGACCACCGCCTTCAACGCCTCCCAGACCACTCCCACCTCCCCATTGTCATTAAGCTCCAAGTACCTTTCAATACACCCCCTCACCCTTAAACATACCCCCTCATCCGCCAATAAGCCCATATCCATTCTCCAGAGTGGGTGCTGTTCTTTTTCCTCTCCTACCTCCAGGTCTACCCAATGTGGAGCATGGTCTGAAATGGCTATGGCCGTATATTCCATCCTTGTCACCTTCGGAATCAGTGCCCTTCCTAAGACAAAAAAGTCTATCCGTGAGTATACTTTGTGAACATGGGAGAAAAATGAAAACTCCTTACTCCTAGGCCTACTAAATCTCCAGGGGTCTACCCCTCCCATCTGCTCCATGAAGTCCTTGAGCACCCTGGCCGCTGCCGGCCTCCTCCTGGTCCTGGACCTCGACCGGTCCAGCCCTGGATCAAGCACCGTATTGAAGTCACCCCCCATTACCAACTTTCCCGCCTCCAGGTCCAGGATACGTCCCAACATACTCCTCATAAAATTTGCATCATCCCAGTTTGGGGCGTATACGTTCACCAGAACCACCGCCTCCCCTTGCAATCTGCCACTCACCATCACATATCTACCCCCACTATCCGCCACTATGGTCTTTGCCTCAAACAGTACCCGTTTCCCCACTAAGATAGCCACCCCCCTATTCTTCGCGTCTAAACCCGAATGAAACACCTGTCCCACCCATCCTTTACGTAGTCTGACCTGGTCTATCAGTTTCAGATGCGTCTCCTGCAACATAACCACATCTGCCTTTAATTTCTTTAGGTGTGCGAGTACCCGTGCCCTTTTAATCGGCCCGTTCAGCCCTCTCACGTTCCACGTGATCAGCCGGGTTGGGGGGCTCTTTACCCACCCCCCCCTTGTCGATTAGCCATCCCCTTTTTTAACCCAGCTCTTCACCCGGTTCCCATGTACCCATATATCCCCCCGGTGGTGCCCTCCCGCCTCGACCACCCCATCCCATTACAGCTCCCCCTTCTCCTTAGCAGCAGCAACCCAGTTAACCCCCCCCCCCCTCCGCTAGATCCCCCTCCAGCGTAGTTGCACCCCCCATGTTGCTCCCAGTAGTCAGCAAACTCTGGCTGACCTCGGCTTCCCCCCTTATCCTCGACTCCCACTGTGCGAGGCCCCCTCCTTCCTGCGTCCCTGTTCCCGCCATAATTACCATAGCGCGGGAAGAAAGCCCGCGTTTCCCACTCGCCCCCGCCCCTAATGGCCGCCGCCCACAGTTCCTCATACTCTCCCCCCCCCCCCCCCCCACAACATGGGGAAGAGATAAAAGTTACAGGATCACAAAATTAACAAATTGAAAAATCATCCCCCCCCCCCCCCCCCCGTCCCCTGTAATCACACCACTACTTTGTCCCAAAAGCTCTTTCTCTCGCCAGACTATTCCAGCTTCTCGTCCACAATGAATGTCCACGCCTCTTCTGCCGTCTCAAAGTAGTGGTGCTTCCCTTGGTGTGTGACCCACAATCTCGCCGGTTGCAACATTCCAAACTGGACCTTCTTTTTGTGAAGCACCGCCTTAGCCCGATTGAAACTTGCCCTCCTTCTCGCCACCTCCGCACTCCAATCTTGGTATACGCGGATCACCGCGTTCTCCCACCTACAGCTCCGAGTTTTTTTCGCCCATCTGAGAACCGTCTCTCTGTCATTGTGGCAGAGAAACCTCACCACTATAGCTCGAGGTATTTCTCCAGCCTTTGGTCTTCGTGCCAGAACTCGATAAGCTCCCTCCACCTCCAAAGAGCCCGTCGGGGCCTCCGATCCCATTAACGAGTGAAGCATCGTGCTCACATATGTTCCGACGTCTGCCCCTTCTGCGCCTTCGGGAAGACCCAGGACTCTTAAATTCTTCCTCCTTGAGTTATTCTCCAGCGCTTTCAACCTCTCCACACACCTTTTATGCTGTGCCTCGTGCGTTTCTGCCTTCACCACCAGGCCCTGTATTTCATCTTAGTTTTCAGCAGTCTTTGCCTTCACGACCCGAAGCTCCAGCTCTTGGGTCCTCTGCTCCTCTTTTAGTCCTTCAATCGCCTGCAATATTGGGGCCAACAGCTCCTTCTTCAACTCCTTCTTCAGCTCTTCCACACAGCGCCGCAGGAACTCTTGTTGGTCCGGGCCCCATAACAAACGGCCACCTTCCGACGCCATCTTGCTTTGAGCTTCCCTTCCTTGCCGCTGCTCCAGAGGATCCTCCGCAATCCGGCCGCTATCCTCTCCCTTTTCCATGCGTGTCCGGGGGGATTCCCTTCTGGTTTACCGCACAGTGTTTTTGGCCGTTTAAATTGCCGTTGGGGCTCCTATTAAGAGCCCAAAAGTCCGTTCCAACGGGAGCTGCCGAAACGTGCGACTCAGCTGGTCATTGCCGCACCCGGAAGTCCAGTCTTACAGTTCTGTGCGAATCTTCATTGTGATGTGAATTCTGAATTCACCAAATGATCAAGAGATAGTCTTTTGATGTGTGGTAGTCACCACTGTTGTCTTGTCTATACTGCATACGAGGGTATTACGGTAAGGCCCCTGTACTACATGTACGGGGGTAGATCCCTGCCTGCTGGCTCTGCCCAGTAGGCGGAGTATAAATGTGTATGCTCACCGAGCTGCAGCCATTTCGGCAGCAGCTGCAGGAGGCAACACATCTCTGTGTCATAAAGCCTCGATGACTCTCTACTCTCGTCTCGTCGTAATTGATAGTGCATCAATTTATTACGCAGAGATTTTACAACGATGGACCTCCGCATCAAGCCTGATCGCCTGCAGCTGCACCCTCAAGCAGACAATGCCAAGTCGGCCTTCGCACATTGGCTAGCTCGCTTTGAAGCATACATTGGATCTGCGACTGAACCACCCTCAGAGGTACAGAAGCTCCAGATCCTGTACACGTGGCTGAGCTCCGATATTTTTCCCCTCATCCGGGACGCGCCGACCTACGCTGAGGCCATGGCGCTACTGAAGGAGAACTACACTCAGCAGACCAACAAGATCTACGCCAGGCACCTCCTATCCACACAGCATCAACTCCCCGGTGAGTCTGTGGAAGATTTCTGGCGTGCCCTGCACGTCCTGGTGAGAGACTGCGATTGCCAGGCCGTTTCGGCTGCTGAACATTCTGACCTGCTACTTAGAGACGCGTTCGTTACGGGCATAGGGTCGGCCTACATCCGCCAACACTTCTTAGAAGGGGCTACCCTCGACCTCGCGGCGACCAAGAAACTAGCGCTCTCGCTCACAGTTGCCTCACGCAATATACAGGCGTATGCCCCCGACCGCACGGCACACCGCTCCTGGGCATCGTGGACCCTGCCAGCGAACACCCCACTGTGGACCCCAACAGCGACCTCCCCCAGCCAACCACAGGCCACGTGGCAGCCAACCATCCCCGGGGGACCCAAGTGCTACTTCTGCAGACAGTCAAAACACCCCCGGCAGCGCTGCCCGGCCCGGAGTGCGCTCTGCAAAGCCTGTGGGAAGAAAGGACATTTAGCTGTTGTGTGCCAGGCCCGCTCGATCGCCGCTATTGTCCTAACACCCCCCACGTGCGACCTGTGGGCGCCGCCATCTTCCTCGCCTCAGACCACGTGCGGCCCGTGGGCGCCGCCATCTTGCCTGCCTCAGGACACGTGCGGCTCGTGGGCGCCGCCATCTTGCCTGCCTCAGGACACGTGCGGCTCGTGGGCACCGCCATCTTCCCTGCCTCAGGATCCCTGCTCGTCGGGCACTTCATCGGGCCGCTCATCGTCTGCAACCGCCGCCGACCAACCACGTCTGGCCACCATCACGATCGACCAGTCCCGACCGCACAACCTCGCGACCGCGTCGACGACAGTAAAGGTCAACGGGCACAAGATATCCTGCCTTCTGGACTCCGGGAGCACTGAGAGCTTCATCAACCCCGATACGGAAAGGCGCTGCTCCCTCATGGTACACCCCATCAACCAGAGAATCTCCCTAGCCTCCGGATCCCACTCCATGGCGATCCGGAGGTATTGCATCGCCACCCTCACCATCCAGGGCGTAGAGTTCAGCGGCTTCCGGCTCTACGTCCTCCCCAACCTCTGCGCTGCCTTGCTACTCGGCCTGGACTTCCAGTGCAACCTCCAGAGCCTAACCCTGAAATTTGGCGGGCCCCTACCACCCCTTACTGTCTGCAGTCTCACGACCCTTAACGTCGACCCCCCTTCCCTGTTTGCGAACCTCACCAGGACAGGACCTTCATCAGGTCGGAGGTCCAGCGGCTGCTGCGGGAAGGTATCATCGAGGCCAGCAACAGCCCCGGAGAGCCCAAGTGGTAGTGGTGAAAACTGGGGCAAAAAACAGGATGGTCGTTGACTACAGTCAGACCATCAATCGGTATACACAGCTCAACGCGTACCCCCTCCCACGCATATCTGATATGGTCAATCAGATTGCACAGTACTGGGTCTTCTCGACAGTGGACCTGAAATCTGCCTATCGCCAGCTCTCCATTCGCAAGGCCGACCGCCAGTACACCGCATTTGAAGCGGACGGCCGCCTTTACCACTTCCTTAGGGTTCCCTTCGGCGTCACTAACGGGAGATGGACCGAATGGTTGACCGGTATGGACTGCGGGCCACTTTCCCGTACCTGGATAACGTCACCATCTGTGGCCATGACCAGCAGGACCACGATGCTAACCTTTCCAAATTTCCCCACACCGCCAAACTCCTCAACCTAACCTACAACAAGGAGAAGTGCGTGTTCAGCACGAACCGATTAGCCATCCTCGGCTATGTGGTTCAGAACGGGGTTCTAGGGCCAGAACCCGATCGCATGTGCCCCCTCATGGAACTCCCCCATCTCCACTGCCCCAAGGCCCTCAAATGACGCCTGGGGTTCTTCTCGTACTACACCCTGTGGGTCCCTAACTATGCGGACAAGGCCCGCCCACTCATCCATCCACCGTTTTCCCACTGACGGCCGATGCTCACCAGGCCTTCAACCGTATCAAGGCTGACATCGTCAAGGCCGCGATGCAAGTGGTCGACGAGACGCTCCCCTTCCAAGTTGAGAGCGATGCATCAGACGTCGCTCTGGCCGCCACCCTCAACCAGGCAGGCAGGCCCGTGGCATTCTTTTCCCGCACCCATCATACCTCCGAAATTCAGCACTCCTCTGTCGAAAAGGAGGCCCAAGCTATTGTTGAAGCTGTGCGGGATGGGAGGCATTACCTGGCCGGCAGGAGATTCACTCTCCTCACTGACCAACGGCCGGTTGCCTTCATGTTCAATAACACACAGCGGGGTAAGATCAAAAATGATAAAATCTTGAGGTGGAAGATCAAGCTCTCCACCTACAATTACGAGATTTTGTATCGCCCCGGTAAGCTCAACAAGCCCCCCGATGCCCTGTCCCGAGGTACATGTGCCAGTGCACAAGTGGACCGACTCCGGACCCTGCACGACGATCTCTTGTCACCCAGGAGTCACCTGCTTTTAATCATTTCATAAAGGCCCGCAACCTGCCCAGGAAAACGGGCAGGTGGAGTGGGAGAATGGAACGGTCTGGAAGGCCGTCCAGTTGGCCCTACGGTCCAGACATCTCCTGGCCTCCCGCTGGCAGGAGGTCCTCCCCGACGCCCTTCACTCCATTCGGTCGCTCCTGTGCACTGCGACTAATGAAACTCCCCATGAACGTCTCTTTGCCTTTCCCAGGAAGTCCACCTCCGGGGTTTTGCTCCCAACATGGCTGGCAGCTCCAGGACCCGTTCTCCTCCGCCAACACATGCGGCTCCACAAGGCGGACCCGTTGGTTGAGAGGGTGCAGCTACTCCACGCGAACCCGCAGTACGCCTACGTAGCGTATCCCGATGGCCGCCAAGACACAGTCTCCCTCAGGGACCTGGCGCCAGCTGGGTTCCCACCCCACCCCCCCTGCTGCCCTCGCGCCACCCTCCCTCCCCCCAGCGCACCCCACCACAGCCCCCACTCCAGGACAACCCGTCCTCCCCTTGGTCCCACCCGGGGATGAAGATGAGGTTGACACGTTCCTGGAGTCACCGACGACTGAACCAAAGCCTGACTCACCATCAGAACTGCGGCGCTCGCAACGACGGATCAAGGCGCCCGATCATCCAAATTTGTAAACTCTTTCTAAAATTTTAAACAACCTGTGTGTAAATAGTTTTCCACCACCCCCGCTGGACTCTTTTTTAACAGGGGGTGAATGTGGTAGTCACCACTGTTGTATATACTGCACAGGACAGTATTACGGTAAGGCCCCTGTACTACAGGCACGGGGTAGATCCCTGCCTGCTGGCTCCACCCAGTAGGCGGAGTATAAATGTGTGAGCTCTCCGAGCTGCAGCCATTTCGGCAGCAGCTGCGGGAGGCTCCTCATCTCTGCGTAATAAAGCCTTGATTACTCTCTACTCTCGTCTCGTCGTAATTGATAGTGCATCATGATGGCAGAGAGAACAGCAGTACACCTGCTTGGTCTGGCTTCAGCTCCAACACTGAAAACAAAACTAAAACACACCCTGCAGCCTGCTCAAAAACAAAAGTAAAAAGCTGACAGGCAGCCCAGCTCCACCCACACTCTGACATCACTGATAATACCCATTTCTTAAAGGTACTCTCACATGACATTATCAAATTACTCTGTATCCCATGCTTTCCTTATAAGTCTCCCATGTGGGACTTTGTCAAAGGCTTTGCTGAAATCCATATAAACTACATCTACTGCATTAAGCTCATCTACACAGCTGGCCATATGCTCATGAAATTCAATCAAATTTGTTAGGCATGACCTCTAACAAAGCCATGCTGACTATTCCTGATCCCACATTGCCTCTCCAAGTGGAGATTGCAGGCGCGATCCATTGTCCATGCTGCGCCCAAAAAGCAGCTGGCGGCGGTGCAGGGTTGGCTGATAAAAGCAGGGAGACCCCTCTCCCGGGATCTACTCAGTTCGCAACACATCGTGAGATCCGATGTAAATCCGCCCATTGTGGGCTGGATCACATTTTGGCAAATCTGCCTATTAGAGCGAGACAATTAGTCTCACTCAAAATGTGAAGATTCCCAAGGTACCTGAGGCTTAGAGATTAATTCCCTTTGCCTTGGAGAATTCAGGAGCGCGCCATTCAGCACTCAACCCCACAAACGGGGACCAGACAGAACGGCACTCGTGGGGAGTCTCCCAGTGGATTGGAGGACCCAGCTGCATGCCTTTTGGGCAGGGTGTTGCCCTGGCACTACTGGTGCCATGTGGACACCCTGATGCCTTGGCAGTGCTAGTGTAGCATCCTGGTAGTACCACATGGGTGCCAGCCTGGCGCTACCAAGGTGCCCAGGTGGCATTGCCAGCTGTCATGGGCCCTGCTGCCAATCTGGCATTTTTTGCGCGGTGCAATTAAGCTGGGGGTGCCTTGCGTGGGTGTTGGGGGGAGGGTGCAGGTGGGACCGAGGACCCTCCCATAGTGCGTTCGGGCTGGGGGGATGGGGATCGCTGTGGGGGCTTCAGAGATCTCTCGCGACAGTGGGGAGCACAATACTTACAGTACAGAAGGAAGCCATTCAGCCCATCGGTCTGCACAGACCCTCTGAAAGATGATTCTACCCAGGTCCACTCCCCCGCCCCGGCCCACAACCCCAGCTAGCCTTTGGGCACTAAGGAGCATTTTAACATGGTCAATTTACCGAACTTGCACATCTTTGGACATTAAGGGACAGTTTATACAACCCATGTGTTTCTCGATCTGCGAGCACCAGGGCACATGTGGCTAAATGCAGTTGCTATGGGACTTTGTTCCCATTTAGTTGAATCAAGCCCAGATTTTCTCCTTCACAATTTTTCCAATAGTTTCACTACCACTGACGTGAGACTCACTGGGCTGTAGTTCCCTGGCTTATCTCTATAAACGTTCTTAAATAGTGGAACGTACATCGCGCAAAAATAATTCGCACATTAACAACAAATGGGAAGTAATATGATTTAGTGTGCTCGGTAGATAGTCTTACGGCCTCTTTGCGCCCGACATGGGACGCGACAAGGCCAGTAAATCTTGCGAGAAGCCTCTCACAGAATTTACGACGTTCGTTACGCCTCACAATATGTAATGAGATCTTGCAATGGGAGGGATCCAGATTTGCATATTCAAGTGAGTAGTTAGTCTCACTTTAATATGTCTACACTGGAGTTACTCATGGCACGGGATTTAACAGCCTCGAAGACCCCAAGCGGGTGCCGTTTAGCACTGGTTTCCACAAACGTGGACCAGGTGTACCGGCACTTGGAAGGGGGTCTCCCAGGTGATCGGGCTCTGGGCAGGGTGATACCCTGGCACTCCTGATGCCACCTGGGCACTATCACCATGCCAGGCTAGCTGTGCCAAGGTGCCTGGGTGGCATCTTGCCCATGCTACGATTAGGCATGGGGGTGCTCTGTCCTTATGAGTTGGAGTGCAGGGGGGCTTGAGGACCTCCTAATTGGTAAGTTGGGGCATGGGGGGATCGGAGGCCAGGGTGGGACGGGGTATGGGGGGAGGGGTTCAGAGATAAATGACGTACCGGTCACATCTCGCTGAGCTGTGCCAACACCATGAACAAACAAAAAAGAGAGGAGGAGGAATTTTTGGCAGGAGCTGAACAGGATGACTTTTGTCTTCTTGGAACTTGTGAAGTTCTTCTGATTGTTGTGCAAGCCGGTTGCCAGTACAATGATAATCATGGCGTTGATAATGCTGACAGAATAGATGTCAGTAGGAATAATGCAGGAGTTGCCTTATCTTCCTTAGATGACTGGAGGGTAACAAAGAAAGGAAGGAGACGAGGCTGCGGCCCTTGATTCACTGACCTCTATTTTGCAGAGGCAAAAATAGAAATAATTACTGACTACAAGAAGCTCTGCTGACTATAATGGGACAGAAATGACTGGAAACAAGCAAGGGTGGATCCACAGAACTCGTCTTTCTTCTCCAACCTACCCACTTGCAATTGGCATTTTCTGGAATATCATGGCCTCCCAACTTCCACACGGCATAGTTGAACTTATCCAAAATCCAGTCTCATGTACCCTAATGCACTGATTACTATCAATCAGAATGCCAATCTCACCCCTATTGGCAATCAGCATAAGAAGCTATTTCTCCAAGGAGTTGTATGTAATGTTTTTGAAACTGTTTTTGTCAAAATTGAGAAAGCGAGTGAAGCTAAGCCTGGATTGTAAAAGCTTACTGAGGTGGCCATTTATTTATTTAGCCTGCACATAGCCACAGAGCTAACCTTGTCAGTGGCTAGATGGAAGTTCTTTAAGCCCACCTTCAAGATTAGTCAGCGTAAATTCCTCGATAACATGAGTCGTTGTTGGGGTTAGGGAGATTGAGTGGGGAAATGGGTTTGGATTGTTCCGCAGAGAGCCAGCATAGACTCAATAGGCTGAATGGCCTCCTTCTGTGCTGTAAATGCCCTTATAGCTCTCTGTGATGGTACCACAGCTGCAGCCTGGATGGCCTTGCCGACTCCACTGATGTGGCTGCACAGTGGAGCCAATAAACATAACAGTTCCTCTCTTTACATGACAGCTGCAGTGGAAAGATTCTGACAGATCAGGAGCAGATGAAGAAGAATGTGTTGTGGCACTATGAATGTTAATTGTTACTCTCCAGCTTAATTAGGCTCCGTCTTTATGGGGAGGAATATTGCCAAAGCCATTTGCTGAGGTAGGTGTTGAAGTATCATCGCGTGCATGTGATGTCATTACTTTGGAAAATCCACTGAATCACACAGCTGCGCTTCCCGCTCGACAATCAAGGCCACTGGCTTTGTAAACTCTGACCACCATTATCAGGCCTGGGTCTAATCGGGGATAATGAGAAGGGAAGGAAGCAATTGTCTGTGTTTAATGAGAGACTTCGTAAGCTCCAGTGAACCAGAAAATTAGCGTAGTAAACAATGGAGATAGATTAGAAAATTACAGAAAATGTTAACAGCGTGAATTTATTCACACGGTATTGTAGTGGATTTGGATTAATACGGGGTTTAAGTAGCTTACTCCTTCCTGAGCCAAGAGGCTCAGTTTTGATTGATTCTGAATGGATCTTTGTGATGGTAATTGTTTGATTATGTTAGTTGCATCGGTTCATACTGGCATGAATATAGTTAACTAACCTCAGTACTGTGCACAGAAACACAGAGGAATATGTTTAAAAAAAATTTAGAGTACAAAATTATTTTTTTTCCAATTAAGGGGCAATTTAACGTGACCAATCCACCTAACCAGCACATCTTTGGGTTGTGGGGCGAAACCCACGCAGACAGGGGGAGAATGTGCAAACTCCACATGGACAGTCACCCAGGGCTGGGATTCAAACCCGGTCCTCAGTGCTGCAGTCCCATTGCTAACCACTGTGCTACATGCCTGACAGGAATATGTTGATGCATTGGCAGAGCATTTGTGGCATTTCGTGACACATTTGACCAGTTTTTACACGGAAACTGAGCACTGCTTCAGGATTAGCACATGGGCAGATTAGTGCAGTTTAGATAGTGTGGAATGTTGCTAAATGATTCATGATTTTACAAACCATTTAAATTACATTTTTGAAATGATTATTTTGTTTTCTTAATTTGCAGCTTCTACCTTTACCCCATATGCATGTCCCAATCTCTACTTCACTCTCTGTGAACATCTTAAAAAGTGATTTGATTATTAGTACTTGTAATATCCTGCTTGGCTATGTGTGAGAATTCTTTTCTATGATTGATTACTTGGACAGTTTGATTGCATCACTGCAGTTCAACACTTGGAATCCCCATTAAGAAATGTTACAATCAATTGCACTGTGATAGTTATACTTCACACCACAGGGATCACTATATCTCTCAATGCTGCCTTCTTCAAGGCAAGCACTGTAGCTTCACCACTGACAACTAAATCCGGTCCACTACGATTCTGCTTTAATTCCATAGAATCCCTACAGTGCAGAAGGAGGCCATTCATCCCATCGAGTCTGCACCAAACCCCCTGTGCGCAACCACTACCGTATGATTGTGCCCAGAGTGTCTCTGAGCAACATGAAGATGGAGTGCAGCTCTGTCAGCTGCAAGCTGGAAATGTAACTTGGTTAAAAATTTTCCCCATTTAATCAGGCAACAAGGTTGCAACCAGTAAGTCTAACCTGCAAGTGCTTCACTTTTTAAAAATAAATTTTAGAGTACCCAATTATTTTTGTTTTCCAATTAAGGGGCAATTTAGCCCGGCCAATCCACCTAACCTGCACATCTTTGGGTTGTGGGGGTGAAACCCACGCAGACACGGGGAGAATGGGCAAACTCCACACGGGCAGAAGTGCTTCATCTTTTGATCTAGTTTTCTAATCTGATTGATTTTTGCTCAGCAAGTGATTACCAAAGCAGAAAGTCAGCACTGACTAATCAGAAATCCAACAGGAATCCTTAATTTAGTCATCATTTTCAAAGAGGGATAATGGGATAAATTGGATGGAATTTCCAATTAACTAATGGAATTAGTTGGGGGCAACCCTATTCAGATAAGTCACCAACTATCAGAGAGAGAGATAACATTTCCATCCCATCATTCGGTGTGGTATTTGAAAACAGGCGAAAGGAGGGTCTGCTAAGCATCACTCCATTTCAAGTCATCCTTAATTTTACTAATTCCTCTGTATCGCTCATGGTACATTTTGGGTTGGACCTGATGGATCTGAGAACCGGTTACTCAAACGTTTTGATAATCCTAGTGACTGAGTACAGGTGGAGGATTGTGATGGTTATAAATAAACAAAGGAAGTTGCAGAAGTGGCAGGACCACTGAGAGCACCTGATCTCTGATTGCAGAGCCACTTTCCGAGACTCCCAGCTGGTTTGTTGTTTCAGTAGGCCTTCGCAGGAAGGATGTGAAGTTTATTATAATGAGTGCTACCAGCCACGGCATACAGTGTAAATCTGTAAAAGTGATTCATGAAATAGATTCAAAAATGCAGAAAATTGGAGTGTTTTAAATTCAGGTGTGTGTGTGTGACGTGATTGTGGAAAAGGAGAGAAAATTAGCGTAGAGTACTAACAAAAGGCTTGCATTTATGGAGCATCTTTCATGACCTCAAAACACTTTAAAGCCAGTGAAGTACTTGTGAAGTGTAGTGACTGTCGTGTTGGGTGTTCCGATACACAAACGAACCAACATGGTTGTAGATGGTACAACTCTGTTTTATTATTCTGTACAAGAATAACTATTAACTTCTGGCTGTGGTTCGTACTTCACCAGCTAACCTGTGGACCCAGCCCTAGCACTATCTTAGAGAGGCACTCAGCACATGGTGTATGTCTGAGTGGCACGCTGTGAGCTCTGTGCTCTGAGCTATCTCCTGGTAGAATGAGCGGGAACTGTGGTGTTCCCTGTTTTATAGTGCGTATGCTCTCACTGGTGATTGGCTGCGATGTGTGTGTGTGTGTTGATTGGTCCGTCTACCTGTCCATCAGTGTGTGTGTGTGATTGCGCCATGATATGTTAATATGGATATCTTTTCACAAGGATATGTGCCTACATGGTAATAAATATTGGTGTGTACTGAGTGCATCTGAGTATGTGTGTGCAATATTTACAACATGTACATGAGGCTAAACTACATACAGAGGAAGGTGTCAGGTGCAACATAGCAACGACGTTGTACCACAAACAAAACAAGTGCAATTATCAAATATCGAAAGAGAACTCCTGGAACAACAAGAAAGAAACACGTTAACATTGTTGCACAACAATTCAGTGAGTCCAATGTGCTAACAGGCTCATAAGTCCAGTCTATTAGGTGGGCGACAAATTCATGTTGACCGCCTCAAGGGTGGGTCAGGATCCACCGGCTGAGGAATGGGCCTGGCCACGGGCGAGAGAGGAATAGGCAGAGTGGCAGGAAGCTCCACGAAGTCGACATCAGGGACAACAGGAGGGCGTGGCACCAGTGCATGATCACGTAGCGAGCGCGGAAGCAGCCGAAGGGCCCGCCGATTACGCCGGCGAATGGAGCCATCAGGCATGCGAACCAGGAACGAGCGGGGAGCCACGCGGCGGAGAACCTCGGCGGTTGCCGACCAGCCACCCTCCGGTAGGTGTATGCGGACGTTGTCTCCAGGCGCCAGGGCAGGAAGATCAGTTGCCCGAGCGTCATGTGCCACCTTCTGCTGAGCACGCTGCTGTCACATCCTTTGCAGTACTGGAGCATGGTCGGGTTTAGGAACATGAATGGACGGCACAGTGGTCCTGAGGGTGCGACCCATCAACAGCTGGGCTGGCGAGAGGCCTGTGGACAGTGGGGCCGAGCGATAGGCCAGCAGGGCTAAACAGAAGTCAGATCCGGCATCAGCAGCCTTGCAGAGGAGCCGCTTCACGATATGGACACCCTTTTCCACCTTGCCATTCGACTGGGGATACAAAGGGCTGGACGTCACGTGTGTGAAGCCCTATGAAGCGGCAAAAGAAGACCATTCTTGACTCGCAAAACAGGGCCCGTTGTCAGACATGACAGTGAGCGGAATGCCATGGCGAGCGAAGGTTTCTTTACGTGCTCTGATGACAGCTGATGATGTCAAGTCGTGCAGGCGTATGACCTCTGGATAATTGGAGAAATAGTCAATTATCATGACGTAGTCCCTGCCGAGCGCATGAAAGAGGTCCACACCCACCTTTGCCCAGGGGGGCGTTACTAACTCATGGGGATGAAGTGTCTCAGGGGTTTGCGCCGGCTGAAACCTTTGGAAGGTGGGGCAGTTGAGCACCATGTTGGCGATGTCGTCGCTGATGCCCGGCCAGTACACAACCTCTCGGGCCCTCCGCCTGCACTTTTCAACCCCGAGATGTCCTTTGTGTAATTGTTCGAGGACAAGCCGGTGCATGCTGTGTGGGATCACAATCCGGTCCAACTTTAGGAGGACACCATCAATGATGGCCAAGTCGTCCCGGACATTGTAGAATTGTGGGCACTGCCCCTTGAGCCACCCTTCCGTCATGTGGCGTGTGATACGTTGTAGAAGGGGGTCAGCCGCAGTCTCACGGCGAATGTGGGCCAGACGTGCATCAGTAGCCGGCAGATTGGCCGATGTGAAGGCTACTTGTGCGTCGACCTGACAAACGAACCCCTCCAATTCGGGCGGTGTGTTCACTGCTCTGGACAGGGCATCCGCGATGATGAGGTCCTTTCCCTGGGTGTATACAAGTTGGAAGTCGTACCTCCGGAGATTGAGCAGAATGCGCTGGAGGCGAGGGGTCATCTCATTGAGGTCCTTCTGAATGATGCCGACCAGGGGGCGATGGTCGGTCTCCACAGTGAACTGCGGAAGACCATACACATAGTCGTGGAATTTGTCGATGCCGGTCAACAAAACCCAGGCACTCCTTTTCAATCTGCGCATAGCGCTGTTCTGTGGGGGTCATGGCCCGCGAGGCATAGGCGACCGGGGCACATGATGCAGTGTCGTCCCCTTGCAGGAGTACTGCCCCAATGCCGGACTGGTTGGCATCAGTCGAGATCTTTGTGTCCCGAGTGGTGTCGAAGAACGCCAATACCGGGGCGGTGGTGAGCTTGATCTTGAGCTCCTCCCATTCTTTCTGGTGTGCGGGCAGCCACTGGAATTCCGTTGTCTTCTTGACCAGGTGGCGAAGAGCCGTTGTGTGCGAGGCAAGGTTGGGAATAAACTTCCCCAGGAAGTTGATCATCCCAAGAAAGTGTAGCACTGCCTTCTTGTCTGCCGGCTGCGGCATGGCTGCAGTAGCTGCCACTTTGTCGGCATCCGGACGTACCCCTGACCGGGATATGTGGTCCCCCAGAAACTTTAGCTCAGCTTGACCAAAAGAGCACTTGGCTCGGTTGAGGCGCAGGCCCTGATCTCGTATCCGTGCAAAGACACGCTGGAGACGACTGATGTGCTCCTGTGGTGTGGTGGACCAGATGATGACGTCGTTAACATATACTCGTACCCCTTCGATGCCCTCCATCATCTGTTCCATGATGCGATGAAACACCTCGGATGCCGAGATGATGCCAAACGGCATTCTATTGTAGCAGTATCTGCCAAAGGGAGTGTTGAAAGTGCACAGCTTCCTACTGGATTGATCCAGCTGAATCTGCCAAAAACCCTTTGAGGCATCAAGCTTGGTGAAAATTTTAGCCCGGGCCATTTCGCTCGTGATTTCTTCCCGTTTGGGTATGGGGTAGTGTTCCCTCATGATGTTATTGTTCAGGTCTTTCGGGTCGATGCAGGTCCGGAGCTCGCCGGAGGGCATTTTTACGCACACCATGGAGCTGACCCATGGCGTTGGCTCCGTGACCCGGGAAAGCACTCCTTGGTCCTGCAGATCCTGCAGCTGCTACTTGAGGCGGTCCTTGAGTGGTGCTGGGACTCTACGAGGTGCGTGAATGACCGGGGTGGGGTCCGGTTTGAGCCGTATTCTGTAAGTGTAGGGCAGTGTGCCCATACCCTCGAAAACCTCCTGGTTGTGGGCGAGGATCGAGTGGAGCTGTGCCCTAATGTCTGCATCCGGGAAATCGGACGTGCCTTCTGGAGACAGAGTGTGTACCTGCTGAACGAGATGGAGGATCTTGCACGCCGGTGAGCCTAACAGAGAGTCCTTCGAGGATCCAACTATCTCAAAAGACAGTGTGGCTGTGTATGAATTGTGTGCAACCTCGAGCTGGCAGGACCCCATGGCCGGGATAACGTTCCCGTTGTAATCAACCAGCTGACAGTGGGATGGCCGAATCGGTGGTTTAACCTTCAAGGTGTGGAAGGCTGGCCATGCAATGAGATTGGCGGAGGCACCAGTGTCTAAGCGGAATGTGATCGGTGATCGGTTGACCGTTAGGGTGGCACACCATTCATCGCCCGGATTAATGCAGTGCACTGGCATCGGCTGGTGGGTCCTACTTGGGGACATCCGGTTCCTGTCTATTACCGCAACGCGGAAGGGTTCCCGGTCGTCGATATCACCGGTCTGCACGTCGTCAGGGTATGACTCGGTGTATGGGGGCTGAATGGCCCGCATGTCCCTGCGAGGCTGGCGGAATTGCGGAGAGTTGGCAGGTTGAGCTGCTCGACAGCAGGCAGCGTAGTGGCCCATCCTGCCACAGCGGAGGCATTGTCACGTTTTGGCTGGACATTGCTGCTTTAAGTGTGCAGATCCACAGTTGCCGCACATCGTGACGTCATGGCGTCCGTTGCGCCACCGCGCATGCGCGGTGCGGTCCTGCATGGAGCGCGCCTGCGCATCACGTCCCTCTGCGTCGATGACCCCTCTTTTGGCGCGTACAAGCGCGGGAGGCCTCGGAAAGCACGCAAAATGGCCGCCCTCGTCCGGGCCACGGACCAGGAGGAACTCAATCGACTGGACCCGCTCCACCTCGTCGGACCCCTGCCGTGCCGATTCGGCCGCCTGGAATTGGGAGTACCGGCTGGTCGCGTTTTCGTGAAGTACGCAGGTTTCAATGGCGGTGGCTAGGGTAAGGCACTTTATTTTGAGGAGCTGCTGGCGTAGGGTGTCCGAGGTGACCCCAAAAACTATCTGATCCCGAATCATGGAGTCGGAGGTGGCCTCGTAGCCTCAGGACTGCGCGAGGATACGGAGGTGTGTCAAATAAGATTGAAAAGGCTTATCCTTACCCTGCAGGCGCTGCTGGAAGAGGTACCTCTCAAAGCTCTCGTTAACTTCCACACTGAAGTGTTCCTCAAATTTTAGAAGGACCGTCTTGTACTTCGTCTTGTCCTCGCCTTCCGCGAATTCCAGGGAGTTGTAGATGTGGATGGAGTGTTGCCCTGCCGTGGAGAGGAGGAGGGCGATTTTCCTGGTGTCCGATGCATTCTCTCTGTCTGTGGCTTCTAGGAAGAGCTGGAAGCGCTGTTTAAACAGCTTCCAGTTGACGCCGAGAGTTCCAGCGATTTGGAGCGGCTGCGGCGGGCTGATAGTGTCCATGGCGCAGGATGGCGGATCTCTGAAGAGGTGCAGGTAGGTCTCACAGTTGCTGGCGAGTTTCTGGTCCTGGTATCATGTCATGTTGGATCATGTTGGGTGTTCCGATACACAAACGAACCAACACGGTTGTAGATGGTACAACTCTGTTTTATTATTCTGTACAATAATAACTATTAACTTCTGGCTGTGGTTCGTACTTCACCAGCTAACCTGTGGACCCAGCCCTAGCACTATCTTAGAGAGGCACTCAGCACATGGTGTATGTCTGAGTGGCACGCTGTGAGCTCTGTGCTCTGTGCTCTGAGCTATCTCCTGGTAGAATGAGCGGGAACTGTGGTGTTCCCTGTTTTATAGTGCGTGTGCTCTCACTGGTGATTGGCTGCGATGTTGTGTGTGTGTTGGTTGGTCCATCTACCTGTCCATCAGTGTGTGTGTGTGATTGCACCATGATATGTTAATATGGATATCATGACAGTGACTGGCCGAATTTCCCCGGTTGTTGCAATTCACTTTTCCCGCCGGCAGCACACCCCCACCAGCGGGTATCCTAGCTACATGGAGTGACTACAATGAAAAATCCCATTGACAAGTGGCAGGGGTATAGAATCCCGCCACCAACGAATGGCGCACCATTGAGAAACCCGCGGCTGGCGGACCAGGGAATCCTGCCCACTGATGTAATGTAGTAAACGTTACCCTTACAAAGGGAAACTGCTGTCAATGGTAGTTCACAATGTTACATGGAGGTGAAGTCTGCACAAAATGTCTGCTCCCCGGATGTCCCATCTGGAGGTAAGTGCGAAGTATCAGTGAATGTACATTATGATGAATAACCGTTAAGGACTCCTCCCTTTCAGACCCTCCCACTTCCCCTTTCGGCCCCCCCTCCCATTCCAGGACCCCCCCAATCTTCCAGAGGCCCCTTCATACCTGCCCTACATCTCTTCCCCGCCCTTCATACCTCCCTCCACACTCCACCCTCCTTTTATCGAATCATAGAATCCCTACAGTGCAGAAGGAGGCCATTCGGCCCATCGTGTCTGCACCGATCCTCCGAAAGATACCCCACCTCGGCCCACACCTCCACACCATCCCCATAACCCAGCAACCCGACCAAACCTTTTTTTTTGGACACCAAGGAGCAATTTTATCATGGTTAAACCACCTAACATAGATAGGACGAACAACGATATTCTGCTCAGGGATAATAAGCTTCTACGGGCTAAATGGAAAACAAACGATAATTATCTCTGGATTACCACCTGAGACGCGTGTGCTAATTCACAGAGTAAATGAGATTCAAAAATTGAACGTGTGTCTCAAAGATCGGTGTGGGAGAAACGGGTTTTAATTCATGAGGCCCTGACACCAATACTGAGGTTAAGAGGAAGCTGGTAATTCTCCCTCAGTGTACCCGAACAGGCGCCAGAGTGTGGCGACTAGGGGCTTTTCACAGTAACTTCATTGCAGTGTTAATGTAAGCCTACTTGTGACAATAATAAAGATTATTATTATTTGGTTTTGACTGCTTAACTTGAACCGCACTAGGCTGCAGAGAGATGATTTAAACTTAAATGTGTGGGGATTGGGGTTGGGAGAGGGGAAATGTGGATGTTTGAGTAATAATAATAATCTTTATTGTCACAAGTAGGCTCACATTAACACTACAATGAAGTTACTGTGAAAAACCCCTAGTCGACACATTTTGGCGCCTTTTCGGGTACACAGAGGGAGAGTTTAGAATGTCCAATTCACCTAACAAGCACATCTTTTGGAGAAAGTACAAGGCAGGGTAGCATTATGAGTAATGTTGATTGGAGTGTAAGAGGAAGGGGCAGAATGCACAAACATAGAGGTGCACCAGCAAATAGGGTCAGAGCAGAGAAAAATTGTCTGGATTTTGTCATTTTCAGGCGAATGAGCATTATGATTTTAATATGCCTGCAGGGGCTGAGACTGGCAATATCTGGTTACAATGGTAGATTTTGATGAAGAAAGATAGGAGGAGACTCGAGTGGAGCATAAATGCTGGCATGAACTGGTTGTGCTGAATGGCCTATTTCTGTGCTATGTGTCATATGCATATCCAAAGTAAATTAAACCCACACCAATCCAAAGAAAGGGGCATGAGGACAGATGACCAAATGTTTGGTCAAAGAGGTAGCTCAAAGAATGTCTGGAAGGAGTAGAGAGAGGTGGAACAGTTTCGGGAGGGATTTACAGAATTCAGGGGCCGAAGCAATTGAAGGTACGTCTACTAATGGGTGGGGCAAAGGAAATAATGGATGCATAAGAGTTCAGAATTTGAAAAACACAGCATTCTCAGAGGGTTGGCATAGGTTACGTAAGTAAGGGGGGGGGGGGGGGTGATGAGACCATTGAGATGACATTTCAACACAACGATTAGAAATTTATAATTGAGGCATTCAGGAACCAGGAGCCAATGTAGGCCAGTTAGCACAGGGGTTATGAGAGAACAGAACTTTGTCTGAATTAGGATAAGGGCAACAGAACTTTTAAGGAAACTCAGGCCCTGACCCTTGGAAATGCCATTCTGGCACTGCCACCGTGGTAGTCCACCTGCCAATTTTGCAGTGCCACCTGGGCACCTTGGCAGTGCCAGGTGTCATAATATACACCAGTATATCATGGCGCAGACACACACTGATGGACACACCGTGGGACCAATCAACACACACAACACCGCAGCCAATCACCAGTGAGAGCACACGCACTATAAAGACAGAGGGCATCAGAGTTCCCGCTCATTGAATTGCAGCTAGCTAGGAAGACAGAGCTCACAGCCTGCAACACAGACATTCACCATGTGCTGAGTGCATCAGCTGGTTAGGACAAGGCCAAGGTCTTTAGTTGAAGCTAGTATCGTATTTACCCACAGTCTGTGTATGTTTAAACAGTTAATGATTCAATAAAATAGCGTTGCACTATTTCAAGTGTTGGTGACCTGTATGTGATCCAGAACACCCAACACCCAAGGGCTGTTTAGCACAGGGCTAAATAACTGGCTTTGAAAGCAGACCAAGGCAGGCCAGCAGCACGGTTCAATTCCTGTACCAGCCTCCCCGAACAGGCGCCGGAATGTGGCGACTAGGCGCTTTTCACAGTAACTTCATTTGAAGCGTACTTGTGACAATAAGCCATTTTCATTTCACATCATGATACCAGGAGGGGTGGGATATTAGCACTTTTTAGACCTACCTGCAAGTGATCTGCCTTCCGCCAGCATTCCGTCATCCTGCAACATGGACAACATCAGCCCGCCGCCGCCGCTCCGCATCGCCGGCAACCTCGGGGCCAACTGGAAGATTTTCAAACAGCGCTTCCAGCTCTTCCTCGAAGCCACGGACAGGGAGGGCGCCTCGGACACCAGAAAGATTGCTCTTCTCCTCTCCACGGCCGGGGACCATGCCATCCACATTTTCAACTCTCTCACCTTTGCAGATGATGAAGATGAGATGAAGTTCCAGACAGTCGTCCTCAAGTTTGACACTCACTGCAGCGTAGAGGTGAATGAAAGTTTTGAATGCTACGTGTTCCAGCAGCTTTGCAGGGAAAGGATGAGCCTTTCCAATCCTTTCTCACTCACCTCCGCATCCTTGCGCAATCTTGCAGCTACGGGCCCACCTCCGACTCCATGATACGCGACCAGATCGTTTTTGGTGTTCAGTCGGACCCCCTACGTAGCAGCTCCTCAAAGTAAAGCAACTCACCCTAGCGACCGCCATCGAGACCGGTGTCTTACATGAAAATGCCACGAGTCGGTATTCCCATATACAAGCGGCTGAAACGGCGCGGCAAGGTCCCCACGAGGCGGAACGGGTCCAAATGATTGTGCACCTCCAGGGCATCAGCCTGGATGAGGGCGGCTATTTTGCGTGCTTTTCGCGGACTCCCGCACTTGTACGCACCAAACGAGGGGACGGCGAATTTGAGGAACGTAATGCGCAGGCGCGCACCATGCACGACCGCACCGTGCATGCGCAGTGGTGCAACGAACATGCTGACGTCACGACGTGCGGCAACTGTGGCTCCGCCCACTTAAAGTGGCAATGCCCCGCAAAATCTCGACAATGCCTACGATGTGGAAGACTTGGCCACTATGCTGCCTTCTGCTGAGCAGCTCAGCCTGCCAATTCATATCGCTTCAGCCAGCCTCGCAGGAATGTTCGGGCAATTCAACCCACGGTCATCGAGTCCGATGCGGACCTCCCACACAGCAGTGACACCGAGGACCCGAAGGCGCTTTTTCGAGTCGGTGTCGTAACGAAAAACAGGCTGTCCCCGAAGCAAAGACACCAGCCGGTGTTGGTATACAGCATCGATCCAGACGATGAGTGGTGTGCCACCCTGACGGTCAACCGGTCCCAAATACGATTCCGCCTGGACACTGGTGCCTCCGCCAATCTCATGGCGTGGTCTGCTTTCCAAAGCCTTTGTGTCAAACCAGCCATCCTTCCATCGGCCTGCCAGCTATTGGACTACAATGGCAACATCATTCCTGCTACCGGCTAGTGCCAACTTGAAGTGACACACAAGTCAGGGAAAGCCATCCTTCCTTTCGAGATCGTGGGCTCCTCGAAGGACTCCCTGCTTGGGGCACAGGCGTGCAAGCTGTTGAACCTCGTTCAAAGAGTTCACTCTCTCTGTCCTGATGACACGTCTGCCTTCCAGTACGCTGACTTCAGGGCGCAACACGACGCCATCATCGACCAGCACCGCGACGTCTTCGGAGGCATGGGCACGCTCCCATATACTGACATGATCATACTCAAACAGAATGCCACGCCTGTGGTGCATGCACCTCGCAGAGTCCCAGCACCCCTCAAGCACCGCCTCAATCAGCAGCTGCAGGACCTCCAAGACCAAGGAGTGATCTCCAGAGTTACGGAACCAACCGACTGGGTCAGTTCCATGGTGTGCGTAAAAAAGCCTTCTGGCGAGCTGAGAATTTGCATTGATCCCAAGGATCTGAATCGTAACATCATGAGGGACCATTATCCGATTCCCAGCCAGTCTGGCATTGGGGCAGTGCTCCTGCAATGCAATGAGGCCTCATCATGGGCCCCCATTGCATATGCTTCACGAGCCAGGACCCCCACGGAGCAGCGCTACGCGCAGATAGAAAAGGAGTGCCTGGGCCTTTTGACCGGTGTCGTCAAGTTTCATGATTATGTGTACGGACTTCCCCAATTCACCGTCGAGACCGACCATCGCCTGCTGGTCAATATAATACAGAAAGACTTGAACGACATGACGCCTCGCCTCCAGCGTATTCTGCTCAAGCTCCTGCGATACGACTTCCAGCAGGTATACACCCCGGGCAAAGACCTAATCATTGCCGACGCTCTCTCCTGGGCAGTCAACACTCCGTGTGACCCAGCGGGATTCGTCTGCCAGGTTGACGCCCATGTGGCCTTCGTGGCCTCCAATCTACCTGCCACGGATGAATGCCTCGTCCAAATTCGCCGCGAGACAGTGGCTGACCCTTTGCTACAGCGTGTCATGCGCAACCTAACAGACGAGTGGCTCAAGGGCCAATGTCCGCAGTTCTACAACATCAGAGATGATCTAGCGGTAGTCGATGGTGTTCTCCTGAAACTGGACCGCATTGTCATCCCGCACAGCTTGCGCCAGCTCGTTTTGGAACAGCTAGACGAGGGCCATCTTGGCGTGGAAAAGTGCCGCCGACGGGCCCGAGAGGCAGTGTACTGGCCCGGCATCAATGACGACATCGCCAACACAGTGCTCAACTGCCCCACCTGTCAGCACTTCCAGCCGGCCCAACCACGTGAGACACTACAGCCCCATGAGTTGGTCACATCCCCTTGGTCCAAGGTCGGCATCTACCTGTTCCACGCGCTAGGCAGGGACTATGTCTTGATTGTAGACTACTTTTCAAACTACCCGGAGGTGGTACGTTTACACGACATCACATCGTCTGCAGTCATCCGTGCCTGCAAGGACACCTTTGCTCGACACGGCATCCCACTCACTGCGATGTCGGACAATGGCCCTGCTTCGCAAGCCAGGAATGGTCCAACTTTGCCAGGAGGTACAACTTTGTGCATGTGACATCCAGTCCCCTGTACCCCCAATCCCACGGCAACGCGGAGAAGGGTGTGCACATAGTCAAACGGCTCCTCTGCAAGGCTGCCGATGCTGGGTGTGATTTCTACCTCGACTTGCTGGCCTATCGCTCCGCCCCGCTGTCCACTGGCCTGTCGCCATCCCAGCTGCTCATGGGTCGCACCCTGAGGACGACGGTGCCGTCCATTCATGTCCCAGACCTCGACCACGTTCCTGTCCTTCAACGAATGCAACTGTCTCGTGCACAGCACAAGGCGGCACATGACTCCCGTGCACTGATCTCCCTGCTCTGGCTCCAGATGACAACGTCCGTATCCATCTTCCGGATGGTGGCTGGTCTGCAACTGCTGTGGTTCTTCGGCAGGTGGCTCCCCACTCGTTCCTGGTTCGTCTACCGGATGGTTCCATTCTGCGCCGCAATCGACGTGCTCTTCGTCTCGTTCCGCGCTCGCTACATGATCCTCCACCATTGCCACGCCCTCCTGTTGACCCTGGCCTGGACTATGCAGAGATTCCGGTCACTCTGCATCCTCCTCACTCTGACGCAGTCCAGCCCGCTCCTCAGCCGACGGCTCCCGACCCACCCTTGAGGCGGTCAACCAGAATTCGTCGCCCACCTCAGAGACTTAATTTGTGAACTTTGTCGACTTATGGACTTTCTGATTTGTTCTGTTCTTCCGTTTAATCGTTCAAGTGATTTGTATATAGTGTTCATCTCGTTATCCTTGTGACACTGTTTTTCTGCACCAGGCACCTTCCCATGAAAATAGCTTAGTTTTTATGTACATAGTCCTGTAAATATTTCACACACACGTAGTCAGGAACATTCACCATACACTATGTATTGCCACGCAGGTACATTTTTTATAAAAGGGGGATGTCATAATATACACCAGTATATCATGGCGCAGACACACACTGATGGACACACAGTGGGACCAATCAACACATACAGCACCGCAGCCAATCACCAGTGAGAGCACACGCACTATAAAGACAGGAGGCATCAGAGTTCCCGCTCATTGGAGTTGCAGCTAGCTAGGAAGGCAGAGCTCACAGCCTGCAACACAGACATTCACCATGTGCTGAGTGCATCGACTGGTTAGGACATGGCAAAGGTCTTTAGTTAAAGCTAGTATCATATTAACCCACAGTCTGAGTATGTTTAAACAGTTAATGATTCAATAAAATAGTGTTGCACCATTTCAAGTGTTGGTGACCTGTATGTGATCCAGAACACCCAACACATCACCAGGGTGACAGTGCCAAGGTGCCAGCATCCCGGGGAGGGCCAGGAGGCCACCCTGCCCTATCCCATACCACCCAGGGTTTGTGTGGACCAGTACTGAACGGTGCCGGCTGGGGCCTTCCTGGGGAGGCTGTTAGAAGCTGAGAGGCCAGTAGATCCTGGGTGAGTATGCCTAATTAGGCTTGGTCATGCCCATTTTGGGCGGGGTCCTGATCACGCCATCTCGTGAGGTCTGGGTAGGTTTTGCGAGATGTACTGGCTGCTGGGAAGCCCACGGGAGGCTTCTCCCCGCGTCTACCAGCTGTGCCACGCTCCCGTTCGGGCACGACGCAGCTGGTACATCATGCCCTCTGTTTCTCTCTCCTTACAGATGCTGCCAGACCTGCTGAGCTTTTCCACCATCATCTGTTCGTGTTAAGATTATTAGGTTGCCTTTCCACTTTAACACATTGCCATGGGCTCAAAAGCAATGTTCCCTACTAGCTGTGTGTGCACAGTGCCTTACAGCAACACGGAAGGCATTGTGCAGGCTGCTCACAAGATAGATGGATAATTTATTGAAACATCATCATGGCTATAGGCACTGAACTGTGAGATACAAGTAATAAGTAATCATAATTCATAACATCATTTTACAATCAGTAAAATAAAAATTAAATTATCGTAGAAGGATTGCACAATTATGATAATTTCATTATACAAAAAATTAGAATACGTTGCAAAATGATTTATACAAATAATTATAATATATTACAAAATGTTTACAAGAATGTTTCCAGGATGAGAAACCTCAGTTATGAGGATAGATTGGAGAGGTTAGGACTGTTCTCCTTGGAGAGAAGAAGGCTGCGAGATTTGATAGAGATGTTCAAAATCATGAGGGAGCTGCACAGAGTACATAAGGAAAAGCTGTTCCTGCTCCTAAAATGATTGGGAATGAGAGAGCACAGGTTTAAAGTGATTTGCCAAAGAAGCAAATGCGATGTGAGAAATGTTTTTTTTCACACAGCGAGTGGTTCGAGTCTGGAATGTGTAGTGGAGGCAAATTCAATCGAGGCATTCAGGAGGACAATAGACGATTATTTGAATAGAAACAATGTGTAGGGGACGGGGAAAAGGCGGGAGAATGGCACTAAGTCGTGTGCTCATTTGGAAAGCTGGCACAGTCACGATGGGCCGAATGGTCTCCTTCTGTACTGTAACAATTCTGTGTAAATGCATGCTTCCTTAATTTATAAAATAGAAATTAAACGCTTACTGTTCGCTGCATTTTGTAGTAAAGTCCAGAGATGATATGTTGTTAAGTTGAGTACGTAAATTCTCAGTCATTTACATACTATTTATGAGGTTTATGAAGTAGGGATCTGGCCTGTCTCATAGTCTATTTCTTCCATATCTTATTCATGGATTGCTGTCTTTTCGCCTCATTGCCAGTTTTTTAGTGGTTGTAAAAAAATATAGTGGGAGATGGAATTCAAGCGTTTTCTACTGAAGTGCAGACAGAGTTTTTGCTGCTTTGTTAGGAAAGGGACGTATTCAGTTGTATCAGAGGCGCTTCAGTACACGTTGATATGTTCTGGATCACAAACAGGTCACCAACACTGGAAGGTGATTATAAGGTTAACTCTTTTAACATACTTGAACTGTGGGTAAATGCAATACCAGCTTTAACTGTTGACCCTTGCCTAGTCCTAACCAGGTGATGCACTCAGCACATGGTGAATGTCTGTGTTGCAGGCTGTGAGCTCTGTGCTCCGAGCTGGCTGCTACTAAAATGAGGGGGAACTCTCCTGTCCCCTGTCTTTATAGTGCGTGTGCTCTCACTGGTGATTGGCTGTGGTGTTGTGTATGCTGATGGGTCCCACTGCATGTCCATCAGTGTGTGTGTCTGCACCATTATATACTGGTGTATATTATGACATCCCTCCTTTTATATAAAGAACATGTGCCTGCGTGACAATAGATATTGTGGAGTGAATGTACCTGACTATGTGTCTGTGTGTTATTTACATTACTATGTACATGAGGCTAATCTATGTACACGGGAAGGTGCCTGGTGCAGGGAAATAGGGTGTCCCACCAACAACGAAATGAACATTATATACAAACTACTGGAACGATGAAACAGGATAACAGAACAGATCAAAGTCCGTCATTGTAAAACTCATAAGTCAAGTCTCTGAGGTGGGCGACGAATTCTGGTTGACCGTCAGGGTGGCACACCACTCGTCGTCTGGATCAATGCTGTGCACCGACAGCGGCTGGTGGTTTTGATTCGGGCACAGCCTGTTCTTTCTTATAACAGCGACTCGAAAAGGCTCACTCGGGTCCTCGGTGTCACTGGTCTGCGGGAAGTCGGAATCAGACTCGGTTTGGGGGTAGGTAACTGCTTGTTGCAGGGTTCTTCGGAGGTTTATTTAATTTCCTGGTTCAATTTGAGGCATTGTGCAGTCATTCCAGGTGAAGGAAGGTTGTTTTCAGCTTGAAAAGATTTTTTCTTTGATTTGGGACGTTTCCCCTTTAAATGGGCGTGGTCCGGGCCTCTGATGTCATGACGCGCATGACGTAGCACGTAAGAGGCGTTTGCACATGCACAGATTGCGGTTCCTTTACTGATGGCCATTTTCGTGATTGCGCATGTGCGGCGCCGCGCAACTGCGCAAGTGCAGTCCCTTTAGAAAGATGGCCACCGACCAAAATCGTTCTCTGCTCCGGGATTTCGGCCTCGAGGTGCATACTGGCGCTTCTCTTACCTTTCCTTGCTGGTTTCCTTGCTGGTTGGAGTGTGCTTTCCTCACAGTATTTGCCGAATTTGTCCAGGACTGCCTGGAAGTCGCTCCTGTTTTGCCCCTTGGAGAACTTGAATTCTTTAAAGGTTTCTTCTGCTCTGGCACTGACGATGGTGAGGAGAAGCTCTGTTTTTTCAGGATCGGCCAGGTCTTCTAGTTCGGCTGTCAGCAGAAAGATTTCAAACTTTTGCCGTCATGCCCGCCAGTTTTCACGGAGATCGCCGTGGCACTGGAGCTGCTGCGGAACCCGGATCTTGAACATCTTGCCTGGGTATCGTTGCTGGTTGTCACTGTACGCTGAGGTGCCGGCGATGCGGAGCGGCGGGTTGATGGTCTCCATACTTCAGGATGCCGGAATGCTGATTAGTTGCATGTGGGTCTAGTATGCAACCACCTGATGTGTACCATGATGTGTTGGGTGTTCTGGATCACAAACAGGTCACCAACACTGGAAGTGGTGCAACTCTATTTTATTATAAGGTTAATTATATTAACATACTTGAACTGTGGGTAAATGCATACCAGCTTTAACTGTTGACCCTTGCCTAGTCCTAACCAGGTGATGCACTCAGCACATGGTGAATGTCTGTGATGCAGGCTGTGAGCTCTGTGCTCCGAGCTGGCTGCAACTCGAATGAGCGGGAACTCTCCTGTCCCCTGTCTTTATAGTGCATGTGCTCTCACTGGTGATTGGCTGCGGTGTTGTGTGTGCTGATTGGTCCCACTGCATGTCCATCAGTGTGTGTGTGTGTGTCTGCACCATGATATACTGGTGTATATTATGACAGTGTATATTATGACACACGTTATCTCGGATCAGTTTCCATGCTCGTTGCTGAACACTTTTCAGTTTGCCCACACGCTCTTTGGTAATTCCAGCATTCCAAACAGGCAACCCCTTTAAGATGTTGCATTTCTGCGGCTGCACAAAAAAATTTGAAGGTGCCACACGTTCAAATGAACAGACCGCCCACAGCAAAAAATTGATTTAGAGGGAACGCTGCTCACAAGTAGCATATTTGCTTGCTACTTGGGCAACACCTCGCCAAATTTTGTCAAATTTAATTTTGATTTACAGCATATCTCCCACTGTGAACAATGAACACAATTGCCACATATTACAATGACTTTGCAACGAGCCATGCTCGTTTTTGATTACAAATCTCATTTCAAATAACTCCCGGGTAAAAAGTTCTGAATTTAGCTGGCACCCAATATTAAATGGGCTGTGTCTGTTTAAGCAGAAAATGAAAGCAAAACTGAGGTGAAACAGAAAGAGCAAAATGTTGACAATTTCAGTATAATTACAGCCTCTCATACCAAAATGTCAAAACAGACTGCCGCCATAGTAGGATAAGGTCATCTGTGTTTTCCCGTTTGCTTGCCCTTATTCCTGGCGTGCTGCCAGACGACTTTCATTCTCACAGATAAAGGATTCTGCAGCCATGCAGGAGTGGAAGATGAAAATTGCATTCTAGGTGAATGAAAAGTGAGGATGTGGTTCTTCCCTTTCAGCCAATTGCACAAATGTTCAACTTGTGGGTATGCGTTACCATTTTCTGCGCCTGCTACAGTGCGCATTTCAGGAATGTGGGTGTGAAGCTCAGTGCACCGGATTTATGATCTGCAGAATTCTCTGTTAACTCTTGCTCTGGGCAGGATTTGCCACTAATTTGTCAGAGTGTCAGGGCTGGATTCTCCCAAAATGAGACTATGGCCCCACACAGGCGTAAAAATGGTGGAGTTTTACTCCTGAAATTCCTATAAAAAAGTTTAAATAATTTAATGCCCTGCAGGGGCTAGCAGGGACCCGGAGTAAATCTCGCAGCGCTAGCTGTGGATACTGGCCCCCGCATTTCCGGTTCGGAGTCCGCGCATGCGCATGGCGGTGGCCTCCAGCGGCCACGCCGAGCTCCATGGTGGACTCGGACGGTGGAGCCAGACAGAGAAAGGAGACCCCCGATCGGCCGCGCTAATTAAGGAGCAATTTAGTGTGGCCAATCCACCTACCCTGCACATCTTTGGGTTGTGGGGGCGAAACCCACGCAAACACGGGCAGAATGTGCAAACTCCACACGGACAGTGACCCAGGGCCGGGATCGAACCTGGGACCTCGGCACCATGAGGCAGCAGGGCTAACCCACTGTGCCACCGTGCTGCCCTTAAATGTGCAACACAGTTTCTAATGGCAGCAGTCATCATGCACTCACACATGTTGGTGGTGGTGGTTGGGGGGAGGGGGCGGAGACATTACATTTGGCCAGTAAGGTGAGGCAGTCACAGTCCGGGGAGTGTGATACCTGCTGCATTCCATGGTTTAAATCCTTTCATTATTTCATTCTATTATCTATGGTTATTCAGAACTTGAAAAATTAGCAGCAGTATTTGTTGCCAATCTGATTTCCATGGTGATAAGCATAATAGAAGGATGGGAAAGATATTCTGAAACTTCCAGCTTAGAGAATGAAGCATTAGGGATGGTTCTGACAACTGTAATCGGCGCTTTAAAGACACACAGTTTGTGGAAAACTAACATGCCTGTGATAGTCTGTGTAGAGGTATTACGGCACCTGGTAATGCTGGAACACCATTGGTAGATATTGTATGTTTCCTATTGGTCAAGCTGTATGGTAGCTCCGCTGTGCAAGGCGGGGTATAAGAGCCCGTGCCGCCCCAGCAGCCTTCTTTCTGTACCTGAGTTGCTGGGGGAAACATCTAGCTTATTAAAGCCTTCAGTTGGACTTACAACCTCGCTTTCATGGTCATTGATCGTGCATCAATTAAATAGGCTAGATTTAAAAGGATGGAGCTCCGAGTCAAGCCGGAGTGTCTGCAACTCATCCCCCACGCGGCGAACTCAGCGGCAACCTTCGAGCACTGGCTGGCGTGTTTTAAAGGATATCTCGGAACGGTCGAAAACACACCCACGGGAGAACAGAAACTGCAAGTCCTGCACTCGAGGGTGAGCCCGGAAATTTACACCCTCATCGAGGACGCGGACGACTTCGATGCAGCAATGGAGCTGCTAAAAGGACATTATATTCGCCCGGTAAACCAGGTCTAAGCCCGACATCTGCTAGCAATGAGGCGACAAATCCCTGGAAGAATTCTACCGTGCGCTCCTGGTGTTGGGGAGAAACTGCAGCTGCCCGCATGTTTCGGTGAGCGACCACACAGAACGTTTGATCCGGGACGCTTTCGTGGCAGGTATGCTGTCCTCCCAAATCCGCCAGCGATTGCTGGAAAAAGACACCCTAGGCCTCAAGGAGGCACGGGCCCTTGCAGGGTCCCTGGATGTGGCCTCCAGAAACGCCCTCGCTTACGTTCCCGACCGCGCGGCAACCCCCTGGGCAGCGTGGAACCCCTCCGCAGCCGACACCGAGACATCTCCCATCCCCCCACAAGCTTGTGCTGCGAGGCGCCCTGGCAACCCTGGGGGGCCCCGCTGCTACTTTTGCGGGCAGGCTAAGCACCCCCGGCAGCGCTGACCGGCCCGCGCATCCACCTGCAAGGGATGCGGTAAAAAGGGCCACTTCGTAGTGGTATGCCAGGCCCGTGCGGTCGCCGCGGTCTCCGGTGGCGAAGCGGACTGCCACCACAACCTTCTCCACGGTCCCCATGCGGCCAGCGGGCGCCGCCATCTTCCTCCTCCAGGGCCACGTGCGGTCCCCGGGCGCCGCCATCTTGTCCCGCGGACACCATGTGCGATGGATGGGCGCCTCCATTTTGTGCACCCCCAGCCATGTGCGACCAATGGGAGCCGCCATCTTGGATGGACTCCCAGGACCCCAGCTCGGCTGACTGCACACCGCCTGAAGAGATCACTCAACTGCTGCGATTAGCCTCGGTGACCCTGGACCAGTCCCGGCCTCGAACACTCTCAACTGCTACAACAACAGTACTAATCAACAGGCACGAGACGTCCTGCTTAATCGACTCTGGGAGCACGGACAGCTTCATACACCCCGACACAGTAAGGCGCTGTTCTCTCCTCGTCCACCCCGTTAATCAAAAAATCTCCCTGGCCTCCGGTTCCCACTCAGTAGAGATAAAGGGGTTTTGCCTCACGGTCCAGGGAAGGGAGTTTAAAAATTACAGGCTCTACGTCCTTCCCCACCTCTGCGCGGCCACACTCCTAGGGTTAGACTTCCAGTGTAATCTCCAAAAGTCTAACTTTCAAATTCGGCGGCCCTGTACCCCCCTCACTGTCTGAAGCCTCGCGATCCTCAAGGTCGATCCGCCTTCCCTGTTTGCGAACCTCACCCCGGATTGCAAACCAGTCGCCACCAGGAGCAGACGGTACAGTGCCCAGGATTGGATCTTTATTAGGTCAGAGGTCCAAAGGCTACTGAGGGAAGGACTAGCAACAGTCCCTGGAGAGCTCAAGTAGTGGTGGCAAAGACCGGGGAGAAGCATAGGATGGTCATCGACTATAGTCAGACCATCAACAGGTTTACGCAGCTGGACGCGTACTCTCTCCCCCGCATATCCGACCTGGTAAACAGAATCGCGCATTACAAGGTCTTCTCCACGGTGGATCTTAATTCCGCCTACCACCAGCTCCCCATCTGCACTAGTGACCGCACGTACACTGCCTTCGAGGCAGATGGGCGGCTCTACCACTTCTTAAGGGTTCCCTTCGGTGTCTCGGTCTTCCAGCGCGAGGTGGACCGAATGGTTGACCAGTACGGTTTACGGGCAACGTTCCCCTATCTCGATAATGTCACCATCTGCGGCCACGACCAGCAGGACCACGACACCAACCGCCGAAAATTCCTCCAGACCGCAAAGATCCTTAACCTTACGTATAACAAGGATAAATGCGTGTTTAGCACCGACCGCCTAGCCACCCTCGGCTACGTAGGTCGAAATGGAGTTATAGGCCCCGACCCTGAACGCATGCGCCCCCTTATGGAGTTCCCTCTCCCGCACTGCTCCAAGGCCCTGAAGCGCTGCCGAGGGTTTTTCTCTTACTATGCCTAGTGGGTCCCCAACTATGCGGACAAGGCCCGTCCACTGATCCAATCCACAATTTTTCCCCTGTCGATAGAGGCCCGCCAGGCCTTCAGCCGCATCAAAGCAGACATTGCAAAGGCCACGATGCACGCCATCGACGAGTCCCTCCCCTTCCAGGTTGAGAGTGACACGTCTGACGTAGCTCTGGCGGCCACCCTCAACCTCGCAGGCAGACCCGTGGCCTTCTTCTCACGCACCCTCCATGCTTCCGAAATCTGCCACTCCTCAGTCGAAAAGGAGGCCCAGGCCATAGTAGAAGCTGTACGACATTGGAGGCATTACCTGGCCGGCAGGAGATTCACTCTCCTCACTGACCAATGGTCGGTTGCTTTCATGTTCGATAATGCACAGCAGGGCAAGATAAAAAACGATAAGATCTTACGGTGGAGGATCGAACTCTCCACCTATAACTACGAGATCTTATATCGTCCCGGGAAGCTAAACGAGCCTCCTGATGCCCTGTCTCGCGGCACATGTGCCAACGCACAAGTGGACCGCCTCCGAGCCCTCCACGAGGACCTCTGCCACCCGGGGGTCAGTCGCTTCTTCCACTTTATCAAGACCCGCAACCTGCCCTACTCCATCGAGGAGGTCAGGACAGCCACCAGGAATTGCCAAATCTGCGCGGAGTGCAAATTGTACTTCTACAGGCCAGAGAAAGCGCACCTGATAAAGGCTTCCCGTCCCTTTGAACGCCTCAGTATGGACTTCAAAGGCCCCCTCCCCTCCATCAACCGCAACACGTACTTCCTGAATGTGATTGACGAGTATTCCCGATTCCCATTCGCCATCCCCTGCCCTGACGTGACCGCAACCACCGTCATCAAGGCTCTCCATAGCATCTTTATGCTGTCCGGGTTCCCCGCCTGCATACATAGTGATAGGGGGTCCTCCTGCTCAGCAAGAGCATCGCCTCGAGCAGGACGACCAGTTACAACCCCCGGGTTAACAGACAGGTAGAGAGGAAGAACGGAACGGTCTGGAAGACCATCCTACTGGCCCTACGGTCCAGGAATCTCCCAGTCTCCCGCTGGCAGGAAGTCCTCCCGGATGCCCTCCACTCCATCCGGTCACTGCTTTGTACCATGACCAACCAAACACCTCACGAACGTATCCTTGTCTTCCCCAGGAAGTCCTCCTCTGGGACCTCGCTCCTGACCTGGCTGGCAGCTCCCGGACCCATCCTGCTCCTAAAACACGTGCGGGCGCACAAGTCAGACCCGTTGGTCGAGAGGGTTCATCTTCTCCACGCTAACCCCCAGTACGCCTACGTGGCGTACCCCGACGGCCGGCAAGATACGGTCTCCCTACGAGACCTGGCGCCCACCCGATCCCCACGCACACCCAGCCCCCAGTCCCACCCTCCCTCCCACTGGTGCACCTTGCAGCCGCCCCCTTCCCAGGAAGATCGGTCCTACCGCCGGCCCCGTCTAGGCCCCCCCACCCACCGACGCACCTTGCAGACACTCCCTTCCCAGGTCAACCGTTTTCGCCACCAGCGCCGTCTAGGGGTGTCGAAGCTGCCACAAAGGTCGAGGCCATGCTCCCGGAGCTACAGACGCCCGAGCCTCCACCTGCGTCACCACCAGAGCTTCGACGAACACAGAGGACGACCAGAGCCCCCGATCGACTGATTGCTTCATTTTAAAGTGTATATACTGAATTGTGAATCTGTAAATAGTACGACAATAAGACAAAAACACTGTACGGAGGTATTACGGTACCTCCATAACTATAATTTCTACCACGTTACCATTTTGTAATATCAAGCCACCACCCCCGCCGGACTCTTTTTTAACAGGGGTGAATGTGGTAGTCTGTATAGAGGTATTACGGTACCTGGTAAAGCTGGAACACCATTGGTAGATATTGTATGTTTCCTATTGGTCAAGCTCTATGGTAGCTCCGCCTTGCAAGACGGGGTATAAGAGCCCGTGCCGCCCCAGCAGCCTTCTTTCTGTACCTGAGCTGCTGGGGGAAACATCTAGCTTATTAAAGCCTTCAGTTGGACTACAACCTCGCTTTAGTGGTCATTGATCGTGCATCACTGCCGGATTGGGGTTACACTGAACACTAACATGCCGGATTGGGGTCAGAGTGAACACTTAACATGCCGGATTGGGGTTAGAGTGAACACTAACATGCTGGATTGGGGTTACACTGAACACTAACATGCCGGATTGGGGTCAGAGTGAACACTAACATGCCGGATTGGGGTCAGAGTGAACACTAACATGCCGGATTGGGGTCAGAGTGAACACTAACATGCCGGATTGGGGTCAGAGTGAACACTAACATGCCGGATTGGGGTCAGAGTGAACACTAACATGCCAGATTGGGGTCAGTGTGAACACTAACATGCCGGATTGGGGTCAGAGTGAACACTAACATGCCGGATTGGGGTCAGAGTGAACACTAACATGCCAGATTGGGGTCAGTGTGAACACTAACATGCCGGATTGAGGTCAGAGTGAACACTAACATGCCGGATTGGGGTTAGAGTGAACACTAACATGCCGGATTGGGGTTACACTGAACACTAACATGCCGGATTGGGGTCAGAGTGAACACTAACATGCCGGATTGGGGTTACACTGAACACTAACATGCCGGATTGGGGTCAGAGTGAACACTAACATGCCGGATTGGGGTTAGAGTGAACACTAACATGCCGGATTGGGGTCAGAGTGAACACTAACATGCTGGATTGGGGTCAGAGTGAACACTAACATGCCGGATTGGGGTTAGAGTGAACACTAACATGCCGGATTGGGGTTAGAGTGAACACTAACATGCCGGATTGGGGTCAGAGTGAACACTAACATGCTGGATTGGGGTCAGAGTGAACACTAACATGCTGGATTGGGGTCAGAGTGAACACTAACATGCCGGATTGGGGTCAGAGTGAACACTAACATGCCAGATTGGGGTCAGTGTGAACACTAACATGCCGGATTGGGGTTAGAGTGAACACTAACATGCCAGATTGGGGTCAGTGTGAACACTAACATGCCGGATTGGGGTTACACTGAACACTAACATGCCGGATTGGGGTTAGAGTGAACACTAACATGCCGGATTGGGGTTACACTGAACACTAACATGCCGGATTGGGGTTAGAGTGAACACTAACATGCCGGATTGCGGTTAGAGTGAACACTAACATGCCAGATTGGGGTCAGTGTGAACACTAACATGCCGGATTGGGGTTAGAGTGAACACTAACATGCCGGATTGGGGTCAGAGTGAACACTAACATGCCGGATTGGGGTTAGAGTGAACACTAACATGCCGGATTGCGGTTAGAGTGAACACTAACATGCCGGATTGGGGTCAGAGTGAACACTAACATGCAGGATTGGGGTTAGAGTGAACACTAACATGCCAGATTGGGGTCAGAGTGAACACTAACATGCCGGATTGGGGTCAGACTGAACACTAACATGCCGGATTGGGATTAGAGTGAACACTAACATGCCGGATTGGGGTTACACTGAACACTAACATGCCGGATTGGGGTCAGAGTGAACACTAACATGCAGGATTGGGGTTAGAGTGAACACTAACATGCCGGATTGGGGTCAGAGTGAACACTAACATGCCGGATTGGGATTAGAGTGAACACTAACATGCCGGATTGGGGTTACACTGAACACTAACATGCCGGATTGCGGTTAGAGTGAACACTAACATGCCGGATTGGGGTCAGAGTGAACACTAACATGCAGGATTGGGGTTAGAGTGAACACTAACATGCCGGATTGGGGTCAGAGTGAACACTAACATGCCGGATTGGGGTCAGACTGAACACTAACATGCCGGATTGGGATTAGAGTGAACACTAACATGCCGGATTGGGGTTACACTGAACACTAACATGCCGGATTGGGGTCAGAGTGAACACTAACATGCAGGATTGGGGTTAGAGTGAACACTAACATGCCGGATTGGGGTCAGAGTGAACACTAACATGCCGGATTGAGGTCAGAGTGAACACTAACATGCCGGATTGGGGTTAGAGGGAACACTAACATGCCGGATTGGGATTACACTGAACACTAACATGCCGGATTGGGGTTAGAGGGAACACTAACATGCATGATTGGGGTCAGAGTGAACACTAACATGCCGGATTGGGGTTAGAGTGAACACTAACATGCCGGATTGGGGTCAGAGTGAACACTAACATGCCGGATTGGGGTAGAGTGAACACTAATATGCCGGATTGTGGTTAGAGTGAACACTAACATGCCGTATTGTGGCCAGAGTGAACACTAACATGCCGGATTGGGGTTACTCTGAACACTAACATGCCGGATTGGGGTTAGAGTGAACACTAACATGACGGAATGGGGTTACGGTGAACACTAACAAGATGGCCGCTCCCATGATTCGCACGAGGCTGATGACGCGTCAGAAGGGGGCGTGTCGGGCCGGTGCGCAGCAGCATTGCGAGGCTGGTGGGCCTGAGAGCCTGATTTTCGGTCCGGCTGTTCTTTGTTTTTCTGGCCCCTGGGTCTGGCCAGGAAGACCCTCGCAAAATGCCCCTTCTTCCCGCAGTCGCTGCAGATCGCGGAGCGGGCTGGGCAGCGTGGGTGTGGGTGCTGGCCCTGTCCGCAGAAGTAGCACGGTGTGCCCCCATGGTGAGCGGGTCGCCGAGTGCCGCAGACCTGTAATACGGCTGAGTCGGAGGAAGTCCGGGGGAGGCTCGCAGAGTCCGCGGGGTACGTACCCAAGTTATGTCGGGCCACCTCCAGCGAGGAGGCGAGCGTTAGCCTGTCCTGGAGGTCATTTGCCCCGTTTTCGAGCAGCCGCTGCCGGATGTAGGTCGAGCAGATGCCGGACACGAAAGCGTCTCTGATGTGCCGGTTCATATGGAATTCCCCTGTCACATCCTGATGGTCACAGTCCCTGGCAAGCGCGGTGAGCTTCTTAACAAACTCGTTTAGCGATTCCCCCGAGCGCTGCCGGCAGGTAGAGGGCAGATGCCGGGTGTGCACCTCATTGATGGGTTTGACAAACCGCTTGCGAAGTAACTCGACCGCTTCTTCATAAGTCGTCGCCTTTTCGAGCGTGGCGGAGATTCTGTGACTCACCCGGACATGGAGTAGACGCAGCTTGCGTGGCCCCAGGATGGGAGTCTCTGCGGAGTCCAGGTAGGCCTCGAAGCACCGCAGCCAGTATTTAAAAATTTCCTTCGCCTCCGGTGTTCGTGCTTCCAGATTGAGCTTCTCTGGTTTTACGCCTGCGTCCATTCTGAATCTAGTTTAGTCTAATAAATTGAGGTACCCTCAATAACGAAGCTTAGAGATTAAACTGTAAAGAAGGCTTTATTAGACTAAGAACTATGTTAGAGCTGAGACAAGTGCTGACTGCTACACAGCCCATGAGGCAGCCCTTTATATATGGCTCACAGATGGGCGGAGCCAGAGGCGGAGTCCCCAGGGTTCCAAACCCGGTCTTAAAGGGGACATCACCTTACATGATGATAAGGCAGTAACCGTTCATCACACAGTGCTGAGGACCCGGGTTCGATCCCAACCCAGGGTCACTCTCTGTGTGGAGTTTGCACAACCCAAAGATGTGCAGGTTCGGTGAATTGGTCTTGCTAAATTGCCCCATAATTGGAAAACAAAACTGAATTGGGTACTTTAAACTACAAAAAAACTATAGAAGACCAGTTCGGACCAGTTTTCTTATTTCCCAGTTTTTACTATTTTTTCTTCTGGGCCAGTCCCACTGAAAGGTGAAACCCTTAATTAGAGAACAGAACTGCTTTGATGTTTATCATCAGAGGTTCTGAAGTGACTCCTCAGATTCATCAATATGAAGCTGAAGGCCAAACAGTAGCACAAGACCCCCAGAAAAGCCACTGGGTCCACTTTTCTGGCAGTAAAAAGGGCCCCTGTGCTGGCCACATGACAAGACTAATGGTAACTTGAGTGCAGTGTGCAAGTCACTAAAAGGGCAGCTACTCCTGAGTAATTTTGGGTAGGTTGAAAGGTCATTTGCAATTACCAAGAGTAATGTCTGGGCAGAAAAGACGCATATCAGCAGTAAAGCTGTCAAGGGGTTGAAATGGCATCAAACAGTGTGGTCCACTTTCCATGTTAAAACAGTGCTGACGATGCCTATTTATTTAAATGTAGATAAACCCAGTAACCATAGTTCAGTCAGTCTAATGTCAGTGGTGGGGACACTTTTATCATGCTGGGACAAAATTCATTGCCACGTGGAAAGATGTGGGCTGATAAGTGACAGCTAGCATGGATTCTTTAAAGGCAAATTGTGTCTGATCAGCCTTTGATGAAACAGGAATGTTGACTGGGGCAGCAGATTTGATGTCGAGTATCTGGACTTTCAAAAAGAGTTTGGTACCAGATGATACACATGACAGCAAGATTGAAGTCCAGATGACTAAAGAGTCAATGACAGTGTAGGTCTGAGATTGGTGAAAGGACAGACAGTACTGATGAATGGTTGTTTTTCACACTGAGAGAATCGTTCAGAGATCTTCCCATAGGACTGGTACCTGGACAACTGCTGTCCTTTACACATATTAATGACCTGGATTTGGATACAGGCAAGGCATAATTTCAAAGCTTGCAGCTGACACAAAACTTGCAAATGTAGTTAACAGTGAGGAGAGCTGTCACTAAGACGTAGGACAAGGTGGAAAAACAGGCAGATGCATGCAATTGAAATTGTAAGAAACATGGAATCATGCATTTTAGAATGAGGAGAGGTATTATAAACTAATTGATAGAAGTTTAAAATGGATGCAGGAATCAACAATGTCGCAGAATTTGTTTGCATAGAGCAATTTTGTCACATTGGCTGCCGTTTTTGTTCTAAAATGGTGTAGGCAACGGACATGCACACATCTGGTGTGGCCACAGTGTATTCCACCTTGGCTGGGCAGAAGTGTGCAGAATAGGCAGATTGTGATTTCAATCAGAATGTCCCACTGATTTGACAGCAGCAGCACCATTTTGGAATTCAGTGCTCTAGCTAACGCCCTCTCTTAATCTCACCCTGCTAAACATGTGCACAGCAGTAGAAAGGACCCGATACCCAACACCTAGCACGGCTGTTTAAAGGAATCATCGGCTACTTTCAGAGGTTAGTGGCCGATTGATTTTCACTGACTGTAGTTCAGTTTGTAGACGTGTTTGGAGGTTTGCACTGTTGTTTAAAGTTTCTGGAGTTAATGAGGAGTGGTGTTTCAGGTGCTGCATGTTTTGGTCCTGACCTCAAGTGTTCCGGGCAAACATTTGCTTCCAGGCATGGTTGAGGATTTCACATCCACTTTGGCTTGCCGCATCACAGGAGGCGACACAGAGAAGGACAAGCTGCTGGAAGAGGGAGGAGGAGAAGGGATCTCAACAGGAGGCTGTATGGCGAAGTGACGGTACAGTGGTATTGACACTGAACTGGTAATCCAGAGACCCGGGGACCTGAGTTCGAATCCCACCACGGCAGATGGTGGAATTTTAATTCAATTTATAAAATGAAAAGTCGAATGACGACCATGAACCATTGTTGTAAAAACTCATCGAGTTCACTAATACCCTTTTGAGGAAGGAAATCCGCTGTCCTCACTTGATCTGACACTAGGTCAGCAATAATGTTGTAAATGCCTCGGAACACACTCAGTTGTATCAAACTGCTAAAAAGCCAATAAAACCACTGGGCATCGATCTCGGTAATACCTGTCTCAGCGGCAGGACAGATCCAGCAGAGATGGCGACACAGTGGTATACTGTCAGGAGGGAGTTGCCCTGGGTGTCCTCAAGAAACACGGGCAAGGAAACCTTCTGCTAATTATCACATATCTCACCACCCCCCAATTGATGAATCAGTACTCCTCCATGTTGAACACCACTTGGAGGAAACACTGAGGATGGCAAGGGTACAGAATGGATTCTGGTTCATAGAATCGACAGTTAAGAAGGAGGCCATTTGACCCATCGAGTCTACCCCGGCCCCTGAAAGTGCGCCCTACCTAAGCCCACACCTCTACCCTATCCCCGTAACCCAGCAACCCTACCTAACTTTTGGGCACTATGGGGCAATTTAGCGTGACCAATCCACCCAACCTGCACATCTTTGGATTGTGGGAGGAAACTGGAGCACCCGGAGGAAACCCAGGCAGACACGGAGAGAATGTGCAGACTTCGCACAGACAAGGACCCAAGCCGGGAATCGATCCCGTGTCCCTGACGCTGTGAAGCAACAGTGCTAACCACTGTGCTACAGTGCCACCCCACGGTACGGGGAGACTTTAATGGTTGGAGGACTTTAATGTCCATCACCAAGAGTGGCTCTTTAGCACTAATACCGACCAAACTGGCCGAGTGCTAAAAGATTAAATAACTAGATTGTCAGGGAATGGCGGAATCAACAAGAGGTAAAACATACTAGACCTCATCCTCGCCAATCTGCCTGCTGCAAATGCATCTGTCCATGATAGTATCGGCAGTTGTGACCTCCACACAATCCTTGTGGAGATAAAGTCCCGTATTCACATTGAGGATACCCTCCATCATGTTGTGTGGCACTACCACTGTGCTAAATGGGATAAATTTCAAACAGATATAGGAATTCAAGACTGGGCATCCATGAGGCGCTGTGGACCATCAGCCACAGCAGAATTGTATTCAGCCACAATCTGTAACCTTATGGACTGGCATATCTCCCACTCTACCATTACCACCAAGCCAGGGGATCATTCCCCTGGCTGGAAGAGTGCAGAAGGGCAGATCAGGAGCAACACATGGCATATCTAAAAATGAGGTGCCAACCTGGTGAAGCTATGACACAGGACTACTTGCATGCCAAACAGCAGAGGCAGCAAGTAACAGACAGAGCTAAGCGATTCCACAACCAGCGGATCATATCTAAGTTCTGCCGTTCTGCCACATCCAGTCATGAATGGTGGTGGGCAATTAAACAACTCACTGGAGGAGGAGGCTCCACAAATATCCCTATCCTCAATGATGGAGGAGCCCAGCACATCTATGCAAAAGACAAAGCTGAAGCATTCACAACAATCTTCAGCCAGAAGTGCCGAGTGGATGATCCATCTTGGTTTCCTCTTGAGGCCCTCAGCATCACAGATGCCAGTCTTCAGCCAATATGATTCACTCCACATGATACCAAGAAATGGCTGAAGACACTGGATACTGCTAAGGCTTTGGGCCCTGACAAGATTCCAGCAATAGTACCGAAGGCTTGTGCTTAACAACTTGCCGCGGCCCCTGTTCCAGTATAGCTAACATAGGCATTTACCCAGTAGGTATGTCCTGTACACAAGAAACAGGCCAAATGTTTCCCAGCCAGTTACTATTCCATCAGTCTACTGGCATCATCAATAGTGCTATCAAGCAAAGGGCAGCACGGTGGCGCAGTGGTTAGCATTGCTGCCTCACGGCTCCGAGGTCCCAAGTTCGATCCTGGCTCTGGGTCACTGTCCGTGTGGAGTTTGCACATTCTTCCCGTGTTTGCGTGGGTTTCGCCCCCACAACCCAAAGATGTGCAGGGTAGGTGGATTGGCCATGATAAATTGTCCCTTAATTGGAAAAAATGAATTGGGTACACTAAATTAATTTTAAAAAAAATTTAAATAGTGCTATGAAGCAGCACTTACTCAGCAATAACCTGCTGACGGACGCAGTTTAGGTTCCGCCAGGGCCACTCAGCTCCCGACCTCATTACAGCCTTGGTTCAAATGTGGACAAAAGAGCTGAACTTTGGAGGTGAGGTGAAAGTGACTGCCCTTGACATCAAGGCAGCCTTTGACCGAGTGTGATATCAAGGAGCCCTAGTAAAACTGGATTCAATGGGAATCATGGGGAAAACTCTCCGCAGTTGGAGTCTTACCTAACACAAAGGAAGATGGTTGTGGCGCCAGATCATCCCAGTTCTAGGACATCACTGCAGGAGTTCCTCAGGTTAGTGTCCTAGGCCCAACCATCTTCAGCTGCTTCATTAATGACCTCCCTTCCATCATAAGGTCAGAATTGGAAATGTTTGCTGATGTATGCTGATGATTACATAATGTTCAGCACCATTCACGACTGCTCAGATACTGAAGCAGTCCATGTCCAAATTCAGCAAGATGGACAATATCCAGCAAATAACATTCGGGCCACACAAGTGACAGGCAATGACCATCTCCAACAAGAGAAAATCTAACCATCGCCCCTTGACATTCAATAGCATTACCAGCACTGAATCCCCCACTATCAACATCCTGGGGGTTACCATTGACCAGAAACTGAACTGGACTAGCCATATAAATACTATGGCTACAAGGGCAGATGAGAGGCTAAGATTCCTGTGGCAAGTAGCTCACCTCTTGACTCCCCAAAGCCTGTCCACTATCTACAAGGTTACAAGTCAGGAGTGTGATGGAGTACTTGTCTGGATCTGTGTGTGTATGCGTGTGAGGGAGAGTGTGTGCGTGCATGTGAGGGAGAGAGTGAGGGTGTGTGTGTGCCTATCTGTGTGTGTATGCGTGTATACACACTCATGTGTGTGTGTGTCCCACATATCAACGTATACTCACCTACTCGCACAGTGGGTGAGGGTGAGCGAGTACTCTGGGCTACAGGGCTGGACACACACTCACTCTCCCACACTCTGATGGTCAATTTTATTAATTACTCTTTTTTATTAAGCCTTAACTTATTGCCATGAAATTGCTTTGTTTTTGCTCAGTGAGCTGTTTCTTTTCATCATACCGCACATCTTTTTTGGAATTCCTTTTTAAAAATAAATTTTAGAGTACCCAATTAATTTTTTCCAATTAAGGGTAAATTTAACGTGGCCAACAGGGGTGAGATGGGAGCCTCGGTTTGGTCCCCGATTCGGGAGAATCATCGGTTCGTCCCGGGAAGGATGGATGGGGGTTTCGGAGCAGGCATCGGGCAGGGATTAGAAGAATGGGGGACCTGTTCATCGATGGGACGTTTGCGAGCCTAGGGGCGCTGGAGGAGAAGTTTGGGCTATCCCCGGGAAATGCTTTCAGGTACATGCAAGTGAGGACGTTTGTGAGGCGGCAGGTGAGGGAATTCCCGCCGCTTCCGGCACGTGGGATTCAGGACAGGGTGATTTTGGGTGTGTGGGTTGGAGAAGGCAAGGTTTCGGCGATTTACCCGGAGCTGAAGGAAGAGGAGGAGGCCTTGGTGGAGGGGTTAAAGGGCAAGTGGGAGGAGGAGCTTGGGGAGGAGATAGATGAGGGTCTATGGGCTGATGCCCTGAGTAGGGTTAATTCTCCCTCCTCTTGCGCCAGGCTCAGCCTAATACAGTTCAAAGTTACTCACAGAGCGCATATGACAGGGGAGAGGTTGAGTAGGTTCTTTGGGGTGGAGGACAGATGTGGGAGGTGCTCGGGGAGCCCGGCAAACCACGTCCATATGCTCTGGTCGTGCCCGGCGCTGGTTGGGTTTTGGAGGGGTTTTGGGAGGACTATGTCCAAGGTGGTGAACGCCCGGGTCAAGCCGAGCAGGGGATTAGTATTATTTGGGGTATTGGACGAGCCGGGAGTGCAGGAGGCGAAAGAGGCCGGTATTCTGGCCTTTGCGTCCCTGGTAGCCCGGCGGAGGATTTTGTTATTGTGGAAAGATGCGAAGCCCCCTCATGTGGAAGCTTGGATCAATGACATGGCAGGGTTCATCAAGCTGGAGAGGATAAAGTTTGCCTTGCGAGGGTCTGTGCAAGGGTTCCTCAGGCGGTGGCAACCGTTCCTAGACTATCTCGCGGAGCGTTAGGAGGAGGTCAGCAGCAGCAGCCCAAGGGCGCGTTCTTTTGGGTTGGTGTTTGGGTGAAGGAGGGTGTTTTCCCTATTTGTGTTTTTAAATGTTATATGGGGGGTTATTGTATATGTATAATTTCTGATTGTTGTGTTCTTGTTTCTTTCTTTTTGTTGGGGGAGGGGGGTTTGTTGAAATTTGTTTTGAAAAATTTGAATAAATATATATATTTAAAATAAATAACATTTAACGTGGCCAATCCACCTACCCTGCACATGTTTGGGTTGTGGGGGCGAAACCCACGCAAACACGGGGACAATGTGCAAACTCCACACGGACAGTGACCCAGAGCCGGGATCGAATCTGGAACCTCGGCACCGGGAGGCAGCTGTGCTAACCACTGCGCCACCGTGCTGCCTGGAATTCCTTTTAATGTTATGCCAAATCTTATCTTACTGAAAGTTGCTCTGGCCACTTGAGTGAGAAAAAATTGGAATGTGGGCCCCCACACAAAAAAGTTGGATAACCTGTTGTACTTGAAACACAGTGCAAAACTGTGTCAGACGTCTGCACTAAACAAAGAGACACCTACTGAAACCTGCCACCTGTTGCAGCCATAACTGCAGCCTCAGACCAGGGCAAGAGTGGCATTGTCAGAAGGTGCAAAAGTGACTGGCCATCACACCTTTTATGTGGCTCCATCCAACTGGAGCGGGTGATATTTAATGCACCTCCCAGCTTTCCTAACCATGAACTCATTGAATGGTGGAGCATGCTCGAAGGGCCAGCTGGCCTACTCCCGCTCCTAGTTCTTATGTTCTTATGTTCTTACCATCCATAGTTAGATGAGGGAGGTCACTGAGGCTCTGTATTTCATGAGAGTTTAATACGTTTCATTCTGTTGCCAGAAAGAGGCAGATGGAGCAGACGCATCCATGACGCATGGCTAGATGAGGACTGCAGACTTCCTCATAGTGAAGGTTGCCATTAACTCCTTTGTTTCTCTCTAGATGCCACAAATTAAATCGGAGATAATAACAATAATAATCTTTATTATTGTCACAAATAGGCGTATATTAACACTGCAATGAAGTTACTGCGAAAATCCCCTAGTCGCCACACTCCGGCGCCTGCCTGGGTACACTGAGGGGGAGTTCAGAATGTCCAAATTACCTAACAGCACGTCATTCGGGACTTGTGGGAGGAAACCGGAGTACCCGGAGGAAACCCACGAAGACACAGGGAGAACATGCAGACTCCGCACAGACAGTGACCCAAGCAGAAAGTGAACCCGGGACCCTGGCACTGTGACGCACTAGTGCTAACCACAGTGCTACCGTATTAGTGTAGTATTACCAGAAGGGAATCTACCCTCTCAATGTTCTGCTAGAATGCGACATTCTCAGCACATGGTGGTAATCAATGCTCTATGTCCTGGCAGCGATCATGATACCTTAATTCTGTGGAAGTCTGTTGTACCATCTGCATTTGAGGCACCATAACAAACCAGAGAATGGTAACTGGGCAACAAGTCTACCACTCACCACATAGCTCATTATCCCATTGCGCAATGCATGCACAGGTGGGCTTTATGCATATAATGTAAGCCACTCTGCCATACAATATGTGATCACGAAGATCACTGCTGCGCTTAAACAATGCTGCTGCTGCCTGGACCGCAGCAGAGAAGCCGTGCAGTATTTGGCGAAGCGTGTGTCAAGTTGGGTGAGATCCTGAATGAATATTTCTCAACGGTATTCACGGTGGAGAAAGGCATGGATGTTAGGAAACTAAGGGAAATAAATAGTGATGTCTTGAGAAGTGTGCATATTACAGAGGAGGAGGTGCTGGAAGTCTTAAAGCGCATCAAGGTAGATAAATCCCCGGGACCTGATGAAATGTATCCCAGGATGTTGTGGGAGGCTAGGGAGGAAATTGCGGGTCCCCTAACAGAGATATTTGAATCATCGGCAGCCACAGGTGAGGTGCCTGAAGATTGGAGAGTGGCGAATGTTGTGCCCTTGTTTAAGAAGGGCAGCAGGGAAAAGCCTGGGAACTACAGACCGGTGAGCCTAACATCTGTAGTAGGTAAGTTGCTAGAAGGTATTCTGAGAGACAGGATCTACAAGCATTTAGAGAGGCAAGGACTGATTCGGGGCAGTCAGCATGGCTTTGTGCGTGGAAAATCATGTCTCACAAATTTGATTGAGTTTTTTGAGGGGGTGACCAAGAAGGTAGATGAGGGCAGTGCAGTAGACGTTGTCTACATGGACTTTAGCAAAGCCTTTGACAAGGTACCGCATGGTAGGTTGTTGCAGAAGGTTAAAGCTCACGGGATCCAGGGTGAGGTTGCCAATTGGATTCAAAATTGGCTGGACGACAGAAGGCAGAGGGTGGTGGTAGAGGGTTGTTTTTCAAACTGGAGGCCTGTGACCAGTGTTGTGCCTCAGGGATCGGTGCTGGGTCCACTGTTATTTGTGATTTATATTAATGATTTGGATGAGAATTTAGGAGGCATGGTTAGTAAGTTTGCAGATGACACCAAGATTGGTGGCACAGTGGATAGTGAAGAAGGTTATCTAGGATTGCAACGGGATCTTGATCAATTAGGCCAGTGGGCCGACGAATGGCAGATGGAGTTTAATTTAGATAAATGTGAGGTGATGCATTTTGGCAGATCGAATCAGGCCAGGACCTACTCAGTTAATGGTATGGCGTTGGGGAGAGTGATAGAACAAAGAGATCTAGGAGTACAGGTTCATAGCTCCTTGAAGGTGGAGTCGCAGGCGGACAGGGTGGTGAAGAAGGCATTCGGCATGCTTGGTTTCATTGGTCAGAACATTGAATACAGGAGTTGGGACGTCTTGTTGAAGTTGTACAAGACATTGGTACGGCCACACTTGGAATACTGTGTGCAGTTCTGGTCACCCTATTATAGAAAGGATATTATTAAACTAGAAAGAGTGCAGAAAAGATTTACTAGGATGTTGATGGTTTGAGTTATAAGGAGAGGCTGGATAGACTGGGACTTTTTTCCCTGGAGCGTAGGAGGCGATCTTATAGAGGTCTATAAAATAATGAGGGGCATAGATAAGGTAGATAGTCAACATCTTTTCCCAAAGGTAGGGGAGTCTAAAACTAGAGGGCATAGGTTTAAGGTGGGAGGGGAGAGATTCAGAAGGGCCCAGAGGGGCAATTTCTTCACTCAGAGGGTAGTGAGTGACTGGAATGGGCTGCCAGAGGTAGTAGTAGAGGTGGGTACAATTGTGTCTTTTAAAAAGCATTTAGATAGTTACATGGGTAAGATGGGTATAGAGGGTTATGGGCCAAGTGCGGGCAACTGGGACTAGATTAATGGTAAAAACTGGGCGGCATGGACTGGTTGGGGCCGAAGGGCCTGTTTCCATGCTGTAAACTTCTATGATTCTATGATTCTATCTATGATTTGTCATGGTCTCCAGCTTGCTGCACAACCTCACCATCATCAGTAACATTCTTTACCACCAGCCTGTGGCGACCAACTGAGGAAAGTGGGTGGAAGAACTGGAATAGAGGAAGAGGGGAAAAAGACAGGCCTGCAAATGCACTGAACATTTAATTGTGCATACCCATCAACCTTCTTCTGTAGGCCATTCCATCAAAGTCCTCTTCTGAATTCTCTGCAGCAGAATTCATGTGTGACCTCAGCCTCTGGCAAATTGCCACTTTTTCTGTCCCTGTCCCCTTCCCTGGCTGAAGTCCATTCAAGCCTGGCATCTCACCACATGCAGATTCTGGGCTGAACTTTCCCCCAAAATGGCAAAGTGTCAGAAGTGACAGGCAGGTTTCCCGACGAGATCTTCCAGCACTTCGGCAATTTGTTGAAGGGGGTGCACTTTGTGCCGTCATTGGGAGGAGCGGGGCCTAATCACGCTGGCAAATCCGGTTTCACAAAAATAGGTGTCCCAAACTCCTCCCCTCACCTCCCTCCCCCCACCGACATTGGGACCCCTCCCCCCAATTGATGACATGTTTTCCACGCCCCCTCCCTGAACATTAATTGCCGCCTCGGCATGACAGCCCTCCCAAAGGGTTTCCCTTCATGCCACTTCCAAGTCCTGTCCCTTCAGACCACAGCTATTGGCAATGCTCCCTGGCACCCTGACAGTGCCAACCTGCCAGTTTGGTAGTGCCAAGTTGGCAATGCCAGGGTACATGCCCTGCCATGTCCCGGATCACCTGCGGGCTAGAATGGCCTCCAACCAAGCTGGCTTTGCATATTAAAATCTATTTAAACGCATGGTAATCAGATTCATGCCCTCGCTGGGCGTGAACCTGATTGTGTCTACTGGGAGAGCCTGGGGACACTGCAAAATGTTTGGCGCCCAGCACAAATCCCGTTTCAGGGCTCTCCTGGTATTTTCCAGTGTGCCTCCCCCGCCTCCTGGCTGTGAGAGTGAATGACATTGTTGCTTTTTCATCATGAGCTGGAATTTTATATGGAGGCGGTGGTTCTCCCGCCTGGCTTAACAATCAGGGGGCGAGCTTCTTTCCGTGTGGCCGGGGAGCCCTGAACTGGTTTTACAACCATTTACAACCAAAATTGATTTTTGAGCTCCAACAGAATCCAGGAATTTTGCCATAAGTTAAAAGTGGAATTGATGGAGAAGGAGATCAGCCTTGAATGGTACAAGGGGCTAGGGGCTAGGGGCTGTATGGCCTACTCTTTCTCCTATTTCTTACGAGAGTTTACTCTGTGCTTGGATCTGAGTTAATAATTGTACCATGTAAGAGAGACAGTGTACTGTTTTGTCTCAGTTGTACTGTTACATCTATTATAAGATGCAAAGTGACAGAAATCACTTGTATATTAGTACTGAGAATGTTAATGTGTTTACATGAAATTCATTCTCTGTAATATTGACAGTGGCAAATGCTGAGGAGGTTAGCACTTTAATTAAAATAGCAAAATAGCAGGCAGAGGAGTTTCACAGGAAGGGATCATGATACCCCTCAGCAGTTGTCACACAATGATGCCATCACATTCCAGTCAAGTTTACTGCTACAGAATCGTTTATTTCAATACAAAAACAAAACATATTTTCAAGCAGGGAGAAATCAGAAGACGTGGGCTGCAGTACATTTTTGCTGCAGTAGATATGCCCTTGGTGCCCATTTTGCACCTCATTAAACTTAAGAATGTCTGAAAGCCAATTAAAAATAAAATGACTGTCCTTGAAATAGATTCTGACCTGTGGATTCAATCACTGTGGTACACGCAACGTCATCATTATTCAATGGCAGCTAAATAATATTTGCAGATAAAAAGATGAGAATGTGGAGTTGATGTTGGTTTACACCAAGGAGCAATTTTGCACGCTTCATTTTAAAATTTTGTGCCTCAACAGAACTCATTATTTACGAGTCTGATCGATTAGGACTGTAGTTCCTATTAAGGTGTGTTTGATCTGTAGTATCTTGCATTTGGAGAAGGGCTGGCTTGTCATCCTTGAGGTTTGAAATTTCCTGGCTCGGTTTGCCCGCCTTCAGGGAAAGTGCAAAGACAGGATTTTCATTGTGAGGGTGGGGGTGGTGGGTATGGGCTGCAGTCGAGCTAGTGTACCCCAGAGAGTGTTTGAAGCAGCCGCAGAAACAGCTGGGCGTCGAGGCAGGTTGTGTGACTTCATCCCAGTTATACTAAAAATTGTAAGGCCGTCTAGTCTTCACCTCCACACACTCCCCATGCACCATCCATGTCACCACATGCCCCTCCACCCAGCTCCATGGTCCCCTCTTACCCCCTGCCAAACTATGGCACTGTAATGCTCATTCACCCATGACATCTACAGTGGCAACAGGATATGCTAAAATAATCTTCAAAAAAGAGTCAATCTGTCATAACTTTTCATTTTCATTCAGAAAATTCTTTCACTACAGGTCAATAAAAGTGTAAATCAATACACTTCGATAACTGGAACTTCAAGTACTTGAAACCTCTTTATCTTGTGGCTATATATTATACAATTGACAGAAAAGATCAGAGAAGCAGATAAGTCAATCAAGAAATGTTTTTCCTGGGGCTCAGCTGTTTCAATAGTCTGATGGATATTTGGGCCAAGAATGCATAATGAGACGAGATATTGTCTGTAACAGGTGGTGGAACTAACTATGTAGAAAGTTGGAATGTGAAATGAAATGAAATGAAAATGGCTTATTGTCACAAGTAGGCTTCAATGAAGTTACTGTGAAAAGCCCCTAGTCGCCACATTCCGGCGCCTGTTCGGGGAGTCTGTTACGGGAATTGAACCGTGCTGCTGGCCTGCCTTGGTCTGCATTCAAAGCCAGCGATTTAGCCCTGTGCTAAACAGCCCCTGTTGTTCCTTGGTGCCCAAAATTGCTCCTTGGTGTAAACCAACATCAACTCCACATTCTCATCTTTTTATCTGCAAATATTATTTAGCTGCCATTGGATAATGATGATGTTGCGTGTACCTCAGTGATTGAATCCACAGGTCAGAATGTGAAGCAAAGTCAGCTATGAAAGTTCTCTGATATCTCTAGGCATGTGTGTAGGGGGGGATTTGAAATGTTGGTCCCAGGCTGACATGCCTTGAATGTTGATAAATCATCATAGTTGTATCTGTTGCCCTTTCATGGCATCCTCTTCCCATTCCCACTTATCACCCTTGAATATCTCAAGAACAATTGTACTCTTACCACTTTTTATCGTGCATTTTAAGTGACACAGCAAATAAGAGCAATGAGTGAAAGCACGTTCAGGACCAAAACCTAAAAAACTGTGGACTACCCAACAATGCATTGAGCAAGCTATAGCAAAGCCACATTTAAAACCCATAACAAAACAACCAATGTGTATGCAATAACGAAAACTATCATTTCACTTTAAAACAGCCTACAAGGCTGCAAGGTCCCAGAGTTCCCACAGCCCAATTGATTTTGTGGAGGTGCAGTATGTAATATTCCCTAACCTAAAGCCTGGTGATTTGTGCAGAACTAGTTTTGAAAAATTGTTCTATATAAATGAAGCAAATCAATGCTTTCCCCGTCAAGTGAACAAGGATTCTGACTCAATTTTAAACCTCACACATACTGAGGAGAGACTTGCATTTATATAGTGCCTTTCAAAACCACAGGACATCCCAATGTATTTTACAGCCATTGATGTATGTTTGAAATGCAATCACTGTTGTGACAGTGAAGCTTCCGCAAACAGCATTGTGATACACAATAAGAAGTCTTACAACACCAGGTAAAAGTCCAACAGGTTTGTTTTGAATCACTAGCTTTTGGAGCACAGCTCCTTCCTCAGGTGAATGAAGAGTCCAACGCTGGCATCTCCACATCATAGCAATGTGATCAGCAGATCATGTTTCTATCATGTTGATTGGGGATAAATATAGATGAAGAGGCTTATTCCCCTGTCCTTCTTCAAAATTATGCCACTTTCATGTCCACTTTCAAGGGTAGATGGGGCCTCAGATTATTGCCGTAAAGTTAGTTTAATCCAACAGATGGCACTTCCAGCACTACAGTCCTCCCTCAGTGCTGCACCAAAGTGTCAGCCTTGGATTTTGTGCTCACATCCTGTAGTAGGACTGGAACCCACAACATTGCGATGCAAAGCCAGCTGAGCTGCAGTTGACACGTGCCATATGTCATCATTGGGGCCTCATGAAAACTGCCCTATGGACTGACATTTGCTCCAACTCTGTTGACATTCATTCTTTGTGTTGTGCCCTGAATATCTGCCACTGAATGAAAGATTAGAGGAGTGGCTTTCCCCTAATGCCTTCCATTTGTCTAACTTTGTGAGGTCAATGTTCCCTTTTCAGGGTAGCACGGGAAAGGAAAGTGGTAATAACCAGTCTGGTGGTGCTTGTATCTGTGGAGTGCGCAACTTTAATTCCCTCTCTCAAACTCTCTCCCTGCAAAGAGTTTGGTTAAGGATTTGAACCTGTTAGTCATGCAGTGTGCCATTTGAGGACACTACTGCTTTGCTCCAGCACCTCCAGACATTCCTATTCTAATAATGTGCTTTTCAGGGATCAACAAATAGTTGGAGTTAAAAATGTGCATGTTTAAAATTGATTATATATAACCAGGCCAACTGATTCAACAGCAGATGTAGCTTTTACATCAACTTTGAGCACTAATGTATATTTCTGTTTTTATAGCATTGTGGATAGTACAATTGCTTCACAGCACCAGGGTCCCAGATTCGATTCCGGCTTGGGTCACTGTCTGTGTGGAGTCTGCACATCCTCCCCTTGTGTGCGTGGGTTTTCTCCGGGTGCTCCGGTTTCCTCCCACAGTCCAAAGATGTGCAGGTTAGGTGGATTGGCCATGATAAATTGCCCTTAGTATCCAAAATTGCCCTTAGTGTTGGGTGGGGTTACTGGGTTATGGGGATAGGGTGGAGGTGTGGACTTGGGTAGGGTGCTCTTTCCAAGAGCCGGTGCAGACTCGATGGGCCGAATGGCCTCCTTCTGCACTGTAAATTCTATGATAATCTATGATAAGATCATAAAAGCCTTGAAATATGGGTTTGAATTCGGGTTGTACAACTCAATGGATTTGCTGCATAGTCTGAGTTAGACCATACTGCAGGAAGTTAAGAATTAAGTTCAGAGACGAAGGGTGCAATGGGGTGGACATTCTCCGCCACGATCCCAACGTGTTATCAAATGGGATTGTGGTGGAGATTGAGGAAAAGTTCAGATGATGAGGTTTACCACTGCCTCACCATCCTGACCCAGATTCCCCTCACCCACCTCTTTCCCCATTGCCCCTGGCCTCTCCTTCCCCACTGCAGCACCGCTGGGATGTAACCGCAATGGATTGTGCTGCCCAAATTTATTCTCGATAGTCCCCGACAGCTAACACAATGAGAAAAGTGCAGTCGTTTATGGCAGAGGTCAGGTTCACGGGGTGACGTATCGGCTGTGCTCACCAGCAATCAACAGGCATTGACCTCCAGCAGCTTAATTGCTCGAGTCTCAGGTGGCCAGTAAGCAATGTATGATTATTCACGGCAGGAACGAGGTCACCTTGCATGCCCTTGAATATCTCAGCAGCCACTTCACCGAGAGATATGAATCATACAGTCACAGGGATTGGCATTTTAATTGAAGCTGCAACAGTGAGTGCTCAGCACCTGAATAATAACAGGTCATGCCCTGATCAGTCCAGAAGTTTGACTTATGAGCATCAGTGCTCCTGGTAATATTCCAAAGCAAATGAAGGATGGGGTTACCACCTTGCCTCTGGTTACCATTGTATATACCAAGTCTTCAATAACAGTGCATTGCATTTATATAGCACCTTATTATAGCAACAAATTCCAAGGTGATTTGCAATAGCATAATCAGACCACAATTGGCACCAAGGCGAAAAGGAGGTACTAGGACAGGTGACGGAGGTAGGTTTTAAACCGTGGGGAGAGGGATAGAGAGGCCAAATGGAATTTCAGAGCTTAGGGTCCAGATGGCTGAAGACACAGCTGCTAGTGGTGAGTCAATGAAAGTCGGGCATGCACAAGACACCAGAGTTGGAGGGGCACCGAGTTTACAATGTGTTATTTGGCTGGCAGAGGTTATGGAGATAGGAAAGAGAGAGGCCAAGAAGGGAATTGAACTCAAGGAAGAGAATTGCAACATTGCGGTGCAGGTGGATCAGGAGCCAATGAAGGTTAGTGAGCACAGGACTGCCTTGTGATGGAGATTTAGCGTGAGTAAGGACACGGGCACCATGGTTTTGAATTATCTCGTGCTTATGGAGGGTGGACAACTGGATTCCGGCCAGAATGCTGGCCATTGAATGCTGGCCCAGTCCAGGCATAATAGTGACAATCAATGGGATCTGTTGAACGCACACTGCAGATATTAGTAACATTCATATAAAATCCTGTGAATGTAGAAGAGACTCTTAGATCGAGAATTTCCAGGTCATTCGTGTTTCAGTAGGTTGCATTCCACTGCTATGACACTTTTCAAACTTCCTATGTGGAGCATAACACATCAAATAATTTTTTTTCCAAAATCTTTAATTCTCTCAATTCCATTTTTTAAAAATTGTTTTTAAAACGTAACAGCATATGAACGCACTGGCCACCAGGTAGATTGCCGGAAGCCAACCCTCTCCCTCACATCATATGCAGAAGTGTAGAAATAGTACAGCTAAGTGCTCTCATTGTACTGTACCTTCTTGTCCTGATCACTCAGGGTTGATGACTTGCAATGTTGAACAAGCTACATATGCAATACACCGAATCACTCAGCCAAGCGGTACGAGCAGTCAGTGATAAATGAAGAGCAGGCAGACTTTATTAATTACCCCTTGAAAATAACAGAAACTGATTTATTAGCATGCAAGCTGCAGACGTGCTGCGGTTCGCAACATAGTTCAGCTCTCCAATCCGTTCTTTGTTACTTGCAGCAGAATTGAGGGATGGTAGCTTCCTGGGATGAAATAATTTTCTATTTCGCATCGTGGATCTCTGTGGACCTCTGCTGTGTGGAAGAATGACATGGAGTTTTCCTTATTCAGACATCGAATGCTATGTTTCAACTCACGCTTTCCTTGATTTCCTGCGGCATCGTTTTAAATATACATTTCTCTGACTGGCTGACAATTTGCATTTAAAATAACTCGTGAATGTGCAAACACAATCCCTCGTTAAGACTGCCGGTTGCCAGACTGTGCTTGCAACTGAATTATTTGCACTTCATAGAATCACTACAGTGCAGAAGGAGGCTATTTGGCCCATCGAATCTGCACCGACCCACTCAAAGAACACCCACCTAGGTCCATTATCCACCCTATCCCTGTAACCCAATAACCCTACCTAACCTTTTGGACACTGTGGGGCAATTTAGCATGGTCAAATCACCTACCTTGCACATCTTTGGACTGTGGGAGGAAATGGGAGCACCCGGAGGAAACCCACAGAGACACAGGGAGAACATACAAACTCCACAGTTGCCAAAAGCCAGAATTGAACCTGGTTCCCTGGTGCAGTGAGGCAGAAGTGCTAACCACTGTACCACCATGTCGCCGGCTTCCTTGAAGAGGTGTGAGACACCAGATCTGTTTTGCCGAATGTCTCCATGAGGAAGCACAATCTAATTAAATCTGGGTGCTGTGGATAAGATTTATCAGGGCATGAGTAGGTGGTTTCCTGTCCAGGTCTTCCCCAATATAGCTTCCCTCGGAGTGGGCAGGGTAGAGGGGTTAAAGGATTTTGACTCAGTGACAGTGATGTGTTGGGTGTTCTGGATCACATACAGGTCACCAACACTTGAAGCAGTGCAACACTATTTTATTAAAAGGTTAACTATTTAAACATACTTGAACTGTGGGTAAATACGATACTAGCTTTAACTAAAGACCTTTGCCTTGTCCTAACCAGTTGATGCACTCAGCACATGGTGAATGTCTGTGTTGCAGGCTGTGAGCTCTGTGCTCCTAGCTAGCTGCTACTCGAATGAGCGGGAACTCTGATGCCCCCTGTCTTTATAGTGCGTGTGCTCTCACTGGTGATTGGTTGTGGTGTTGTGTATGTTGATTGGTCCCACTGTGTGTCCATCAGTGTGTGACTGCACCATGATATACTGGCGTATATTATGTCAGACAGTGAAGGAACGGTGACATGTTTCCAAGTCAGGATGATGAATGGCTTGGAGAGGGACTTTCAGTTGGTGTTGTTCACATGCGCCTGCCGCCCTTATCCTACTAAGTGGTAAGGGCAGCACGGTGGTGCAGTGGATTAGCCCTGCTGCCTCACGGCGCCGAGGTCCTAGGTTCAATCCTGGCTCTGGGTCACTGTCTATGTGGAGTTTGCACATTCTCCCCGTGTCTGCATGGGTTTCGCCCCCACAACCCAAAGATGTGCAGAGCAGGTGGATTGGCCACACTAAATTGCCCCTTAATTGGGAAAAATTAATTGGGCACTCTAAATTTGTTTTTAAAAAATCCTATTAAGTGGTAGAGGTCAAGGGTTTAGGTGCTATTGAAGAAGACTCGGCAAGTTGCTGCAGTGCATCTAATGGATGATACGCACTGCTGCCACTGTGCACCAGTGTGGAGGGAGTGAATGTTTAAGGTTAGTCGACAGGGTGCCAATCAAGCGAGCTGATTTGCCCAGCATGGTGTTCGGATGCTTCAGTGTTGTTGGTAGCCGCGCTCATCCAGGCAAGTGGAGAGTATTCCACCATCATTCCTGCACCTTGCAGATGTGAGACAGACTTTGGGGACATGAGGTGAGTTACTCGCTGCAGAATTCCCAGGATCTGCCCTGCTCTTGTAGCCACAGTGTTTATATTGCTGGTTCAGTTCAGTTTCTGGTCAATTGTACTGAGGTGCACCATTTTTGTATTCACCACACTAACATTCCAAATCTCAATGCTAGACTGTTAGCTGTAAAATAAATGCAATATAAAAAATGTTTCAGGGTAAAAATGTCTCCACTTAACCTATACGTTAATGGCTGTATAAAATGATGAAACAGAGTTTAAACTGGAAAAGAGTGCTGGAGTGCAAATTGAAACCCGAGCCGAGCATTTTAGATTTCATGAGCCATCTGGTTTTTTTTTCTCCCAGTATAATTTTCCGTCAATATGTCTCTTACATTTCCCTTCATATTCATTGGGCTGCATCCCAAAAGTGAAAATAGCAATTTTAGTGCAATAGGCTTTTTTCCTCTGATGAAGGGAAGGAGGAGCCAGGATTTCCACTCCTGATTGTTGTACAGTCAGCCTCTGCTGGGAAGTGCTGTGAGTTGGATGGCAGGTAGATTGTCATCACTAACCAACAGCAAGCCAGCACATGCTATTGTGTAACTATTCTTTGGATCGTTTTAATGAAAATGATTTTCTGAAATAGGAGTGAGAAAGGGTTTTTGTTTCATCTATTAAAGTGAATTAGATTCATAACCAACAAATTATTAATTAAATCACAACGTTGGCACTTGTCGGCTTTGTCCTAACGGGTCCGAGGGCAAGGTCTCTCAATTTGTTATGATTCTGCCTGGGATACCCTCAAATGTTTATGCTCCCAGGTCAAGAGGGAGAATAATTATTCAACCCCCTTGATTGGTTGCAAAAGCTTTTTAATTTTTTAAAAACTAATAACCTTTTTTTAGTGGCTCAAGTAGCTTTACATTAACACTGCAGTGAAGTTATTGTGAAAATCTCCTAGTCACCACACTCTGGTGCCTGTTCGGGTACACAGGGAGAATTCAGAATGTCCAATTCACCTAACAAGCACATCTTTCGGGACTTGTGGGAGGAAAACGGAGCACCGGGAGGAAATCCATGCAGACACTGGGAGAATGTGCAGACTCCGCACAGACAGTGACCCAAGCCAGGAATCGAACCCGGGTCCCTGGCACTGTGAAGCAACAGTGCTAACCACTGTGCTACCGTGCTGCTGAAACAAGGTTAATTTAAAAAGCATTCCCCCCCGTTATGTACCAGAGTCACACCATTGGCTGGTGCAAAGTCATGCAATTACATCATTGGAACGTTTCACAGGCATTTGTGGAATTCACCATTGTATGCTGAGCATCTTATAAATAAACCCCTTGCACGATATTACACCAACACGATGTATGCCATCTACTCCTCAAAGAGAGGCATGGTAGCACAGTGGTTAGCAGAGTTGCTTCACAGCTCCAGGATCCCAGGTTCGATTCCCGACTTGGGTCACTGTCTGTGCGGAATCTGCATGTTCTCCCCGTGTCTGCGTGGGTTTCCTCCGGATGCTCTGGTTTCCTCCCACAGTCAAAAGATGTGCAGGTGAGGTGGATTGGCCATGCTAAAATTGCCCTTAGGTTAGGTTGGGTTCCTGGGTCACGGGAATGGTGTGGAGGTGTGGGCTTGGGTAGGGTGCTCTTTCCAAGGGCCAGTGCAGACTCGATGGGCTGAATGCCTCCTTCTGCACTGTAAATTCATGATCTCTGATTCTTTCTCTTTGTGGTTACAATAAAGAACATAACACCCTCCCTTATGGATACCATTCTGCAGTCAAAATGCATTTATGTTTTAAGAGGAACCAATTTAACCAGATTTTCCTGAGTTAAGGAACAAGTGAGTTTATTAGTTACTAAAATGGGACCAGAAAATAACAAAACACAATATACATGCACACAGATTAGAAATGAGAAGAGAGTCCAAAAATATCATTATCGCCACAGGGTTTTGTAATTCAGTTTTTGCATTGCCTCTTCCTTTGAGGATTATGATCCATTGTAATGAAAATTTGTACATGGTGTCTGAAATTATGGAGAGTGGGTGACACGGTGGCACAGTGGTTAGCACTGCTGTCTCATAGCGCCAGGGACCGGGGTTCAATTCCAGCCTTGGGTGACTGTCTGGTGTTTGTACGTTCTCCCCGTGTCTGTGTGGGTATCGTCCAAGTGGCCCGGTTTCCTCCCACAGTTCAAAGATGTAAAAGTTAGGTGGATTGGCCATGCTAAATTGTCCCTTAGTGTCCAAAAGGTTAGGTGGGGTTACTGGGTTCCGGGAATAGAGTGAGGTCATGAAACTAGATAGGGCCGGCGCAGATTTCATGGGCTGAATGACCTCCTTCTGCACTGTAGGGATTCTATGATACCAACAGGCATTGAAGTGGGCGATTATAGGGCAGCATGGTGGGGCAGTGGTTAGCACTGCTGCCTCGCAGCGCCGAGGACTATGGTTTGATCCGGGCCCCGGGTCACTGTCCATGTGTGGTTTGCGCATTCTCCCCATGTCTGCGTGGATTTTGCCCCCACAACCCAAAGATCTACAGGGTAGTTCAATTGGCCACTAAATTGCCCCTTAATTGGAAAAAAAAAGTATTGGGTACTCTAAATTTTTTACAAAATTACATCCGTAAACACAAGCAATTTTCCAGCATTTGTTGTTATTCTTCCTCTCGACCTTTCTTCATTCTAATGATCTCTGTTCACTTTATCTCTATCACAGCGTTTCCTTCTCCCTCATCTGTTGTCGCACTTTTGTCATTCGCTGTATCTTTCCCTTGCCAATTTTCCTTTGATTTTTCCCATCTTCATGACTTTGAATCTCTCTCCCAGCTGTTTTCATAACTGTGACTATTACTCTTTCTTTTGTCTTCTCTTTCCTATCTTCCTCTGATTTCTATCTCTCCCTATTTACCTCACCAATCAAATGGGAAAATAATCTACGCCATGTGAGGGTGGTTCTCCAGGACACGGACTGGTGCATGGATAATAGTCTGTGATGGGGGTCACACAGTTTCAACACTCACATCAGTGTATTTCAGAGATAAGTAACATTCGAGCTGTTGTCTTGGAGTGTATGTACGATTTTGATGAGTTGACTGCCGTGTTGGGTGTTCCGATACACAAACGAACCAACACGGTTGTAGATGGTACAACTCTGTTTTATTATTCTGTACAATAATAACTATTAACTTCTGGCTGTGGTTTGTACTTCACCAGCTAACCTGTGGACCCAGTCCTAGCACTATCTTAGTGAGGCACTCAGCACATGGTGTATGTCTGAGTGGCACGCTGTGAGCTCTGTGCTCTGAGCTATCTCCTGGTAGAATGAGCGGGAACTGTGGTGTTCCCTGTTTTATACTGCGTGTGCTCACACTGGTGATTGGCTGCGATGTTGTGTGTGTGTTGGTTGGTCCAACTGCCTGTCCATCAGTGTTTCTGTGTGATTGCACCATGATATGTTAATGTGGATATCATGACATCCTCCCTTTTCACAAGGATAGGTGCCTACATGCTAATAAATATTGGTGTGTACTGAGTGCATCTGAGTATGTGTGTGCAATATTTAAAACATGTACATGAGGCTAAACTATATACATAGGAAGGTGTCAGGTGCAACAGAGCAACGAGGTTGTACCACGAACAAAACAAGTGCAATCATCAAATATCGAAAGAGAACTCCTGGAACAACAAGAAAGAAACACGTTAACATTGTTGCACAACAATTCAGTGAGTCCAATGTGCAAACAGGCTCATAAGTCTATTAGGTGGGCGACGAATTCGGGTTGACCGCCTCAAGGGTGGGTCAGGATCCACCGGCTGAGGAATGGGCCTGGCCACGGGCGAGAGAGGAATAGGCAGAGTGGCAGGAAGCTCAATGAAGTCGACATCAGGGACAACAGGAGGGCGTGGCACCGGTGCATGATCATGTAGCGAGCGCGGAAGCAGCCGAAGGGCCCGCCGATTACGCCGGCGAATGGAGCCATCAGGCATGCGAACCAGGAACGAGCGGGGAGCCACGTGGCGGAGAACCTCAGCGGTTGCCGACCAGCCACCCTCCGGTAGGTGTATGCGGACGTTGTCTCCAGGCGCCAAGGCAGGAAGATCAGTTGCCCGAGCGTCATGTGCCACCTTCTGCTGAGCACGCTGCTGTCGCATCCTTTGCAGTACTGGAGCATGGTCGGGATTAGGAACATGAATGGACGGCACAGTGGTCCTGAGGGTGCGACCCATCAACAGCTGGGCTGGCGAGAGGCCCGTGGACAGTGGGACCGAGCGATAGGCCAGCAGGGCTAAACAGAAGTCAGACCCGGCATCAGCAGCCTTGCAGAGGAGCCGCTTCACGATATGGATGCCCTTTTCCGCCTTGCCATTCGACTGGGGATGCAAAGGGCTGGACGTCACGTGTGTGAAGTCATATGAAGCGGCAAAAGAAGACCATTCTTGGCTCGCAAAACAGGGCCCATTGTCAGACATGACGGTGAGCGGAATTCCATGGCGAGCGAAGGTTTCTTTGCATGCTCTGATGACAGCTGATGATGACAAGTCGTGCAGGCGTATGACCTCCGGATAATTTGAAAAATAGTCAATTATAATGACGTAGTCCCTGCCGAGCGCATGAAAGAGGTCCACACCCACCTTTGCCCTGGGGGACGTGACCAACTCATGGGGCTGAAGTGTCTCAGGGGGTTGCGCCGGCTGAAAACTTTGGCAGGTGGGGCAGTTGAGCACCATGTTAGCGATGTCGTCGCTGATGCCCGGCCAGCACACAGCTTCTCGGGCCCTCCGCCTGCACTTTTCAACCCCGAGATGGCCTTCGTGCAATTGTTCGAGGACAAGCCGGTGCATGCTGTGTGGGATCACGATCCGGTCCAACTTAAGGGGGCACCATCAATGACGGCCAAGTCGTCCCGGACATTGTAGAATTGTGGGCACTGCCCCTTGAGCCACCCTTCCGTCATGTGGCGCATCACACGTTGTAGAAGGGGGTCAGCCGCAGTCTCATGGCGAATGTGGGCCAGACGTGCATCAGTAGCCGGCAGATTGGCCGATGTGAAGGCTACTTGTGCGTCGACCTGACAAACGAACCCCTCCGATTCGGGCGGTGTGCTCACTGCTCTGGACAGGGCATCCACGATGATGAGGTCCTTTCCCGGGGTGTAGACAAGTTGGAAATCGTACCTCCGGAGCTTGAGCAGAATGCGCTGGAGGCGAGGGGTCATATCGTTGAGGTCCTTCTGAATGATGGCGACCAGGGGGCGATGGTCGGTCTCCACAGTGAACTGCGGAAGACCATACACATAATCGTGGAATTTGTCGATGCCAGTCAACAGGCCTAGGCACTCCTTCCCAATCTGCGCATAGCGCTGTTCTGTGGGGTCATGGCCCGCGCGGCATAGGCGACCGGGGCCCATGATGTAGTGTCGTCCCGTTGCAGGAGTACCGCCCCAATGCCGGACTGGCTGGCATCAGTCGAGATCTTTGTGTCCCGAGTGGTGTCGAAGAACGCCAATACCGGGGCGGTGGTGAGCTTGTTCTTGAGCTCCTCCCATTCCTTCTGGTGTGCGGGCAGCCACTGGAATTCCGTTGTCTTCTTGACCAGGTGGCGAAGAGCCGTTGTGTGCGAGGCAAGGTTGGGAATAAACTTCCCCAGGAAGTTGACCATCCCGAGAAAGCGTAGCACTGACTTCTTGTCTGCCGGCTGTGGCATGGCTGCAATAGCTGTCAGTTTGTCTGCATCCGGACGCACTCCTGACCGGGATATGTGGTCCCCCAGAAACTTTAGCTCAGTTTGTCCAAAAGAGCACTTGGCTCGGTTGAGGCGCAGGCCCTGATTTCGTATCCGTGCAAAGACACGCTGGAGACGACTGATGTGCTCCTGTGGTGTGGTGGAGCAGATGATGACGTCTTCAACGTAGACTCGTACCCCTTCGATGCCCTCCCATCATCTGTTCCATGATGCGATGAAACACCTCAGATGCCGAGATGATGCCAAATGGCATCCTATTGTAGCAGTATCTGCCAAAGGGAGTGTTGAAAGTGCACAGCTTCCTGCTGGACTGATCCAGTTGAATCTGCCAAAAACCTTTTGAGGCATCAAGCTTGGTGAAACTTTTAGCCCGGGCCATTTCACTCGTGATTTCTTCCCGTTTGGGTATGGGTAGTGTTCCCTCATGATGTTGTTGTTCAGGTCTTTCGGGTCGATGCAGATCCGGAGCTCGCCGGAGGGCTTTTTTACGCACACCATGGAGCTGACCCATGGCGTTGGCTCCGTGACCCGGGAAAGCACTCCTTGGTCCTGCAGCTGCTGCTTGAGGCGGTCCTTGAGTGGTGCTGGGACTCTACGAGGTGCGTGAATGACCGGGGTGGGGTCCGGTTTGAGCCATATTCTGTAAGTGTAGGGCAGTGTGCCCATGCCCTCGAAAACCTCCTGGTTGTGGGCGAGGAGCGAGTGGAGCTGCGCCCTAAAGTCTGCATCCGGGAAATCGGACATGCCTTCTGGAGACAAAGTGTGTACCCGCTGAACGAGGTGGAGGATCTTGCACGCCTGTGCGCCTAACAGAGAGTCCTTCGAGGATCCAACTATCTCAAAAGACAGTGTGGCTGTATGTGAATTGTGTGCAACCTCGAGCTGGCAGGACCCCATGGTCGGGATAACGTTTCCGTTATAATCAACCAGCTGACAGTGGGATGGCAGAATCGGTGGTTTAACCTTCAAGGTGTGGAAGGCTGACCATGCGAGAAGATTGGCGGAGGCACCTGTGTCTAAGCGGAATGTGATTGGGGATCGGTTGACCGTTAGGGTGGCACACCATTCATCGCCCGGATTAATGCTGCGCACTGACATTGGCTGGTGGGTCCGACTTGGGGACATCCGGTTCCTGTTTATTACCGCAACGTGGAAGGGTTCCCGGTCGTCGGTATCACCGGTCTGCACGTCGTCAGGGTATGACTTGGTGTATGGGGGCTGAATGACCCGCATGTCCCTGCGAGGCTGGCGGAATTGCGGAGAGTTGGCAGGTTGAGCTGCTCGACAGCAGGCAGCGTAGTGGCCCATCCTGCCACAGCGGAGGCATTGTCGCGCTTTGGCCGGACATTGCTGCTTTAAGTGTGCAGATCCACAGTTGCCGCATGTCGTGACATCATGGCGTTCATTGCGCCACCGCGCATGCGTGGTGCGGTCCTGCGTAGAGCGCGCCTGCGCATCCCGTCCCTCTGCATCGACGTCCCCTCTTTTGGCGGGTACAAGCACGGGAGGCCTCGGAAAGTGCGCGAAATGGCCGCCCTCGTCCGGGTTGCAGGCCGGGAGGAACTCGATCGACTGGACCCGCTCGGCCTCGTAGGAGCCCTGCCGTGCCGATTCGGCCGCCTGGAATTGGGAGTACCGGCTGGTCGCGTTTTCGTGGAGGACGCAGGTTTCGATGGCGGTGGCTAGGGTGAGGCACTTTATTTTGAGGAGCTGCCGGCGTAGGGTGTCCGAGGTGACCCCAAAAACGATCTGATCCCGAATCATGGAATTGGAGGTGGCCTCGTAGCCTCAGGACTGCGCGAGGATACGGAGGTGTGTCAAATAAGATTGAAAAGGCTCATCCTTACCCTGCAGGCGCTGCTGGAAGAGGTACCTCTCGAAGCTCTCATTAACTTCCACGCTGAAGTGTTCCTCAAATTTTAGAAGGACCGTCTTGTACTTCGTCTTGTCCTCGCCTTCCGTGAATGCCAGGGAGTTGTAGATGTGGATGGCGTGTTACCCCACCGTGGAGATGAGGAAGGCGATCTTCCTGGTTTCCGATGCATTCTTCCTGTCTGTGGCTTCTAGGAAGAGTTGGAAGCTCTGTTTAAACAGCTTCCAGTTGATGCCAAGATTTCCAGCGATCCGGAGCGACTGCGGCGGGCTGATGGTTTCCATGGCGCAGGATGGCGGGTTTCTGAAGAGGTGCAGGTAGGTCTCATAGTCGCTGGCGAGTTTCCATCCTGGTATCATGTCGTGTTGGGTGTTCCGATACACAAACGAACCAACACGGTTGTGGATGGTACAACTCTGTTTTATTATTCTGTACAATAATAACTATTAACTTCTGGCTGTGGTTCGTACTTCACCAGCTAACCTGTGGACCCAGCCCTAGCACTATCTTAGTGAGGCACTCAGCACATGGTGTATGTCTGAGTGGCACGCTGTGAGCTCTGTGCTGTGAGCTATCTCCTGGTAGAAAATGAGCGGGAACTGTGGTGTTCCCTGTTTTATTGTGCGTGTGCTCTCACTGGTGATTGGCTGCGATGTTTGTGTGTTGGTTGGTCCATCTACCTGTCCATCAGTGTGTGTGTGTGATTGCGCCATGATATGTCAATGTGGATATCATGACATTGACCTCTCTGTTCTTCCAGTTTCACAGATGGTTATAGAAGAAGTGAATGCTTTGCACACTCAACTAGAGATTGAGAAATCTTGTCGGGAGAATGCGGAAGTCTTAGCGACCAAGGTAACAAATGCCTCTCGTAATGTCCAGTGTTTCTGTTGGGGTCAGATGACCTCGTAGCACAGTGCAGACAATATTCATTCAGCTCCAATATGATCAAGAGTTCCAGCTAGAGCTAACTGGCACACATTTCCACCAGGAACTTTGGGATGAGTTGGGTAGTTGTCCTGATAAGCAGGAAACAAAACTAGGCTATAATGTATCATTCAAATGAGCTCGAATGCGCACCATTGAGATGGTCAGTGTTTACATTTACCACCATCAGTTGGGATAACTGAAGTTATTTGAGCACTCGCTCAAATATTAACCCTTTTCTCTTCAATGAGGAAGATAGAGCTACTGAAAAAGTCATTGTTAACCGTAACAAATTTTGGATTTGTTAGATTGTCACTAAATTTACTAGACAGGGTTTGAACAGTCTTTGTGCACTGTGTGTTGGCATGGGTTTGATCTCAAACTGCATTAAATGCCATTTATTTACCAATCTCACACTCACAATCCGTGGCGAACAGGGAGTATAGAAAATGTTTATTTTATCGTTGAGGTACATGAATAGTGGAGTACAAGGTGGAATTCTTGCTTCTCGTGCTGTTCCAGGCCTCGGGTGCTTTGTCTTGTCAGAACGTTCATACAAAGATTGGCTGAATCTTCTTTGCTTCTTGTTACAGCTCAGCCATGAAAACAAGAAGCTGAAGTACCTCAGCCTAACATCCCGCGTTTGTCTTGATGACTTGCTTCCCAGTATTTCCGATTGTGGAGCTGCAGAGGAGGAGCCACAGGACACCAGCCCTGACCCCTGCATTCAGTATCAGCAGCAGGTCAAAGGTGAACATTTAATGGTTTACAAAAGTGAGCTCTGACCCGGACCTGCATGCCCTAATTACTGGTGGCCACAATGTCAGGATCACCCACATCATCATAGTCACCACACGGTGTATTGCAATGTAAGAATAAAGATACACTTAACTGGATCACAGCAAGAAACATTCAACCTATCAGAGTAGGAACCAACAGCATAAATTATTTTATCATCCGTGTTGGAACCCGGTGTCAACTATCTTGTAACACAATACAGCAAGGAAAATCAGGTTCCATTTTCTAGTAATCTTATAGCGGACACATTACATGGTGAGGTGTTAATGTTACAAATGAAAGCTTCATAATGAGGGCACGGTATGTAAAAAAAATAGTCTTACAGTGAGAACCTCAATGTCTCCCTTCACAGTCCACTCCATACTATAATGTTCACAACACTCTTTGTTCCACAGCACAAATGGAAAGGTACCCCACAAACTAATTGTGGAATTGTGCCCGGATTATTTTCTTCTTCATTCAGGGGAAGCATTTATTACCCATCCATAATCATCCTTGAGCAGGTGGTGGTGAGCTGCCTTCCTGAACTGCTGAGGTCCATATGGTGTAGGTACAGCAACAGTGCTGTTGGGGCAGGAGTTTAAAGGGTTTGTTGAGGAACATTAACAATCCATGATGCCTTCCATTTTGCCCCACCCCCTCTCCAACTATATAATTCATTACATTTCTATCCCTTTTCCGTTCTGTAGAAGAGTCATGTGGACTTGAAGCATTAACTGTGTTTCTCTGGCCACAAATGCTGCCAGACCAACTGGATTAACACCTGGAGTATTGTGTGCAGTTTTGGTCTCCTTCTCTGAGGAAGGATGTTCTTGCTCTCGAGGGAATGCAGCGAAGGTTTACCGGACTGATTCCAGGGATGGTGGGACTGTCATATGAGGAAAGATTGACTAGGTTGGGATTGTTCTCGCTGGAGTTCAGAAGAATGAGTGGGGATCTCATAGAGACTTCTAAACTTTTAATGGGACTTGACAGGGTAGATGCAGGGAAGATGTTACCAATGACGGGTGTGTCCAGAACTAGGGGTCGCAGTCTGAGGATTCAGGGTAAACCATTTCAGACAGATATAAGGAGACATTTCTTTGCACAAAGAGTGGTGAGCCTGTGGAATTCATTACCACAGGAACTAGTTGATGCTAAAACTTTGAATATATTCAAGAGGCGGCTGGATATAGCACTTGGGGAGAATGGGATCAAAGGCTATGGGGAGAAAGCAGGATTAGGCTATTGAGTTGCATGTTCAGCCATGATCGTGATGAATGGCGGAGCAGGCTGGAAGGGCCAAAAGACCTCCTCTTGCTCCTATCTTCTATGTATCTAGGTACCCAGCATTTTCAGATTTCCAGCATCTACAGTACTTTGCTTTTATATAATCTTTTGGGCTTCAAGGTCCTTCTCATTGTTGAATACCAAAGTGGTCTTGTGATGAGCTCGTATTGGGTGGATGGGTGATGTTTAACCCGCTTGTTTTTGCAGCTTAATGTCTATATGTCCACAGATCTGCAGGAGACGGTAACACAGCTGTTGGAGGAAAAGAAACAGCTTGCCGGTCAAGTGCAAGAATTGCAGAGCAACATTGAGGAACTAACCACCAGAGTAAGTGTCTCTTCCACTTGCCTGACAGTGAGAGGGTCCTACGACCATGAAAATTCATAGTGACATTTTTCCAATTGCAGCATGGAATCCATGGGATTGGCTGGCAAGTTGACACAGTGGCTAGCACTGTTACTTTACAGCACCAGGGATCTGTGTTCAATTCCGGCCTTGGGTGACTGTCTGTGTGGAGTTTATAGAATTTACAGTGCAGAAGGAGGCTACCTGGCCCATCGAGTCTGCACCGGCTCTTGGAAAGAGCACCCTACCCAAGGTCAACACCTCCACCCGATCCCCACAACCCAGCAACCCCACCCAACACTAAGGGCAATTTTGGACACTAAGGGCAATTTGTCACAGCCAATCCACCTAACCTGCACATCTTTGGACTGTGCGAGGAAACCGGAGCACCCGGAGGAAACCCACGCACACACGGGGAGGACGTGCAGACTTCGCACAGACAGTGACCCAAGCCGGAATCGAACCAGGGACCCTGGAGCTGTGAAGCAATTGTGCTATCCACAATTGTGCTACCGTGCTGCCCCTATTCTCCCCGTGTCTGTATTGGTTTCCTCCGGGTGCTCCTGTTTCCTTCCAAAAATGTGCGGATTAGGTGGGATTACAGGGAATAGGTGGAAGGGTGGGCCTAGGTACCCTTTCAGAGGGTTGGTGCAGACTCGATGGGCCGAATGGCCTCCTGCACTGTAGGTTTCTATAATTCTAATCACACCCCAGGTTTATGCAAAACTAGCTAATGAAAGAGCTAAGTTTAGTAGGGTTGGCTAATTGAATGACTTGAAGTCTGCAAACTATGAGTTGCAAGGGTATTAATGAGGCGTCAATTGGCCTCTGAGCTGCCAGTGTTCTGCTGAGCCCTACATGTTTAGAGTACTGATAACGTATCTTGTAAGAATGCTGTGAACAGTGGTCACTGTCAGGAATATCAATCAGATAGATTTATAATCCATTCACGGTAACTCATTATCAAAGAACTGGCTAGAGACTTATTATCCGTGTTCAAGTATTTATTTCATAACACGTTTATGATAATGTAATTAACAGCATCTGATAACTATAATTTAAAGAATGCTCGAGACAGATACTATTAACTGGCAGAATTAGTTCAGTGTATCACACTTAACTCCCAGCACTAGCTGGGTTATATTTAATAAGAGAATTAAATTACTTTCAAAGTCCAAAATTAGCAGAAAGTTAGCCAAGTTCATTTATGAATAATTTATAAAAACAGAAAATGCTGGAGAAACTCCGCAGGTCTGGCAGCATCTGTGGAGAGAGGAACAGAATTAATGGGCGGGATCTACCGGTCGCGTTGCGCTCGAAAGGTGGCACAGCGTAACGTGGCCAGTAGATGCCAGGAGATCCCACTTCCGGGATCTACCCGGCTCGCCACACCTCTTGAGATCTAATGCGATCTTGCGAGATGTCGCGATTTGATTGTGGGTGTGTGGTGGTATGTATTAGGGGTATTAAGGTACCCTGTGATGCCGAGAGGCGATTGGTGGATACACGCTGGGTCCCGATTGGATCAGCCGCCTACTGGCTCCACCCAGTAAGGCGGAGTATAAGAGCCCGGGTTCTCCCAGCAGCCGCATTCTGTAACTGTGCTGCTGGGGAACAAGTCTGCGTAATAAAGCCATCGTTTGACTCCTTCTCATCTCATCTCGTGAGTGATTGATTGTGCTACAATTTATTACGCAGACTTTAAAGGACATGGAGCTCCGAATCATTCCGGAGTGTCTGCGAATCAGCCCCCACGCGGCAAACTCAGCGGCCACTTTTAAACACTGGTTAGCGTGTTTTGAAGGATACCTCCGAACGGCCACCGGCGTACCTACAGAAGACCAGAAAATGCAGGTCCTGCATTCCAGGGTGAGCCCGGAAATCTACACTCTCATAGAGGACGCGGACGATTTCCAGGCGGCGCTCGCCATGCTGATAGGAATCTACGTTCGGCCCGTCAACCAGATCTACGCACGCCACCAGCTCGTGACGAGACGGCAAATCCCCTGGGAATCGCTGGACAAATTCTACAGTGCGCTGTTAATGCTGGGGAGAAACTGTAACTGCCCACCGGTTTCGGCTAACGATCACACAGAGCTACTGGTTCGGGATGCTTTCGTGGCAGGTATGCTTTCATCCCAAATTCGCCAGCGATTGCTGGAAAGAGACACACTAGGCCTCAAGGAGGCACGGGCCCTAGCTGCCTCGCTCGATGTGGTATCGCAGAACGCCCATGCCTATGCCCCCGACCGCCCGGCAGTGTCTTGGCCACCGTGGACCTCCGCCGCGACCGAACCCCCGGGACCCCCCGCCCTCTCGCAGGCCTGTGCTGCCAGAGCAGCAGATCACCTGGGGGGGGGGGGGCACCGCTGCTACTTTTGTGGACAAGCGAAACACCCCCGACTGCGCTGACCGGTCTGCTCAGCCCTCTGTAAAGGGTGCGGCAAAAAGGGGCACTTTATAGCAGTGTGCCAGGCCTGGGGGGTCGCCGCAATCTCCGGGGGAGAACCAGGACCCCAAACTCAACCCCCCCAATGATTCATGTGCGGCCAACGGGCGCCGCCATCTTGGGTCCCGGACTCCATGCGAGAGGGATGGGCGCCGCCATTTTGTGCTCCTCCGGCAACATGCGATCAATGGGCGGCGCCATCTTGTCCACCCCCGACCGTGTGCGACCCGTGGACGCCGCCATTTTGGCTGACGTCTAAGGACCCCGGGATGGACAGCCCCACGAGCCTGAAGAAAATGCCCCAATGCAGCAACTGCGACTGGCTTCGGTGACCCTGGACCAGTCGCGGCCCCGAACGCTCCAAACGGCAACAACGACGGTATTCATAAACGGGTGCGAGACACCCTGCCTGATCGACTCTGGGAACATGGAGAGTTTTATACATCCCGATACGGTAAGACGCTGTTCCCTTCCGATCCACCCGAGTAATCAAAAAGATTTTCTGGCGGCAGGGTCCCATTCTGTAGAGATCAAAGGGTTCTGCATCGCGAACCTCACGGTGCAGGGGAGGGAGTTCAAGAACTACTGGCTTTATGTCCTCCCCCACCTCTGGCTGCCACACTCCTGGGGTTGGATTTTCAGTGCAACCTCCAGAGTTCAACGTTTCAATTCGGCGGCTCTATACCCCCACTCACTATCTGCAGCCTCACGACCCTCAAGGTTGACCCGCCTTGCCTTTTTGCGAACCTCACCCCGGATTGCAAACCAGTCGCCACTCGGAGCAGACGGTACAGTACCCAGGACCGAACCTTTATCCGGTCAGAAGTCCAGCGGCTGCTGAAGGAAGGCATAATCCAGGCCAGCAATAGTCCCTGGAGAGCTCAGATGGTAGTTGTAAAGACCGGGGAGAAGCAGAGGATGGTCATAGGCTATAGTCAAACCATCAATAGGTACACGCAGCTGGATGCGTACCCTCTCCCCCGCATATCCGACATTGTCAATCGGATTGCACGGTGGACCTTAAGTCCGCCTATCACCAGCTCCCCATCCGCCCGAGCGACCGCAAATACGCTGCTTTTGAAGCAGATGGGCGGCTCTATCACTTTTTAAGGGCTCCATTCGGCACCACTAACGGGCTCTCGGTCTTCCAACGGGAGATGGACCGAATGGTTGACCGGTACGGTTTGCGGGCCACGTTTCCGTACCTCGATAACGTCATCATCTGCGGCCACGACCAGCAGGACCACAATGCCAACCTCCGCAAATTCCTCCAGACCACAAACGCCCTGAATCTCACATACAACAGGGAGAAATGCATGTTTAGCACCGACCGTCTAGCCATCCTCGGCTACGTAGTGCGAAATGGAGTTATAGGCCCAGACCCTGAACGCATGCGCCCCGTCATGGAGTTCCCCCTTCCTCACTGCTCCAAGGCCCTGAAACGCTGCCTGGGCTTTTTCTCTTATTACGCCCAGTGGGTCCCCAACTACGCGGACAAGGCCCGTCCGCTAATTCAGTCCACGGTCTTTCCCCTGTCGACAGAGGCCCGGCAGGCCTTCAGCCGCATCAAAGCGGATATTGCAAAGGCCACGATGCACGCGATCGATGAGTCCCTCCCCTTGCAAGTCGAGAGCGACGCATCCGACGTAGCTCTGGCGGCCACCCTCAACCAAGCAGGCAGACCCGTGGCCTTTTTTACACGCACCCTCCACGCTTCAGAAATCCGCCACTCCTCAGTGGCAAAGGAGGCCCAGGCTATAGTGGAAGCTGTGCGACATTGGAGGCATTACCTGGCTGGTAGGAGATTCACTCTCCTCACTGACCAACGGTCGGTTGTCTTCATGTTCGATAATGCACAGCGGGACTTCCGGGTGCGGCGATGACCAGCTGAGTCGCACGTTTCGGCAGCTCCCTGTGAAACGGACTTTTGGGCTCTTGATAGGAGCCCCAACGGCAATTTTAACGGCTGAAAACACCGTGCGGTAAACCAGAAGGGTGTTCCCCCTGGACACGGATGGAAAAAGGAGAGGAAAGTGGCCGGATTGCAGCGGATCCTTTGGAACAACGGCAAGGAAGGCAAGCAGAAACCAAGATGGCGTCGGAAGGTGGCAGTTTCATATGGGGCCCTGAACAACAAGAGTTTTTGAAACGCTGCGTGGAGGAGATAAAAAAGGAAATGAAGAAAGAGTTGTTGGCCCCGATATTACAGGCGATTGAAGGGCTGAAAGAGGAACAAAAGACCCAGGAGCAGGAGCTTCGGGTCGTGAAGGCGAAAGCAGCAGAGAATGAAAACGACATACAGGGCCTGGTGGTGAAGTCGGAGATACAGGAGGCACACCAGAAACGATCTGTGGAGAGGTTGGAGGCACTGGAAAATAACGCAAGGAGGAACAACTTGAGGATTCTTGGCCTTCCTGAAGGTGTGGAGGGGGCGGACGTCGGGGCATATGTGAGCACGATGCTGCACTCGTTAATGGGAGTGGAGGCCCCGACGGGTCCGTTGGAGGTGGAGGGAGCATACCGAGTTATGGTGCGAGGACCGAGAGCAGGAGAAGCTCCCAGAGCCATAGTGGTGAGATTTCTCCGTTTTAAGGATAGAGAAATGGTCCTTAGATGGGCGAAGAAAACTCGGTGTAGTAAATGGGAGAACGCGGTGATCCGCGTCTATCAAGATTGGAGTGCGGAGGTGGCGAGAAGGAGGGCGAGCTTTAATCGGGCCAAAGCGGTACTTCACAAAAAAAAGATAAAGTTTGGAATGCTGCAACCGGCAAGACTGTGGGTCACATATCAAGGGAGGCACCACTACTTTGAGACGGCGGATGAAGCGTGGACTTTTATTGTAGAAGAAAAATTGGAATGATTGGACTACGAAAATGAACGTTTGGACAAAGTGGTGGGACGAGTGGGGGGGGGGGGGGGCGAAGAGGGATTGTATGATTAATCCTGCGATATGGTAACTTTTCTTTCTCCCACAGGTGGTGATGGGGGGAGGTGGGGAGGGAGAGGAGATGGGGCGTTGGCCATGGGAGGCGGGGCCGAGGGAGAGGCGCGGGCTTGGTTCCCGCGCTATGATAATTATGGCGGGAATAGAGAAGCAGGAAGGAGGGGGCACCGCACGGGGCGAGCCGTGATCACGGGGGGAAGCCGAGGTCAGCCAGAGTTTGCTGACTTCTGGGAGCAACATGGGGGGAGTAATTATGCTAGCGGGGGGTCTAGCGGGGGGGGGGGAGGGGGGAATTACTGGGTTGCTGCTGCTGGGGAAAGGGGGGAGTGGGTGCGGGAAAGGATGGGCGGGGGGGCACCGTCTGGGAGAAATACAGCCGCGTGGGAACTGGGCGAGAAGCTGGAAAAAGATGATGGCTAACCGGCAAGGGGGGGGGGGTGGGAAGCCCCCCAACTCGGCTGATCACGTGGAACGTGAGGGGGCTTAACGGGCCGATAAAGAGGGCACGAGTACTCGCACACCTTAAGAAACTTAAAGCAGATGTGGTCATGTTACAGGAAACGCACCTGAAACTGATAGATCAGGTTAGGTTGCGCAAAGGATGGGTAGGGCAGGTGTTCCATTCGGGGCTGGATGCGAAAAACAGGGGGGTGGCTATATTAGTGGGGAAGCGGGTAATGTTCGAGGCAAAGACTATAGTGGCGGATAACGGGGGCAGATACGTGATGGTGAGTGGCAAATTACAGGGAGAGATGGTGGTGTTGGTAAACGTGTATGCCCCGAATTGGGACGATGCCAATTTTATGAGGCGAATGCTAGGACGCATCCCAGACCTAGAGACCGGAAAGCTGATAATGGGGGGAGACTTTAACACGGTGTTGGAACCAAGGCTGGATAGGTCGAAGTCCAGGACTGGTAGGAGGCCGGCAGCAGCCAAGGTGCTTAAGGATTTTATGGAGCAGATGGGAGGGGTGGACCCGTGGAGATTCAGTAGACCTAGGAGTAAGGAGTTCTCGTTTTTCTCCTATGTCCATAAAGTCTATTCACGTATAGACTTTTTTGTGTTGGGTAGGGCATTGATCCCGAGGGTGAGGGGAACGGAATATACGGCTATAGCCATTTCGGATCATGCCCCACACTGGGTAGACTTGGAGATAGGGGAGGAAACAAGAGGGCGTCCACCCTGGAGAATGGATATGGGACTAATGGCGGATGAGGGGGTGTGCTTAAGGGTGAGGGGATGCATTGAAAAGTACTTGGAACTCAATGACAATGGGGAGGTTCAGGTGGGAGTGGTCTGGGAGGCGTTGAAGGCGGTGGTTAGGGGGGAGCTGATATCAATAAGGACACATAAAGGGAAGCAGGAGAGTAAGGAACGGGAGCGGTTGTTGCAAGAACTTTTGAGGGTGGACAGACAGTATGCGGAAGCACCGGAGGAGGGACTGTATAGGGAAAGGCAAAGGCTGCATGTGGAATTTGACTTGCTGACCACAGGCACTGCAGAGGCACAATGGAGGAAGGCGCAGGGTGTACAGTATGAATATGGAGAGAAGGCGAGCAGATTGCTGGCACACCAATTGAGGAAAAGGGGAGCAGCGAGGGAAATAGGGGGGGTGAGAGACGAAGATGGAGAGACGGAGCGGGGAGCGGAGAGAGTGAATGAAGTGTTCAAGACATTTTATAAAAAATTGTATGAAGCTCAACCCCCGGATGGGAGGGAGAGAATGATGGAGTTTTTGGATCGGCTGGAAATTCCCAAGGTGGAAGAGCAGGAAAGGATGGGATTGGGAGCACAGATCACGGTAGAAGAAGTGGTGAAAGGAATTAGGAACATGCAGACGGGAAAGGCCCCGGGACCGGACGGATTCCCAGTTGAATTTTACAGAAAATATTTGGACTTGCTCGCCCCGCTACTGACGAGGACCTTCAACGAGGCAAAGGAAAGGGGACAACTGCCCCCGACTATGTCAGAAGCAACGATATCGCTTCTTTTAAAGAAGGAAAAGGATCCGCTACAATGCGGGTCCTACAGACCAATCTCCCTCCTTAATGTAGATGCCAAGGTCTTGGCCAAGGTAATGGCAATGAGAATAGAGGAATGTGTCCCGGGGGTGGTTCATGAGGACCAAACTGGGTTTGTGAAGGGGAGACAGCTGAACACGAACATACGGAGGTTGTTAGGCGTAATGATGATGGCCCCACCAGAGGGTGAAACGGAGATAGTAGTGGCGATGGATGCCGAGAAAGCATTTGATAGAGTGGAGTGGGATTATCTGTGGGAGGTGTTGAGGAGATTTGGGTTCGGAGAGGGGTATGTTAGATGGGTGCAGCTGTTGTATAGGGCCCCAGTGGCGAGTGTGGTCACGAATGGACGGGGATCGGCATATTTTCGGCTCCACAGAGGGACAAGGCAGGGATGTCCTCTGTCCCCATTACTGTTTGCACTGGCGATTGAGCCCCTGGCGATAGCGCTGAGAGGTTCCAAGGGATGGAGGGGAATACTTAGGGGAGGAGAAGAACACCGGGTATCTTTATATGCGGATGATCTGCTACTATATGTGGCGGATCCAGCGGAGGGGATGCCAGAAATAATGCGGATACTTGGGGAGTTTGGGGATTTTTCAGGGTATAAATTGAACATGGGAAAGAATGAGCTGTTTGTGGTGCATCCAGGGGAGCAGAGTAGAGAAATAGAAGACCTACCGTTGAGGAAGGTAACAAGAGACTTTCGTTACCTGGGGATCCAGATAGCTAAGAATTGGGGCACATTGCACAGGCTAAATTTGACGCGGTTGGTGGAACAGATGGAGGAAGATTTCAAGAGATGGGACATGGTAGCATTGTCAATGGCAGGGAGGGTGCAGGCAGTTAAGATGGTGGTCCTCCCGAGATTCCTTTTTGTGTTTCAGTGTCTCCCGGTGGTGATCACGAAGGCTTTTTTCAAAAGGATAGAAAAGAGTATTATGGGTTTTGTTTGGGCCGGGAAGACTCCGAGAGTGAGGAAGGGATTCTTACAGCGTAGTAGGGATAGGGGGGGGCTGGCACTACCGAGCCTAAGTGAGTATTATTGGGCCGCTAATATTTCAACGGTGAGTAAGTGGATGGGAGAGGAGGAAGGAGCGGCGTGGAAGAGATTAGAGAGGGCGTCCTGTAGGGGGACCAGCCTGCAGGCTATGGTGACAGCCCCATTGCCGTTCTCACCAAGGAACTATACCACGAGTCCGGTGGTGGTAGCTACACTGAAGATTTGGGGACAGTGGAGACGACATAGGGGAAAGACCGGAGCACTGGGGGGGTCCCCGATAAGAAACAACCATAGGTTTGCCCCGGGGGGAATGGATGGGGGATATGGAATGTGGCAAAGAGCAGGTATAACGCAATTGAAAGATCTATTTGTGGATGGGAAGTTTGCGAGTCTGGGAGCGCTGACCGAGAAATATGGGTTGCCCCAAGGGAATGCATTCAGGTACATGCAATTGAGGGCTTTTGCGAGGCAGCAGGTGAGGGAATTCCCGCTGCTCCCGACACAAGAGGTGCAGGACAGAGTCATCTCAAAGAAATGGGTGGGGGACGGTAAGGTGTCGGATACATATAGGGAAATGAGAGACGAAGGGGAGACTATGATGGACGAACTAAAAGGGAAATGGGAAGAAGAGCTAGGGGAGGAGATTGAAGAGGGGATGTGGGCAGATGCCCTAAACAGGGTAAACCCGTCGTCCTCGTGCGCAAGGCTAAGCCTGATTCAGTTTAAGGTATTACACAGGGCACATATGACTGGAACACGGCTCAGTAAATTTTTTGGGGTGGAGGATAGGTGTGCGAGATGCTCGAGAAGCCCAGCGAATCATACCCATATGTTTTGGTCATGCCCGGCACTACAGGGGTTTTGGATGGGGGTGACAAAGGTGCTTTCGAAAGTAGTAGGAGTCCGGGTCGAACCAAGCTGGGGGTTGGCTATATTTGGGGTTGCACAAGAGCCGGGAGTGCAGGAGGCGAAAGAGGCCGATGTTTTGGCCTTTGCGTCCCTAGTAGCCCGGCGCAGAATATTGCTAATGTGGAAAGAAGCCAAGCCCCCGGGGGTGGAGACCTGGATAAATGATATGGCGGGGTTTATAAAGTTAGAGCGGATTAAGTTCGTCCTAAGGGGGTCGGCTCAAGGGTTTACAAGGCGGTGGCAACCGTTCGTCGAATATCTTGCGGAAAGATAGATAGGGGAGAACAAAGAAGGCAGCAGCAGCAGCCCAGAACTTGGGGGGGGGGGGGGGGGGTGGGGGGGGGGGGGGGGGTGTGGCCTGAGACAAGGCAGTTGCCAATTAGGGCTAGTTTTTATTTTGTTATTTAATATTTATTTATTTGTTGTTGTTTTCTTTTGTTCTTGTTTAAATAAAAAAGGTCATTATTATCTGTATTGTTATAATGTTGTGTAAAGGATGCACAATGTGCTGTGTTGGTTGACCAAAAATTTTCAATAAAATATTATTTAAAAAAAAAGAAATCATGCATAGTAGAAGATGGTTCATGACATTGGACCATAAGTTGAATTAAGTGGACTGACTGGAATATCTCTACCTAGTATTTTAGTTTGTTATGATATTTTACTTATGTATAATAAAAAAATTATGTCAAAAAAAAAAGATAATGCACAGCGGGGCAAGATCAAAAACGATAAGATCTTGCGGTGGTGGATCGAACTCTCCACCTATAACTATGAGATCTTGAATCGTCCCGGAGAGCTGAACGAGCCGTCCGATGCCCTATCCCGCGGCACATGTGCCAACGCACAAGTGAACCGTCTCCGAACCCTCCACGAGGACCTCTGCCACCCGGGGGTCACTCGGTTCTATCACTTCGTAAAGACCCGCAACCTGCCCTACTCCATTGAGGAGGTCAGGACGGCCACGAGGAACTGCCAAATCTGCGCAGAGTGCAAGCCGCATTTCTACAGGCCAGATAAAGCGCACCTGATAAAGGCTTCCCGTCCCTTTGAGCACCTCAGTCTGGACTTCAAAGGCCCCCTCCCCTCCACCGATCGCAACACGTACTTCCTGAACGTGATTGACGAATACTCCCGGTTCCCTTTCGCCATCCCCTGCCCCGACATGACCACGGCCACGGTCATTAGAGCCCTCGGCACCATCTTTACACTGTTCGGTTTCCCCACCTACATACATAGCGACAGGGAGTCCTCCTTCATGAGCGACGAACTGCGTCAATTCCTGCTCAGCAAAGGCATTGCCTCGAGCAGGACGACCAGTTACAACCACCGGGGGAATGGTCAGGTAGAGAGGGAGAGCGGAATGGTCTGGAAGACCGTCCTGCTGGCCCTACGGTCCAGAAGTCTCCCAGTTTCCCGCTGGCAGGAAGTCCTCCCGGACACCCTCCAGTCTATCCGGTTGCTGTTGTGTACAACAACGAATCAAACACCTCACGAACGCCTCCTTGTCTTCCCTAGGAAGTCCTCCTCCGGAACGTCACTTCCGACCTGGCTGACAGACCCGGGACCCAACCTGCTCCAAAAGCTTGTGCGGACGCACAAATCGAACCCGTTGGTCGAGAGGGTTCGTCTCCTCCACGCAAACCCTCAATACGTCTACGTGGCGTACCCCGACAACCGACAGGACACGGTCTCCCTGCGGGACCTGGCGCCCGCCGGAGCTCCACATCCCCCCCCCCAACACCAATCACCCCCTCCCTCCCACCGGCGTACCCCACAGCCGCCCCCTCCGGAGCTCAACACGCCCCCCCAACACCAATCACCCCCTCCCTCCCACCGGTGCACCCCACAGCCACCCCCTTCCCGGGTGGATCAGTCCTTCCCCCAGCCCCGCCTAGGGGTAGAATCATAGAATCATAGAAGTTTACAGCATGGAAACAGGCCCTTCGGCCCAACCAGTCCATGCCGCCCAGTTTTTACCATTAAACTAGTCCCAGTTGCCCGCACTTGGCCCATAACCCTCTATACCCATCTTACCCATGTAACTATCTAAATGCTTTTTAAAAGACACAATTGTACCCGCCTCTACTACTACTTCTGGCAGCCCATTCCAGACACTCACTACCCTCTGAGTGAAGAAATTGCCCCTCTGGGCCCTTCTGAATCTCTCCCCTCTCACCTTAAACCTATGCCCTCTAGTTTTAGACTCCCCTACCTTTGGGAAAAGATGTTGACTATCTACCTTATCTATGCCCCTCATTATTTTATAGACCTCTATAAGATCACCCCTAAGCCTCCTACGCTCCAGGGAAAAAAGTCCCAGTCTATCCAGCCTCTCCTTATAACTCAAACCATCAAGTCCCGGCAACATCCTAGTAAATCTTTTCTGCACTCTTTCTAGTTTAATAATATCCTTTAATAGTGGAGCAGGAAGAGGCATCGCTACGCCCCCAGAGACGACGGTGCCCAAACCAGCACCTCCATTACCACCGGGGCTGAGACGATCAGCGAGGACGACCAGGGCACCCATTCGACTCCGCATAACAGAGCAAGAAATGCCTCTGTAAACAATTCACTTGCCCAGTAAAAGAAGGCATTGTAAATAGTACTGGTAGTGGATATCGGAGCATAGCCGCCATGTTAGCGGCATCCTAGGTACCGATTCTGTAAACCCCTACCACCATACGGCCCACTACCCCCGCCGGGTTCTTTTTTAACAAGGGGTGAATGTGGTGGTATGTATTAGGGGTATTACGGTATCCTGTGATGCCGAGAGGCTATTGGTGGATAGATGCTGGGTCTCGATTGGATCAGCCACCTACTGGCTCCACCCAGTAAGGCGGAGTATAAGAGCCCGGGTTCTCCCAGCAACCGCATTCTGTAACTGTGCTGCTGGGGAACAAGTCTGCGTAATAAAGCCATTGATTAACTCCTTCTCATCGCGTCTCGTGAGTGATTGATTGTGCTACAGTGTGGGATCACTCCCCCGCAAATCTGCATATTAGAGTGAGACAGCTATTCTCACTCTAATATATGTTCCGTAGATCTAACCAAGGCATAGGATCTAACCCCCTTGCTTTGGAGATCTTGGGCGAGCGTAATTCAGTGCTAGTTTCCATAAACGGGGGCCAGACGGAATGACGCTTGTGAGGGTCATCCACGGGATTGGAGACCCACAGGTGCATGCCCGCTGAGCAGGGTGACATCCTGGCACTGCTTGTGCCACTCAGGCACCCGGGCAGTGCCACCTGGGTAACAGCTTGGCACTCCCAAGGTGCCCAGGGGTGCTGTTAGGGGCACTTCCAAGGTGCCAAGCTGGCATTTTTTTGAGCGGTGGTGATCTGGCTGTGGGGTGCCCTGCATGAGTGTGGGGTGGTGTGGGGGGGCCCTTGGACCCCCCTTATTGTGCGTTGGGGCTTGGGAAAGGGTCTGGGGGTGGCGTCGGGGTCACGGGAAATTGGGGCGCTATTTAAAAATGGCGCCCCGATCTCTCACTGCAGCGAGAAGTACCGGCAAATGGAGCTCCTCGGTGCAAAGAACAAGGCTAAGTGCGGCCTTGGCCACGCATTCCCCTCTGAGGCCCCTAATCTACCCGAATGGGCATTAAATAGCAGGATGTTTCTCGGCGCGGGCGAGTGTCGGGAGGGTCATGGAGCAATCGGTTGTGGCGTACCCAATCGTGGGGAGAAGTCCCCAACGGCCGCGACTGGTTGTGAAGATTGCCGGCCGCAGGCAGTGCCCAATTGGTTGCGGCGTTTGAGGCGGCGGGCGGCGCGAGGCTGGGCTATGTGCTGGCCACTGTGTGTGTCAGTACGGCTGTCACATATCAACACTGGAAGAAGTCTAAACAGTAATCACTTTGTGTCGCCATCCTCTAGAAACCAGGAAGTAAGTGCTTTTGGTGAGAATGGAGAAGGCGATGGCTTGGATGTTTGGATAGTGCAATATAGTGGAACCAATAAGAAATATTGTGAAATTGTAGGTGTTTGACAAGCTACTTCATCTCTTTTAAAGTCATATTTTTAAAGTAAAAACATGATTTTCTTATTTCTATACTTTTTAAATTTCTAAAGAAATGGGAATATATTTAAAACAAACTTTGTGTGTTAATGTAAGATTGCGCATATTCAACTGAAGTTGTTTAATTTTCAGTCGTAAAAAGTCATAAAATATGATCGATGGAGTCTTTCCGCCAGAGGCAGCGGCAGAGAGAAGGTCACTCACCCAGCAGGTGCTTTGGGCGTAAAATCTTGGAGGAGAGATTCTTCCATTTTGTAGCTGCCAGCAAGCAAGCAACAGGACTGTGTGAAGAAATGAAGATGGATTATTTTGTAACAAGGAAGAGAGGGCCAGAGACACCAACAGGCCAGGATCTCACAACTGAATCTGCTGGAGAGAGTTTCTCAGAAGATTCCACAGCAAGAAAAGCAGTGCTGGTGTGAGCTGTATACAGAGCCAGAGGGCCTCTGATGAACAACTCACTCAGAAGAAACTGAAATCGGGACAACACAGTATACAGATGATTTCTTGAGGTATGGCTTTAATTGTGCCAATGCAAATCAGGATACAAAGCCCATGTGTGTTATACGCAGGGAAGCACTGGCACATGAAAGTTTAAAACCCTCAAATCATCAAAGGCATTTGAAGATTAAGCATGGCGAGTTCGAGGACAAACATGATTTGTTTCAAGGGATGCAGCGAGAACTTAAATCATCAGCTGAAATCCTTAGCAGAAATGTAACATTGAATGATGATTCAAGTGAGTTTGTGAGAACCGAGCAGGTTCACCAGTCACATTAAAGGTAAGCAATAATGTGTGTCGCGAAGGTTGGCCCACGTGAGTCGCTAACGTTAGCCAGCATAGGTCCCGAACATCGGCCGGCATGGGTCCCAAAGTTCCACCTTTTGGCAGAAGTGGATCCCGGGAAAACAAGTTTGGAAAACACTGCACTACAGGACTCTCCCCATTTGAGTCCAACACACCCATTGTTTCGAGTTCTACAGTTCTGCAGAAGGGTCATTTAGACTCAAAACGTTAACTCTATTTCTCTCTCCACAGATGATGCTGAGTTTATCCAGCATTTTCTGTTTTTATTTCACCTTTCCAGTACCCACAGTATTTTGCTGCTATCATTTATAATTAGGCTTTGCGGGAGTAAAGCCAATTTCAACGGGGCGGGAAATATGGGGTAGCAGGTCAGCCGCCTGTTATACTGGGTTCATGGAAAGGCAAATTACAGGCAGGGTGTAGAATGGGTGATCCCAGTTACACTTCCACCACTGTTAATATTTCGCACCCATGTCAGCATGGTGGCCCAGTGGTTAGCACTGCTGCCTCACAGCACCAGGGACCCGGGTTCAACTCCAGCCTTGGGTGGCTGTCTGTCTGGTGTTTGCACTTTCTCCCTGTATCTGCGTGTGTTTCCTCCGGATGCTCCGGTTTCCTCTCACAGTCCAAAGATGTGCAGCTTAGGTGGATTGACCATGCTAAATTGCCCTTAGTGTCCAAAAGATGTGCAGGTAAGGTGAGTTTATGGGGTTATGGTGATTGGGTGGTGGGGTGGGTTTAGGTGGGGTGCTCTTTCAGAGGGCTGGTGCAGACTTGACGGGCCGAATGGCCTCCTGCCCTATAAGATTCTATGATTCTATGTATAGTTGACAGCTTTGAATAACAAGTCCAAATTGCAATTGTCCAGCCTTTGGCCTTCCATTCACCACAACATTTCTGTAAGTGCTGATTTGCTCAACTACACTCTTGTCTCCATCTTTGAGGCCCTAGTCCCCATTAAAATCTTTTGGCTGTTCTGCCGGGTTTGGCCTTCACCTTCACTCTTGTAAATTCAGGGGAAGCACACTTATCAGACATGGTTTAGCAACTCATTGCCGGATCGTTGGTTTGGCTACTCACTGCTCGTCCAGTGACAATACCACTACACCACTGCCTTCCCTTTGATACAGTTGATCACATTGTCCTCCTCCAATTCCTCTCCACTGTTATCCAACTCAGTGGGACTGCTCTCACCTAGTTCCACTCATATATCTAATCATAGCCAAAAGATCCCTTGCATTGGCTTCCCTTCCTTGTCCTCTGGTGTCTTTCAAGGGTCTTTGGCCTCCTTCCTATTCACATGCTGCCCCTTGAAAACATCATCTAAACCAGTGTTAATTTTCACATGTACATTAATGACAGCCAGCCTCACCACCACCTCTCTCGCTGAATTATCAGATGCTTATCCAAGGTATCAGATGCTCATCCGGCACTGGATGAGCAGACATTTCCTCCGAATAAATATTGGGAAGATCAAAACTGCTGTCTTCAGTCCCATTACAAACTTGTTTCCTAGTTACTGACTCCAGTCCCTTCCCTTCCAAATGGGAATGATCCAAACTGTTCATAATCTTGGTGTCATGTCTGACCCTGAGATAAGCTCCCAATCACTTTGACTCCCTATTTCCACTGCCGTAACATCACCTGCCTCAGCTGAAAAACATATCCATGCCTTTCTGACTTGACTATCCCAATGAGCCCCTGGTTGGCTTCCTATTTTCTGCCTCCTGTAAACCTGAAGTCATCCAAAACCCTGTCCTAACTCACACCAAATCCTGTTTACTATAGCCCCGCTATGCTCACCGACCGACATTGGCTCCCAGTTAAGCAGCATCTCAACTTTAATTGTGATGCGTGTTTTCAATTCCCTCCATGATCTTGCCCACCCCTACCTCTGTCATCTTTTCCAACCCCACAATTCTCCATGGTATTTCGCCGCCTCAGATTCTGGACTCTTGAGCATTCCAGATTTTAATTGTTCCACCACTGGTGCCCCAGCCTTCAGCCTGGGCCCGAAGCCCTGGGCCAGTATTTCCCAGTCCCTCCCGCCTGGCAGGATAGTACGTTCCTGCCGAACTGCTCGGAGGTTTGAATGGCTCACCACATTGGCCTGGGAGAGACACAGAGCAGCAGGGCTAGAAAGTCGCTCTTTTTTTAAAAATGTATTTTTATTGAAGATTTTACAATTATCGCATCAAAACAAAAGAACAAGAGAATAAAGCTGTAGGTGTCAATATAAAAACAGGTACAGCATATAACAGAAAAAATTGACAACGTCAAACAGACAACAGCACGATCAGCAGGGAGCAAATTTCAGGATAACAACCAAGATGCAGAAATGCAAGGCAGTCCTCGGGATAAAAACTTGCTAACTACCACACGAAGAAAGCTAAAATCAAGGATGAGGCAGGATCAGGGTCGATGAGCACTCTTCAGGATCCCTCTAGCATTCCAATGATCAAAGCACAAGACACTGTTACTTCCACTGTGGTGTTCACCAGAATCCAGGCGGTCAACAACCTGGGCTCCGGTCAGGGAAGATGACTCGATCGGTTCGGCCACCTCCAATCTCTCACAATCAACCTCGGGAACAGGACAATGCAACACAGGACCAGTGGTTGGAAGGTGACACCAACCCCAGGCCTAGAATACAGGATCAGATGTGCTCCGTCAAATTTAATTTGCCCAGCCTCCAGATCAAGTTTTCCAAATTATGGCATCCAATTCTCAAACTCAGCTGGGAACCTCTCCACTGCCTCACCTCAGGCACTGAGCTAAGCAGCACTCCTCTCCTGTTCCCCCTCCCTCTCTCCTGACACCATCAGGACGGACGACAACAGGAACTCAATTGTACAGAGGTGGACTTCCACCAGGTACAGTGCTTTCTCTATTGCAAGAGCCTCCTCATACAGCGCTATTGCCTCCATAAAAACACCATGCAACTCTTGGAATTGGGCCTTGATGACCTGTACCTCAGAGCCAAGATGTCCAGCCAGAACAGCATCTTCATTGGTACCCATCATCCAGTGATGTACACCGCACTGCCAGGGCAGTAGCCCACTCAAACACAACTAAAGGCAGGGCCCCGCCCCAACTCCTTCCAGCTGCCACAAACAAGAGAGAATATAAATATTCTGACTTGGTTCTATCATGTTTGTGGGACAGAGTATAAACAATGTAAAACAAAAGAGGACAAATAATAAATGTGCACAAGGATGAAAAGACGAATTAAAAGATGAGCAAAGCCAGAGCTCGCAAAAATGTAATCGCTACCGCTTTAAAACACTCTTTTAAACCTACGGCTGGTACTCCCCCCCCTCTCCCGGTGGTGGCCGGCAGATTCCCTGGCGGCATCGGCGTGGATGGTGTGGTGTTGGGTGCTCTGGTGCACAGATGAGCCAACACAGTTGTATGTGGTACAACTCTATTTTATTTTAACTCTTATAATACAGTTTGTTCTGGATACTCTGCACGTGCTGTCTCCCTGAGTGTGTCATGTAGCAGGTCTGTCCTGGTCCTCCTCTCCAGCTAATACTGACCACACGGTGTCGTGTTTGTGCTTTTATATCTTTCTGTGATTGGTTGTGGTGTTGTGTGTTCTGATTTGTCTGTTGGTGTGTCTATCATGATGTGTGTGTTTGAATATCATGACATCCCCCTTTTTACAAAGATATGTGCCTACGTGGTTATAAATATGATCGTGTCGTGAGTGCATCTAAGAGTGTGTGTGTGTGTTGTGTACAGCGTGTGTATATGACGTAACTATTTACATGGGGCGATGTCGGGTGCGTCACACTAACACGGTTGTACCATAACAAAACATGAATGCGAGAAAAAAAAACAACTTGAACAGTGGTCCGGTCAGACGATATCTGGAACGATAAACAACAACAGGTTATAATACAGAAGTGTTTGACTTTTTGAATGTATGAACAGCGTTATAAGTCCAGTCTAATGGGTGACCGCCTCAAGAATAGGCTGGTCCTCAAGCCGGTTCAGCTGTGGAGATCTGGGTTCACACTGGTTCACCTTGGACTGTTGGAGGTGATGCTGTTGCCGAAGTCTCTACTTTTCCATTTGTTGTACTTCGTGCAGTGCTTGGTTTTTCATTCGTGCAAATATAACATTCAACATCTTTGTTAGTGTTGCCTTGGCTGTGGTTTGGTTTACTAAGTTTTTTTTTGCTGGCCAGGTGAATATTGTAGCGCGTTCTAACAGCCTGTAACATAGTTCCTTCATGTATTTCTATGTGCTGAGATGTTACTGTAGTTAGTAAGGCCTTAATTATCTGCAACTGAACACCTTCGTCGGTTTGTGGTCCTTGAGAACAACCACATATTGTCTCTATAATTCTATCAATTAATTTCTGTAAACAGTCAGCTGATGTGCTGACTATACGGGGACATTTCGACTGGCATGCCAACTCAAAAGGGAGAAAATACTTGTCTGCTTCAATAAAGTTTGCCCTGGATTTGACAGGCGGCAAGGTCCCAGAAACAGCCTTAGCTTCTGCATGGGGAGGATTTTAGCTGCTGTGGCCTGGTCACGGGTGGCGATGGAAGGGGCATGATCCGTGGCATCTCCACGAAGTCATCCTTGGGAACCAGTGGAGGATCCGGCGTGTGCGTACGGTTCAGTTGCGAGCGTGGAAGGCGGCGCAAAGCTCGCTGATTGCGCCTACGCCCCAATCCATCCGCCCTGCATGCCAGGAACAAGGTGGAGTCTTTTTTCTTTTTATGTTTGTGGTGGACGGCATCTTGTAGCCGATGGGTCGTTGCCATCGAAGAAGCACCATCACTAATATCATGCAAGGCGATGACTGTGCCAGATGTGGAAGTTGGCCGAGACCGTACACGCTGGTTCCAGCCACCTGCTGTGCCGGAAGGGCGACTCCGCAGAGAAACGTCGTAGCATGTCGCCTTGGAGAGAGAATTGTTGCTCGCATCAACGTCTGGTGATGGCGCGAATTGGTGTGTCCGTCTTGGACCGCCGGTGCTGGTCGCCACTGCCGACCCAGTGGGACTGCCACGCGATCCATTCCCTGTCGCCGTGGCATCCGCCGTCACCCTGAGCGTGCCATCACCGAGGCCGCGACACCGCCCATCCGGAGCAAGGTCTGGCGTGCGCGAATCAGTGTCGGCGCTTGGCTGCTCCCCATCTGGAGTCCGGTCTGTCTTCCGTCGATGCTCCCCGTCGGGAGTCCCAACAGGTTCACTGGAGGCAGCCGAGATTCCCTGAAGCTGCACTTCTGGAGTCGGAACATGCAGGAATGCACCGACCAGTGGAGAGGCTCGAGCCATCGAGGGTGGAAGCGGTGCGCCGCCACCGCAGTCGTCAGTGGTCCCACCGTGATCGTCGAGTGCCTCGGTACACACTAGGTGAGGTCTGTCACCTTGCACCTTTCGCATGGGAAGTGGGATGCTGTCGTCACTCGTCTCGCATCCCGTGGATAGATCCTCATTAGCAGCTTGCTGTTCACTAGGGTTGGGTAAATTGTCAGAGTTTTCATCTGGTGGTGCACACCATGTCGGTGGACTGTCATTGTCTTGCCGTTGTCCTTCATTTGGGCTTTTCTTCTTTGGAATTTTAAATCTTCCCCCAGACATTGCAGAACCTTGTTTATTACCCCCAAATTCTCCCATATGTATGGTCTTGAATATAGGATCCAATGTTTCTGTCGACATTGTACTATTTTCCAAAGAACATTCCGTTTCACTTTTCTTCTCAGGTACCTCATATGTATCTTTGTCTAATGTACATGCCTTCATGGTCTCTGGGTCTGATTTTGCTGGGACTGGCATGGTCACAGTCTCTCTTTTACTGTTCTCAATTGCCCACATTATACTCCCCATACATAACTGCTTAATCACTGGGGTTAGTGTGGTTAAACATACAGGTAATTTCTTTAGCAAATCCTCAGTATCCTTCTGTGACCGTGCAGCATTATTAATCTCTGTTCGGCTACAATGATTCTGAAGGTCAGCGCATGAACTTTTTTCCTTCGGGCTTGGAAGAGGAGATTCCTTTGGCTTGTCTTCAGTTGGGCTTGAACAGTCATCAGCGCTGTGCCCTTCATTGTAGCATGAGAGACCGGCATGGTCATGCTTCTGTGCAGTGGAGCATGGTAGGCTGCCATAGCCTTCGCGCTGTTCACGTGAGCATGGCAGACTTGCATCATCTGCCGCTGGTTGGTCAGGAGAGGTTGCTAGACCCTCATGGTCTTGTTCCTGCAAGGACTGCGCATCAGAGTCAAGCGTTTCTTCTATCGTGGAAGCTGTCCACGAGCTCTCTGTGGAGGCTTGTGACACTGGAGTCACTTCTTGTTCGTGCAAGGACTGTGCTCTGGAGTCTTGCGTTTCTGCAATTGTGGAGTCTGTCCACGAGCTTGCTGTGGAGGCTTGTGACACTGGAGTCACTTCTTGTTCGTGCAAGGACTGCGCTCTGGAGTCTTGCGTTTCTGCAATTGTGGATTCTGTCCACGAGCTTGCTGTGGAGGCTTGTGACTGTGGAGTCACTTCTTGTTCATGCAAGGACTGCGCACTGGAGTCTTGCGTTTCTGCAATTGTGGAGTCTTTCCACGAGCTTGCTGTGGAGGCTTGTGACTCTGGAGTCACTTCTTGTTCATGCAAGGACTGTGCTCTGGAGTCTTGCATGTCTTCTTTCATAGAGTCGGGAACGCTGAGCGGGACGTGGACCATGCTCTGTGTGGCAGCAGGCCGCTCTCTGTGGGCTTGCACCGCTCCCTGTCTGTTAATGTCAGGCTGCAGCATCATCCGGCACTGATAAGTTGGGACGTCATATCTGCTGGGTTGAAGATCTTCAAATCCGAAAAATGAATCCGCATCTGCGTCGGATTCAATGTGCGGGCCGCCAATGTGCAACACGAAAGGTTCGTCCGAGTCATAGTCGTATAGGACCACGGAGCTATCATCGGGCTCGCGAGGTCCGGAAACACTGTAAAGATCGTCATCGAAGTATTCGAGGTCGGAATCATCGGCTTGTACGTAGGTAACTGCTTGTCGGAGGGTTCTTCGGAGGTCAAATTCATCTCCTGGGTCAATTTGCGGCAATGTGCTGTCATTCCAGGTGAGGAAAGGTTGTTTTACAGCTTTAACAGATTTTTGTTTTTTTGATTTGGGACGTTTCCCTTTTAAATTGGATTTGGGACGTTTCCCCTTTAAATTGGTGCGGTCTGGGGCCTCTGACATCCTGACGCTCGGTATGTAGCATGTAGAAAGCGACTGCGCATGCGCAGATCGCTGTTCCTTTACCGATGGCCGTTTTCTTGACTGCGCATGTGCAGCATCTCGCGCATGCGCAAACGAAACTTCCGGTTCTGCGCACTGCTCGCGCAACTGTGCTAGCGTGATACCTTTAGCAAGATGGCCGCCGACCTCGACCCAGCCCTCTCTCAGGCCCGGGATTTCGGCCTCTGGGAATTCGGGCTCCGGGATCCCGGCCACGAGGTGAGTACTGCCGCTTTTCTTACCTTTACTTGCCGATTGGATTGCGTTTTCTTCACTGTACTTGGAGAATTTGTCCAGGACCGCCTGGTAATCGTACCTTTGCTGCCTCCTGAAGAACCTGAACCTTGTGAATATTTCTCTTGCCCTTGCACCGGCGATGGTGAGGAGAAATTCAATTTTTTCGCTATCATCCAGGTCTTGGAGTTCAGCTGCCACCAGGAACAATTTGAACACTTGCCGGAATCGCCGCCAGTTTTCGCGGAGATCGCCGTGGCACTGGAGCGGCTGCGGAACCGGGAGCTCTATCATTTTGCCTGGGCACTGCTGGTTGTCTGTGTACACTGAGGTATGCCGGCAGGTATCGATCCACTCCTGTACCATGTGGTGTTGGGTGCTCTGGTGCACAGATGAGCCAACACAGTTGTATGTGGTACAACTCTATTTTATTTTAACTCTTATAATACAGTTCATTCTGGATACTCTGCACGTGCTGTCTCCCTGAGTGTGTCGTGTAGCAGGTCTGTCCTGGTCCTCCTCTCCAGCTAATACTGACCACACGGTGTCGTGTTTGTGCTTTTATATCTTTCTGTGATTGGTTGTGGTGTGTGTTCTGATTTTTCTGTTGGTGTATCTATCATGATGTGTGTGTTTGAATATCATGACAGATGGGAAGTCGTAGAAAATACCATTGCCTTTGGCGGGACGAGAAAATCCTGCCGGGGGGTGGGGGGGGGGCGGGGGGAGGAACGGGGGGGCGAGACTGGAAAATCCCGACCTAAGTCTTGATCAGGCTTTTGGCCATCTGCCTTATGTGTGGCTTGATGTCAAATTATGCTTTGTAACATTCCTGTCAAGAGCCTTGGATGTTTTATTATATTAACGGTGCTGTATGATTTCAAGTTATTGGTGTAAAGTCCAATTTAGGGTACAGCGGATGCATTTGCAACTTCAACAACATTAGTTCCTGATCCACTACAACCCATCCTACCAAGTCAGTGTAGTGCAGTTAGCTTTCTCGCTTCCCTCTGGTCATTTGTATGTCTCTGGGGATGTCAGCATGACAATTCCCTGTGTGGTTACCATTTCCTCGTGGGATGTCCACCCTTTTCCAGGTGGAACTAACCTTATCTTCCTGATCTCAGAAACATAACACCCTGAATCTCTGTTCCTTCACTCCCTCTGTTGGTCTGGGGTCTTCTACATCCAGACTGGGTCGGATGGCGGGGGCAGTAATAATGGTGGATTTACCTGTTGTGTTCTTACCATTATCTGCCAACAAGGATACAGACCGAAAACATGTGGGGCTTTTATAAATATACAGATTGGTCTCCAATGATCTCACCAAAGCCCAAATATTATTTTTACTCAGCATTTGCGTGGGTCTCGCCCCCACAACCCAAAAGGATGTGCAGGGTAGGTGGATTGGCCACTCTAAATTGCCCCTAATTGGAAAAAAATGAATTGGGTACTCTAAATTTATTTTTAAAAATATTGTGAGGTTCCTTCTAAGCCAGAAGGAGCAATAAAAATCAAGAGAAATGCTGAAATGTTATCATCCATTTTACATATTGACAAAAGGTTTAAATGATTGTCTCTGTGTGTTGATTACTGTGACAAAATGCCTTCCAGTCCATTTTTTTGGTGGGTAAACTTTCACCTCTCCAACTAACTGGATGTCAAAAACAATTAAGAATTTGGAGTATTAAGACTGGATGCTCGTCATTCAGACATAAATGTACATCATGTCACTCTGTGTACCAATATGCATTGATGCATTAATGATCTGAGTCAGGACCTGGTACATTGTAGCTCAATGCTGCCCGGTGTGGGATAGGACATCTACACACCTGGGTCAACTCAAAACAAATGTTGTTACGTATTTTTATGTGTTTGCAGCTGGAGAGGGAACAGGCTGAGACGACAGAACTAGAGAAAGTGCTGGAAAAACAAACTAATACAATAAAAAGTTTCAACAGAGGTAAGTTCAAACATACCTGTTGCTGTTCTAGACAATGACCGTCATTTTCAAGTCAATTTGTGTAAATACCAGTTTCTAATTGACATCAATTATTGTATAGACAAACTGTCTGACTCCCTTGATTAGATTGCAAATTGGATCTCCTGGTATCCATAATTTGATATACAGGCAATGGATGAATGATTTAATACGACTTGCTCCAATTTAAAAAAAACATTTGCGTGACCCTTCTCGGAAGCACATGGAATAAGGAAATGATTAGCAGTCAGATTTTAACAGGTTGAAGTAAGGCCCCTTTGCTGTGAGTGGGATTTAGAGGTTTCTTGGGCGTGGGTAGGAATCTATACTGTGGATCCTGGCTCCAGGTTACTGTCCGTGTGGAGTTTGCACATTCTCCCCGTGTCTGTGTGGGTCTCACCCCCACAACACAAAGGTGTGCAGGGTAGATGAATTGGCCACGCTAAATTGCCCCTTCATTGGAAAAAAATGAATTCGGTACTCTAAATTTATTTAAAGAATGGAATCTGTACAGTGCACAAAAACCCAAGGTTCCCCATCTCCTTTTGCAGACTGGTGTTGGGAGTGGGGGGTGGAGGGGTTGGGGGGCGGTGGTGGAGGAGTTGGGGGTGGGGAGCGTGGTGGTGATGCCAGTGGAAACAGAGAGGTGCTGGTGAATGGTTGACGGAACAAATCTCAGACGTGACTTGAAAAGCAAAGTGTACGGCAAGACTGAGCTCAGAGCCAGTGGGTGAGTGCAAAAGGTGAAAAAGCCAATCTGGAGAGGAAGATGAATGAAGTACCATTAGAGAACACATAACGAAGAATGCCTCAACTGGACCATTAAAGTCCAAATTATAAATCATGCCATCTGGCTGACTATCATGTTACAACTGATCTGTGACGTGTTCCCTGACAATATTTGACTTTGAGAATGGACAGAAATTTTGACACTTACTGGTCATGTGGAAAACTCCTGGGAATTGTGCCATTTTCCAGGGAAACCCACTGGTTCTCCCACCTGTGCTATGCTGAGAAAGAAGCAGAATCCTTGTGGATTTCCGAGCCCTTCACGTACAAGTTCGGAATGTTGAATTGAACCTTTTTTTTCTTATGATTCTGCTTCTCAATTAAATTCATCTAAAACAAATCAAAGTGAGGGAGTGGAATATTTGCAATTTTTAGAAAAGGTAGTGAAATTTGCCTGTTTGCAGCGACACATTTACCATGGTATCGGGCTTCGTTGGGGACTGGCTGCTGTCCTAGCAGTGACCATTGCTCCCAGTAGCGCTGCTGAACTAAGCCCACAAATTCAAGACCACAACCATTATCATCTAGAAGGACAAGAGCAGCAAATACCAGGGAACCCCACCACCTGGAGATTCTCCTCCAAGTCACTCACCAAGGGAGTCCTTGTTCACGCGTCTCTTCAGGTTAACTTGCAGATTCAGTCGGCAGTTAGGAAGGCAAATGCAATGTTAGCATTCATGGTGAGAGGGCTAGAATACAAGAGCAGGGATGTACTTCTGAGGCTGTATAAGACCCTGGTTAGACCCCATTTGGAGTATTTTGAGCAGTTTTGGAACCCGTATCTGAGGAAGGATGTGCTGGCCTTGGAAAGGGTCCAGAGGAGGTTCACAAGAATGATCCCTGGAATGAAGAACTTGTCGTATGAGGAACGTTTGAGTACTCTGGGTCTGTACTCGTTGGAGTTTAGCAGGATGAGGGGGGATCGTATTGAAACTTACAGGATAATGTGAAGCCTGGATAGAGTGGACGTGGAGAGGATGTTTCCACTTGGAGGAAAAACTGGAACCAGAAGACACGATCTCAGACTTTAAACAGAGATGAGGAGGAATTTCTTCAGCCAGAGGGTGGTGAATCTGTGGAACTCTTTCCGTAGAAGGTTGTGGAGGCCAAATCACTGAGTGACTTTAAAACTGAGATAGATAGGTTTTTGATCAATAAGGTGATCAGGGGTTATGGGGAGAAGGCAGGAGAATGGGCATGAGAAAAATATCAGCCATGATTGAATGGCGGAGCAGACTCGATGGGCCGTGTTGCCTAATTCTGCTCCTATGTCTGATGGTCTTATGATCTTACCATCCTGACTTGGAAACATATCGCCGTTCCTTCATTGCCGCTGGGTCGGAATCCTGGAATTCCCGCCCAACAGCACTGTGAGTGTCCCTACAACTCACCACAATCTTCTGAAGGGCAACTAGAGATGGGCAATAAATGCTAACCCAACCAACGATACCCACATCATGTAAATAGTTTAAAAAAATCTAAAGAGCTGTCAGCCATTTGATTGGTCAGACGATCTCGGAGGTGGGATTTCTTCCCAGATAGGAGTGCAGAGGTTTCTCTCCCTGAGCCAATTAACAATTTTGTTTTTGAAATATATTTATTGGTGTTTTCCAGTTTTTACTGAGTGTATCTGGTATTTACAAACAAGTCCATGGCTTATTTACAAAAGTTTGTACATGAGGTCTCCCCCCCCCCCCCCCCCCGCCCCCACGTGCATTGCAAAGAGGTGAATTGGAAGTTGTGCTAGCTAATAAATTAGTATGAACATTTGGTTTGAGCCCTGATTACTAAACTTTAAAAAAAAATTTAGATTACCCAATTAATTTTTTCCAATTAAGGGACAATTTAGCGTGGCCAATCCACCTAGCCTGCACATCTTTGGGTTGTGGGGGCGAAACCCACGCAAACACGGGGGGAATGTGCAAACTCCACAAGGACAGTGACCCAGGGCCGGGATCGAACCTGGGTCCTCAGCGCCATGAGGCTGCAGGGCTAACCCACTGCGCCACCGTGCTGCCCATCTGATTACTAAACTGAGTACTCACAGACTAGTGTATTCTGTATTCTTTGAATGAAGTACCTGGGGCAATATTCTTCTGTTAATGGGCCTTGGAGGCCCAATGTGGGTGAGTAATTAATTTCTTCACCAGCTAGTGGGAAAGGAATACAAATGATAGTAACAAGGCTAGTCTGCTAAATCCAAGATCAGACAATGGCTTTATTGCCCTAATTTAGACTCCAAACAAAACGTTTCCCAACAAAACAGGGCAGCACGCTAGCATAGTGGTTAGCACAATTGCTTCACAGCTCCAGGGTCCCAGGTTCGATTCCCGGCTGGGTCACTGTCTGTGTGGAGTCTCCATGTTCTCCCCGTGTGTGCGTGTGTTTCTTCCGTGTGCTCCGGTTTCCTCCCACAGTCCAAAGATGTGCGGGTTAGGTGGATTGGCCATGCTAAATTGCCCCTAGTGTCCAAAAAGGTTAAGTGGGGGTTGCTGGGTTACGGGGATAGGGTAGATACGTGGGCTTGAGTGGGTTGCTCTTTGTAAGGGCCGGTGCAGACTCGATGGGCCGAATGGCCTCCTTCTGCTCTGTAAATTCTATGAATCCAACAATGACTACATTTCAAAAGTACTCCATTGTCTGCAAAGTGCTTTGCGGTGTCCTGAGGTTATGAAAGATGCTTTGTAAATGCAAGAATTGCTTCCTCTTTCAATTATGTGTATGGGGTTGCAAGCCCAATTACAATGCTGAATATTTTATTCATGGTATACTGGCAACAAAAAAATTACAAATACTTTTTAAGAAAAGCAACAATAAAACAAAAACAAAAAACAAATCGCAGAACAAGTGGTGGGCCATTTACGATTGTGATGAGAAGGAATTTGCTCACTCCGAGGGTGGTAAATATTTGGAATTATCTACCCCAGAGGTCTGTGGCAGGCTCAGTCATTGAATATGTTCAAGGCAGATATTGATAAGTTTCTAACGAGTAAAGACATCAAGGGATGTGCGGGAAAATGGGATTAAGGTAGAAGATCAACAATGATTCAACTGAATGGTGAAGGAGGCTTGAGGGGCCGAATGGCCTCCCCCTGCTCCTATTTTCTATGGTCTTAAAGAACGAGTCAATTGACATTAAAAAGGATTAAACATTTATGGAAATTCTTCTTAAATCAATCCAAATTTTCAATATTTTTAACATAAAATTAAAAATTCTCCAGGTAAGGGGGGAATGTTCACACACACTATCCTGTATAGCACAGCACCAAATTTGGAAGGAGTGTGTACAATTTTAGAATTGCTGCTTGCACCCCTGTTAACTTTTAATGATCCAAAAGGATTTTCTTCCTTCTGTGCCAAACCTCCCCCTCCCTGTCCCAACCCCCCATCTTATACTTTGTTAACAATCTCCTGGAAGGAAAAGATGGCAGTAACTTGTCTGTACAATGTTTCCTGGCCTAGTTTCCATGGTGGCAACCCAGGAGTATGAGGATCTTAGACAACAGCTAGACCTGGAACAGAGCCTAAGGCAGAAGGCAGAATCCTTTGCTCATGAGGTACGTGTACAAGGGCAGGCCATAAATGGTCTGTATCCATGGAGACTTAAGTGACTTTTGTTTCAACATTGCTCGTGTTATTCCGTTATTAAATATTCTTGCCGGAACCCATCTAAATATGAAATATTCATAACATATCTGGTCAGAGTATTGATGTTGCTGTTTCTCCACCTAGACAACCTTCAAATCACCAGTAAAGCACTGTTCCACAGAATTAATGTGGCATCGCTGGCCCTTCCAGGGTGGCAATGGAGATTGCAGTCAATTCCACTTCAACTCATAATTGAAATATTATTACAACACATACTTAAAAAGTTATAACAACTGTCTGTAATCTACTGAGTGTGCAAGAAGACACTGATATTATTTAAAACATGTGCATACATTAAAGTATGCACATGTTCCCACATTGTTACCACATTAGCATTGTTCCCACTCAGTTCCCACATTAACCCAGTATATACCAACCCTTATAATACACTTACCCCCAACTCTTTAACCCAAAAATATAGAATTCATTTAGTTAACTTCAAGTTCTTACGATGTTATAAGTCTTATTCATTTACATCACTGTTACAACCTTAATGCTGTTTCAGCATTATTACTATTACAGTATTAACATTAACAACATTCTCGCTACGCCATTTCCCCGTTTCACGTTCTTGCAATTAAAGGTTCAGGTGGTTTGGAGGTCTTATAATCCTTCCAGATCTAGTTCACCGTTCTGACAGGTGGATGGTCGGTTCCATTTGTCCTGGGTCTTGTTGATGGCTCGGACGGGGTGGACGGGCATCTGGGTATCCTTTCATCCTTTTCTTCCATTGCTTTATGTTGACCCAGGCCTGTTTGGTTTGGCAGTTGTGTCCATGCATAGTTGCTGTTACCCCTGATTGTTTCTTGTGGGATGGATGAGTATGGCATTAATTTCCTTGGTACAGCTTTTTTTTCTTCCTTCTTCTTGTGGGCCATTTCGAAGCCTCTGCTGCCAAGGAAGAGTATTCCTGTGGTGAGAAGGTTGTTCAGTGGTACACTCACCTCTGCTCTTTGTTGTCGATGCTAAGAGACTGGTACCACGTTCTGGCATCATTTGAGTTTGTGGCATGCTGTCTGGAAGTTGTAGTATGGGCACAGTGGTTACTGTTTCGACCAGCTGTACTATTATCAGAGTCGCAGGTAGAGGCTTCACAGACTGCTGATCAATCTCTGCTACCACTTCTACCAGAGGTGCAATGGTAATTTTGTGGGTGGCAGATTGGTCTGATCACTGGGGGCTTTCCGGAACCTGAATGATAATGGACTCAACTGCTCCGCAAAGGGAAGAGATCGAGGGTAAAATCCGAGTCTGAAAATCCTTCAGGGTGAAACTTTCCATTTTTGAGACTAAGTGCAGTGGTGGGTGGCTCCGGGGACGTCTTTTCCACTGGCCAGGATGGCGGGATCCTGCGCCAGATTCTGCGCTTGGAACCTCGTTAATAATTTACGGGCAAGTTCCACTCCAAATCCCTTGCAGGTCGGCAGCTGATTTGTCAGCCGCCTTATGTTCAGCTGACGGGTTCGAAGGTCTCGGCACCATGTTTAAACACCTGTCCAGTACACTCACATCACTCTCTCCAGCCCATCTATTTTCACCAGACCTTGCAGGATGTCAGCAACTCAGTGGGGAAAAAGGCTACAGCAGTCTCGAGGAGAAGCCAATTCCTCAATTCAACCATCCTCCCCCAGGCCCATCACATGTGAGGCACCCATGCCCCACTTGAAGCCCTACCCACTGCATTTGGAGTCTTTGTACATCTCCTTCCAGTAAACAATGTGATATCCCTTTAACTCCTTGTTTGTGAGCTTTTCATGCAGCCTTCCTGGGTTCAACTTTCCTCCCCTCGGTCTTCCCTCTGCCTTCCATTATTTGTCATGTTCACTCACCTCCTTGCCTCTCTGTGTGCCATCATAAGCCATCATCGTGTCCCCCCCCCCCCCCCCCCCCCCCCCCCCCAATCACTGCCTCCTTGCACAGCCCTCCTTCCACATTGCCCTCCTGGTCTTGGTCATGCCAACTGTTTTATTGAGTATTCATGAGATGCAAATATATGCAAATGCAATAACATCACCAGACAGCAGGAAGAACCACCCGCCACTAACCCACCATTGTCAGAATTGCAACATGGTTATTGGTGGAGGATTTCCGACTTGTCCAATGTCTTGGCAGCACATTCAAACACAAAGCTCAGTCCCCAGAGACCTTTTGTACTTTATTTCAACCCTGACATTTCATCCCTCCTCGATCGAGGTTGCAGCTAAAACATAAAGTCCGGCTGGCCAATTGGCCTGCCTGCCAACCACAAAACTAGACAGGCCATGTAAAGTTGCTTTCAATGAGCTAAATTGCCTGCTTGATTGTCAGAGGGTGCGCTTCCTCCTCTCGCACGCACCCTCCGAACGAAATATTGCTTGAGTGCTTGATGTTGTCGGGACACGTGCCTGATATCTTCTTGCACGTTTTCACGCACTTCTGGGTTGGGTGCACATTCGTCCGAGCAACATAAAATTCGAGCCATTGGCGCTGGAATGGATAGGAAGGGGGTTGCCAAACAGGAAGGAACTGTACTGCAATAAAAATTCTGGTGCTAATTATTTACCAACACTCAAAGATCACATGTGTCCATTGTATTCCTTGGTCACTCTCCTGTCCTGTGGTTGCCTTTACCTGTACACATCAATGTTGAAAGAAGTGATGTCTTTTACAGGTTAAGCAAAGAATTGAATAAATGTTCTGTCTGGAGGTAGTTGCCTTTATTATCCTTAAGTATACAGGGGTTTCCCTGCATACCTGACACGACACTCTCGGGCTAGTTGGTGGGTAATGGGTAATGACAGTTTATCTCGAGTGCATGGTCTTCACTATTGAACAACCTCCTTTTCAATTCAATGTTGCGCGTAATTCCGTGGTTTTCTGGAAATCATCTATTTCAGAGACAGTAAGAGGTAAAAGAATTAAGGTATGGCTCAAGGATGGATGTCTTCATTATTTATGGTGCTTCAGGTTAATACCTACTGCAAAATTCTTTCCTTAGTATTGAAATCCTGTGATAGGAAGAGGGAATGGTGAAACTACTGAGTCATCCGACTTCACCTTCTACATTGGGAATTTTTGGCTCACTGTTATCTTCACCTCAATCTGAACTCCTATGTTTCCCCATTGCTGAAACTCTTTCCAAGGCATCTGCTTTCATCTTGTGTATTAAACACTTATTTTCCCTTCACAGTTATGAATTTTTATCTTCAGCATTTGGATCTGGAGGCTCCTCAAACACACCTTGCACATTGTTGGACAAGAAGCCAAATAGCTTTCATCTGATAGAACTCCTTCTTTCACTTATTGCTTCCTGTGTCTTTCTGTGTGTCACAATCTTTATTGTTTCTGCTTTATGCTTCCTGCCTTGATTATTGCTCTGTATCGTTACTCCTCCCTTTGCCCTTACTGTATTGAAAACTCGGCGATAATTTCCTGCTTTAAACTGTTCTTTTTATAGACTCCAAACATGTTGGTCTCCCTACTTTACCCGTCCTCTCATTTACGACAAGTTTTAAAACCAAATCTTAGTCATTTTGCTCTTCCCTGATTTACTTCTCTCTAACAGATGTGGCATTCTGTATTATGGACCCTGACCTTCACCCAGGTTTCTAAATGAAGGATTATGGATAAGAGTGGTTGGGTTTGGCGGGGGAAGTTGTCAGGGATGGAGAAGACTCACCGGCTGTTTGACCCTGAACAGATTTACTATTGTTGTATTTTGACTCCATTGCAGATGTTGATTAAGCAGAAGGAGGTGAATCGTCAGAGTGCCATTCTACTGCAGCAGATAGATCCCAGCATACAGCTGCTCAAAGCGCTGGAGGAGGTCGCCAACATCACCAAGACCCTGGAGGAAGAAAGGCTCCAGCATCAAATAAAGGTAATGGTGTGGGTTCCGACGATAATGTTGTTGTTTTCTTTAGTAAGGATGGTGGGCAGGACAACAGAGGAGCGATTTCCACTGTGATCTGCACCTAAGGAAATTCCCTCAACTTAAAGTGATATTGGAATTGGAAAGCAAGTTCAGGAGCACCCAATTCCAAGTTATATTATCCTGCTGGCTAAATATCCACTCATTCTTGCTATTTACATGGATTTATGTAGCAACATACATTGAAATTTGTGGAGCAACTTGTACTCCCACAAAATAATATTGAATTGGTCGAGAGACAGAAACCACTTCAATGGGCAGGACCAGTGAGGGTGTCAGGGATGTTTGTGAGCATGCACCCCACCCGCAACTCCCCCGCCCCCACCATTCAAACAGAGCGATGTTATAACCACCAGATCATCTGGTATGGTATGTTTGTTGAGGGGTGAACATTTATCAAAGTGCCGGAACAAACTTTCATATTTTTCTTTGACATGGTGCCATGGGATCTTTCATATTTACCAAGGGAGGGCAGATGTGTCGACACTTTACACCTCATCCAAAAGACTGACAAATCCATTAAGTACACAGAGTGGAATTGTAGCCCTCCACTGCCCTCCAACTTACCAAAACCCTCCACCCCTAAATCAGGGTAGTTCTGGTTTTAGCAGCTGTAGATCGGAGAACTGGCAAACAGTTTACTCTCAGAAACTGTGTCAGTCCTTAAAATACTTTAAGGAGCTTGCATGCTTCCAATTTTATGTATTTATAAAATCCAGAGATCAGTTTCCCAGAACTCGGGAAACCCGGCAGATAAAAGGAGGCTCAAAGGGCCATGTCAATGAGGTAAGTGCCTTCTTAGCACTGCTTATAGACAAGGCGGAGCAAGAATGTTTCTTCGAGCCCAACAGGCCAACAAGTAAATTGGCACCGTCTCCCCCACGTGATTATCTAAACTCCCTGTGATCTGTCCAATTTCCCGCTCATCATCTGTCTGACTTCTCTCTCACTGTGATTACTCCAACTTCACATCCCCTACCCTCACTGCGATCTGCCCAACTCCCACCCTGTGATTTATCTGATACCCTCCCGATGACCCAGTTCCTCATGGTCATTTACCAATTCCGATGACAGATGGCCAGGTGCGGCCTGGTTCCTCAGGCCTGCATGACAGCCAGCCTTCAACCTGTCTGTCTGCATGTGGGAAACAGCCTTTAAAAAAAAAATCAAAGTCAAGAAATGTTTTGAAACTTCTTTAAATTCAGTCCTGTTAAATTCGGCTGGACATCCCGGAAATCTGATTGTTCCAGGTTTCCCTGCTGCTAAACACCCCACCTCGCTTCCCCCTACCAAACACTAATACCACTATTCTGAGATGCTGTTACATTTTAATTCTTGCGGGTCGGAGTTGGTTATGATGCACCAGATTGAAGTGTAGATATAGTTGTGGTGCTGTAACCCAGCTGAACGCCATCGTGTACCATTTGTCGGTGAGCTGATGGTTTATACTGCACCAGCTGAATGCAAACTGAGGCACCAAGAACCTCCATGTTATAAAATGGTAATAATTTCCACGCCCTTCCTCCACAGACTCAAGAGCTGGAGTCTCGTCTGAATGAATCTGCATTGCAGAAGGAATTGGGTACACTACATAGACAACTGGAGATGATTGAGGAGGAGAGACGGGATTCAGAACAACGGGTACAAGAGATGGAGGAGAGGAACTGTGAGCTGGAGGACCAAGGTGTGAACTGAATGTAAAGAAGGAATGAGCTTGCATTCATATTGAGTCTCAACCACAGGGTGTCCCAAAGTGCTTTTCAGCCAAGGAAGTACTCTTTCCAAGTGTACGCAATGTTGTAATGTAGGAAATGGGGCAGACACATTAGCCGGAATTTCCCAGCTCTTCCCACCTGCAGGATCCTCCGGTCCCGTCAAAGTCAATGAACAATTGAATTGCTTGCTATGGCCGGCGCAGGGAATCTGCCGCGGCAGGGCTGGAAAATTCTTGCCATTGTTTAAGGCGATATCCCTGATTAAAGAACTGCACGTTCTCCCTGTGTCTGCAAGGGTTTCCTCCGGGTGCTCCGGTTTCCTCCCACAAGTCCCGAAAGACGTGCTGTTAGGTGAATTGGACATTCTCCGTGTGCCCGAACAGGTGCCGGAATGTGGCAGTAACTTCATTGCAGTGTTAATGTAAGCCTACTTGTGACAATGAAGATTATTATTATTATTACAAGTAACTGTGAAACGTTTTCTGATTGCAGAGTATCAGTGAAGCTTGGGCATTATTCGGACTGCAAATAAGCAAAAACTGTACAACTGTACAATTCTGCTTGTGACATTAACAGCGGATACAGATGCTCTCCTGACTGGCTTCCTATCTTCTGCCTTCCATTTTACTTCACTTATCCAAACATCTACTGCCCATATTCTAACTTGTATTGAATCCCATTCATCCATCACCCCTGTGCTCAGTGACACCCGTTGGCTCCCAGCCCTGAGGTGCCTCAATTTCAAATTCTCCATGGCCACCCAGCCACTTCCCCCCATATCTCTATAACCTCCACCAGCCCTAAGAACTCATCATTCCTTCAGTTCTGGTCTCTTTATCATTCTCAATTTTAATTGCTCCACCACTGATAGGCGTGTCTTCAGCTGTTTAGCCCTAAGCTCTGAAATTCCCTTTTTAAATCTTACGGCCTCTTCAGTTCTTGCTTCTTTAGGATAAAATCTACCTCTTTGACCACGCTTTTGGTCACTATCCTAATACCTTAATATGTGATTTGGTGTCAATTTTTGTTTGGTAGCACTCCTATGAAGCACCTTGGGACACTTACGTTAAAGGTGCTATATTAATGAACGTTGTTCTTGGTGCAGCACAATTTCTTCCAGTTCCAGATGGAACATCTATACTTAGCCTGATATAACATCTATTTTTGATGAGAACCACTTTTCAGAATGAAATCACTGCACATTTAGAGCAGCGACAATTATTCCGGGCACTAAAGTGCATCTTGTCATCTTTTCACAGTGAAAGGCTTAAAGGAGAAGATAAAATTTCAAGCGATTGAATCCGCTCCCGCCATAGCTCCGCCTCCACCCCCTCCGCCAACTCCACCCCCCCCTCCTCCTCCACCCCCTCCACCCCCTCCTCCCCCTCCCCCTCCACTTCCATCGACACGTTGCAACCCAATTAGGTACGTACCCAGAATCCTCCACAGGTTAGCTGTGAGAAGGAGGTTGAAGGAGCAGACTCTTGGTCTATTGGATGAGGGCATAGGGGAATGAAACTAGGGGGAGATGGGGGTTCAGAGTGAGGGTACGGACAGTAGCAGGGGAAAGATTAGCTTGGTGGAAAAGTGGAATGAGAAACAATTGAAGTAGCTGAATGGGTGCTCATCATCTTAATGACAAGATCCATGAATTCCTCACACTTATAGTTAGGGGTGATGATGAAGAGTAGAGGGGACAGCGGCGTAAGAAGCTACCGGAGCAAAGGAGGCTGGGGTTATCTTTGCCGGAGCAAAGGAGGCTGGGGTTATCTTTGCCACTAAGTTGAAGCTCGAGTATTGAGAGGACATGGAGAGTGAGGTCCAGCTGAGCTTAATGTGATCAATTCAGATATGGCGAACAGGTGGCTAAACTAGTTGTGAGTTATTTCAAGTCTTCGTGTCTTGGACTCAAGACAGCAAAGAAGTGCACCATACCACAGGAATTACAGAGCAGGAAGATTGCAATGGTTTTGTTGGGAATTAAAGCATCTGAGGAATGAGGGCGAGTAGAACAAATCAGCAGCTGCAGAGGTATTATGGCAAATGGAGGACCAATGACTTGGTTGTCAGGAGTTTGGAAAGTTTTGATTGTGGCTGTGAAGAGGTGATTTGTTTTGTCTCTGTTGGGACTCACATTGTATCTCTTACAGTTCCCTCATTGCTATAGTACGGAGATCGTCCAAGAACTCCAAGACACAACCGAAGCCTGAACCTACCAACAGTAAGTAATCAGCCTCACGTTATGTCAGACGTAGGTCTCAATACTCATCAACATCACAGATATGGGGCGGGCTTCTCCGATTCCGCGCCGGGTCGGAGAATCGCCGGGGGGGTAGCGAATCCCGGCATGCCGGAGAATAGGCACCAATGGCGCTGGCGTGGTGGTGCCGGTGCCCCCCCCCCCCGGCAATTCTCCATGCTTGACGGGCCGAGTGCCGCCAGCGCCATTCGCGTGTGGTCCTACCCAGCGGGACCTCGCCGTTCTGGCTGCGGGAGCCTATGTTCCTCCGCACCGAGCCCCTGTAGGTCTCCGCCATGTTGCGTGGGGGCTGGTGCGGAGACGGCAACCCATGCGTATGCACGGATTCCCGCTGCCGTGGTGCGCATGCACGAACCCGCGCCGGCAGTGCTGCGGCCCTTATCGGTAGCTGGAGCTGCATGAAGCGCTCCAGCGCCGTGCTGGCCCCCTGTGGGTTGGGAGATCTCTGCTCCTCGCGGCCAGGTGACGCCGTCGTAAAACGCTCCGGCGTTTAAGACGGCGTCAACACTCTGCTGCTAAAACGGAGAATCCCGCCCATGGTCTGTTGGGATGAAGTTTTCAGCATCTTTCCAAAACAGAGAAGACAACCCGCCCAGCTGACAGGATTGCACACCCACCCAATTTTAGTTCCCATTGACTTTAGGCAGGTTCAGTTAAAATTGGCCCCAAATATGTGGGCTGCAATATTTTGCTTGTCAGGCACGTGCACTGGGCAGGCCCGGAATTGGGCGCAAAATGTGCATCTGGCCACGTTCGGTTCCGGAGCACAATTCAAGCTGGCTGATCAATGAACAGGCAGCCAATGTGAAACACACGCTGGGAAAGGCTAGGTGCTGCTGGCGAGGGCAGGAAGAGGGTGGGCACCAAGAAAGGGGACGGTGCAGGCCAAACTTCTAACGTGCTCCCTCAGGGGAACAGCCTCTGCAGAACTGTCTGACAGAGCTGCAGACCTGTGAAAAATAAATAGCAACAGAAAAACTATGCAAGGAGTGTCTGGTCAGCACATTCAAACATAAACTTCAGTCCCCAGGCAACCTTTTCAATTTTATTTCAGCCCTGACTCGTGCTATGGATCGAAGTTGAAGCTAAAATGTAACGGCCAGCTTTACCGATCGGGCCATCTGCTAACCGTAAAAGCAGAAGGACCACAAAAAATTTGGTTCAATTGGCCCTTTAATAGGCTAAATTGCCTGCTTGATTGTCGATGAGCTTCAGACCCTCGCGTGTGTCCACTAATTGAAATATTGTTCACGTGCATGATGATGTTGAATTGCGCGCACAATGGCTTCTCATGCAATTTCATGCGCTTCTGGGTTGGCCGAGGGCCCACCCGAGCAACCTGCAATTCAAGCCATAAACTAAATTTGCTATGGTTTGACTTGCAGCTGCTCCCCTCTGCAGAGTTTTACTCCTTGCAAGAAATATTAAAAAGCCAGCAAAACCCCTGTGAGGTTTGCAAGCTGACCATGAGCCCTTTCTCCTCCTTGTGAATATAATAAGAACCGATCAAGCTGAGCTCTCCTCAGTTGCAGTTTTGTTTCAATAGATCTGGAGTGGCAAGAAAAATTCTGTGGATGCGAAATTAAAGTCCAGGAGGTCCCAGTCTAAGGAAGGAGACATTCACACACATTTAGCTGCTGGAGGAGAAAGAATTTGGGTATCGCACTGTTACAGGTTCACTACTGGAGTGCAGTGGCTGGTGATCTCTGGTTCAGTGTGGTTTTGAGTAAGATTACGGTTATATTCTCTCTCTCTCATTTGCTGCAGACCAGACTGGGATTGATGATGTGAAAGTGAAAGCTGTGAATGAAATGATGGAACGGATAAAGCACGGTGTCATGTTGCGGCCGGTGGCCCAGGTTGCGAAGGTAAGATCCCTGAGAGTTTGATTTATATTATCCCCCCACCATCCAGACCACTATTTTTTAAATATAAATTTAAAGTATCCAATTCATTTTTTCCAATTAAGGGGCAATTTAGCGTGGCCAACCCACCTGCTTTGCACATCTTTGGGTTGTGGGAGTGAAACCCACGCAAACACAGGGAGAATGTGCAAACTCCACACAGTCAGTGACCCAGAGCCGGGATCGAACCTGGGACCTCGGCGCTGTGAGGCAGCAATGCTAACCACTGTGCCACCGTGCTGCCCCCAGACCACTATTTTGAGGATCACTCTTTTCAATTGTGAAGATACAATATTTTCCAACTGTTTGCTGACGGCAGAATTCTCTGCTCCCGCTGGCAGCGCACCCTCGACTGTGGGTTTCCTGGCGGCAAGGGTGACTTCAATGAGAAATCCCATTGACAAGTGGCGGGAGTGGAGAATCAGTGCACCAAAATCTCTTTCCTCGCTAGCAGCGGTGGCTGGGGGATTCCACAACGGCGAACCACGTCCATAGTCTTGTTCCCACTGAGATTGGCTGAATATATTTCAGTCGGAACAAAAAGCAGAGGAGACAGCGACATTCTTTGCCTTGGCTGAGATCCACTTCAAGTGTCCGCCATCATCGAGATCATGACAATGTTCCAATGCTCTGTTGGATCACATATGCCAATGTGGTAAAAAAAACCTGAACAAATCAAAAAGCTGATATAACCTCCTCAAGCAACTGAACTATCTAAATCCTCCTAATGACAAGTGAACATTAGTACTGAAGTGCAATGCACAGTTTTGTCATGTTTTGATAAATTGTTCGATCCAAAATTCAATTAATTTGATCGCAGAAGACAAAAAAATTAAATAATGTTGGGAATCTATTGACAGGGGTTCAGAGAAGAACAAATCACCCTCCCTCGTCCTATCCCATCCAGTAAATAGCCCCAGTATTTAGATGCTATTTGGTGTATTTTATTAAAAGTAATTTGGAGGCTGGATCACTGTTCAGCAACCGCGCTTACCAAATATTTTTGAAATAGTGAACAGCTAAAAAACAAAAGAGATGCAAACTAAACATCTGAATGAATAAAGTGTGCACATTTGATTATTTTTCTTCTGCTTTTCCGACTGAATGTCGAAGAATTGATAATTGAACACAGATATTGGGTGGGATTCTCCCATCGGGCGGCTAAGTGCCGACGCCGGAGTAAAAACGGGAGTGTTTTGCTCCAGCGTCGGCACCCGTTCCGGGACCCCATTCTGCGGCTCACAGGGGGCTAGGACGGCGCTGGAGCGCCGAATTCCGCCCACAGTCTGGGATTTTCCAGTCCCATTGTGGCGGGACCTGTTGCTAGAGATTTGGCAGCCCAGGCAAAAGTCCATTGACTTTCGGCAGGACCATTTGATGCCCAGTGATGGGCGGGGCCAGAAAAATCCCACCCATTGACGTGGTAGTAGTCCTGCCTGAACCAGCCACATACTTTCCAACATCTTTTGGAGCCATGTGGCCTTTTTCAGGAATCAGTTCTCAGGGTGGCCTCCCAGATCAGAACCACTAACTGCCATTTATAGCAGGGGATAGGAGAAATTTAGGGCCAATGATTTTTTAAATAAAAGTTGACACGTTTATGATTGTTCTGCTGTCAGATAGTAAGCGCTTGAAGTGAACAGATTGTGTTTGTAAATGGTGTGAGACAGAACCCCTCACATGCTACAGAGCCACATAGTGCTTCCTAAACTCAGGGTTTAAATACCTGTTCCACTCTGTAATCTGATCAAAGGGCTGGAACACATGGGAATACGTCAACTTGGCTGATCAGATTGTGATGTTACAACGCACCTTGCCTGAGGCAACTATAGTCAAGATGGAAAGAATATTGTTAAGCCAAAGACTCTTCCATCTTTGCTCTTCTCTAGTGATTGAAAGGATTGTCTGACAGTCTCCTGAAAGGAAAACATGTTAAAGCATGTGGAAGTATAGGATTCATTCTGCCCAATAATGGCTTGTAGCTATTGGAATTGGAAGGCCACAGGCCTGCTCTCAGCAACTGTTAATGGCTGCTCCTTCCAAACAGAGGGGAAAACGCACCCTTCACTGCCTGTTTTTTTTCCCCCTGTGCTGATCAAAGTCAGAAATTATTTATGGTCAGGACTCCTAGTTTTACAACTTTGTACATCACTAGCAGATCTCCCAGGGAATTTCTTGTAGTATGTTCAAGGACACGATGTTCCATAACAAACTCTGCCTATTATTCTCTCCCAAATTCAGCATGTGTTCCACTTCCCTTTAAAACCAGAAGATCCAGTTGGTATAACTGGCACACTCTTGGGTCAATTTGAAGCCAATTGATGGTGCTGTGAGAAGTATGGGTGTAAATGAGCAGCTGCTTGTAGGTCCTTGCCACCTTCTGATGAGGAGAGATCAATGATATAAATTGGTGAGGGAAGCGATGAGGACTATTCAATTTGCATCTTTCAGTTTTGCTTTGCAACTTTGTTTTATTGTTTGAAATTGTCCTCAGGGAGAAGGTAGGAACAGATGTTTGCGTGGCATTTCTTTTGATTGAACAAATGGGACAGGTGTATCTCTCTCCATTTCCAATATTGTAGCTGTTGGTGACGCCAATGGGCCACAATGCTGGTCAGGAACCAACCTGAATTACGTTTATTTTCATAGCATTAGTCAAAATATAATGGCTAGCAAGCAAGTGTGAGCTTTAGCACCCAGTAAATGGCATTAGAAAAACAATCAGTCACAAATCGCATGCACAATATTAGTAATGAAGATGTTAGTTTGTTTCCTATTTTATTTTTTTGAGTTCTTTTGGTGCAAGTGATGGGAAATACATTGTGTAACATACTCTTGCTATTTGCATCACATTAGCTTACACCCACCCATATAAGGGAGGGCACATTCTACATTCGCCTGTCAGTATAGTCACAAATTCTAATGTGTATCAGGAGCTGGTGGAATGACTCCCCAGACAGTTTTCTGACCCTACCAGCTTGGATTCTGCTGGGAAGCCAACAAAGCATCAGCAAACAAGGACAGGTTAGCAAACCTTGGACTCTTTCAAAGAGACAACCTCATGGGTGTGTATCAGATATCACCTGGGATTCTAACGGTTGACTCTAAGCACTGTTGCCAAGTTAAACCATGACTACAGTACAGGTGAAGACAGATACAAAACTGGTTAAAATAAGGCAAGGTTAATGTCAGGAAATGTCTTTGTGGAGTTTCTGGGAATGACATTGGAGGTAAAGACTCAAGTCATACAAGAGGCAGCTGGATACCTCAATGGACGTTACCAAAGGTTTCTATGGAATAATGGGTTTGGTGGGCTGAATAACCCTGTACTTAATTCATCTGTATTTTTAAAAATAAATTTATAGTACCCAATTCATTTTTCCAATTAAGGAGCAATTTAGTGTGGCCAATCCACCTACCCTGCACATCTTTGGGTTGTGGGGGCGAAACCCATGCAAACACGGGGAGAATGCGCAAACTCCACACGGACAGTGACTCAGAGCCGGGATCGAACCTGGGACCTCGGCGCCGTGAGGCAGCAGCGCTAACCCACTGCGCCACCGTGCTGCCCTTGTATTTAATTTTTATGATCTTTCTTTAAATATTAATATGGTTGGTTTTCAAATTTGACTCCTGGACAGTGTGTCACTGTAGATGATATTTTATGAGGCATTGCACTTATAGTCTCTTTCTCTCCTTGCCTTCCTTGCTGGCTGCTCGGTGGTTTCCATTCTGAAGAGGAAAGTTAGTAACAAGGTAGGACTTCTCCTCTTCTTCTCTGACCCCCCGCTACTCCTCACCGTCACCCGCGCATGTTTTGGAAGCTCCTCTTAAAGGTGTACAATAGAAGTCACATTTAAAGGGATTGTTTGGTATCCTTTTTCGCTTAGTGTGAGGTGATGCGTTTTGGGAGAACTTACAGGGCAATGAACAGTGGGACGCTGGAAGCACAAAGGACCAGAGGGACCTTGAGATGCATGTCCATAGGTCCCTGAAGGCAGAAGAAAAGGTAGATATGGTGCTTTAAAAGGCATAACCGAGACTTGCCTTTATTAGCCAAACCAGAGAATATAAAGTGGAGATGCCGGCGTTGGACTGGGTGGGCACAGTAGGAAGTCTTAGAGTACCAGGTAATAGTCCAACAGGTTTATTTGGAATCACTAGCTTTCAGAACGCAGCTCTTTCATCAGGTGAGTCAGGTCATCAGGTAGAGGGGTTACGATGGAGCTGTGTAAAACACTCATTAGGCCACAGCTAGAGTACTGTGTGCAATTCTGGTTGCCATACTATAGGAAGGATGTGATTGCACTGGAAAGGATGCAGAGGAGATGTTGCCTGGGCTGGAATATTTTCAGCTATGAAGAGAGGCTGGTTAGGCTGGGTTGTTTGCCTTCGAGCAGAGGAGGCTGAGCGGGGATTGAGGTGTACAAAATAGGGTGGAAAAGGTGGTAGAAGTAGGAAGCATCACAGCATTTAAGAAGCGTTTGGTGAGCACTTGAAATACCACGGGCGGGATTCTCCGACTCCCCGCCGGGTCGGAGAATCCCCGGGGAACGGCACGAATCCCCCCCCATGCCGCCGGCTTCTGTATTCTCCGGCGGCGGTTTACGCTGCGCTGGTCTGGGGCCGTTGGCAGCGCCCCCACCCCCCGGCAATTCTCCGGGCCCCGATGGGCCGAGCGGCCATCATTTCCTGGCCAGTCCTGCTGGCGTGGATTGGACCTGGTCCCACACGGCGGGACCTGGCTTGTAGGCCGGCTAGGTGAGTCCTCGGGGGGGAACCGGCCCCGGGGCGGGGGGGGGGGGGGGGGGGGGGGGGGTGGCCCCACGGTGGCCGGGGCCCACCGTTATGCAGGCGGGCCTGTGCCGTGGGGGCACTCTTTCCTTCTGCGCCGGCCACTGTAGGGCTCCGCCATGGCCGATGTGGAGAAGAACCCCCCCTGCGCAAGCACGGGAACACGCCGGCCAGTCTTCAGATGCGCGGCAACCACGCCGGCGGTTCTGCGCATGCGCCAACTCGCGCCGGCCCTTCGGCGCCGGTTGGCACAGCACCAACCCCTCTGCCACCGGCCTAGCCCCCAGAAGTGCGGAGGATTCCGCAACTCGGTCGGCCCGACGCCAGAGTGGTTCGCGCCGCTCTTGGCGCCGGCGTCGGACCGACCGGCCAGTTGCGGGAGAATCCCGCCCCACAGCATAGAAGGCTACGGACCAAGAGCTGGAAAATGGGATTATAATAGATAGGTGCTTAATGGCTGACACTAACACGATGGGCCGAAGGGCTTCTTTTTGTGCTGTAAAATGCTCTGACTCTAAGGGGGGGACGCTTGTGAGGTGTTTTTTTAATATAAAATTTACATTATAAATAACACATTGAAGCATACCAGAAATTGTTTGAACATCAATCACTCAAGGAATGAATTACTAGCCCAGACTTTGCCTGCTGTCATTGAAATGTCTCCTCTCCTGTTATCTGAGACATGAGAAGACAGTTTGTGGTCCATCCGTACCTCAGGAGTGGAATAGCACTGATGCCACTTGCATTGATTCTGCACTCCTGTGATTTCTGATTGCTCTGTTCCAAAAGGATATTTTTCCCTTTCTTTTCCCCGTTCACCCCCAGCTCTGCGCTGGTTTAGCTCAGTGGGCTAGACAGCTGGTTTGTGATGCAGAACAAGGCCAGCAGCGCGGGTTCAATTCCCACACCAGCTGAGAATCCTGAACAGGCGCCGGAATGTGGCGCCTAGGGGCTTTTCACAGTAACTTCATTTCGGTGTTGTAAGCCTACTTGTGACAATAAAAAACATTATTACTATTATTATTATTAAGATGGTAATCCTTGGTGTATAATTCCACGGCACTGACTGCCCTCTTCTAGGGCGAGATTCTCCCGAAACAGCGCGATGTCCGCCGACTGGCACCCAAAACGGCACCAATCAGACGGGCATCGTGCCGCCCCAAAGGTGCGGAATGCTCCGCATCTTTGGGGGCCGAGCCCCAACATTGAGGGGCTAGGCCGGCGCCGGACGAATTTCCGCCCCGCCAGCTGGCGGAAACGGCCTTTGTTGCCCCGTCAGCTGGCGCGGAAATGACATCCCAGGGCGGCGCATGCGCGGGAGCGTCAGCGGCCGCTGACAGTTTCCCACACATGCGCAGTGGAGGGAGTCTCTTCTGCCCCCCCCCCCAGGACCCCGGAGCCCGCCCACGCCACCTTGTCCCGCCGTTCAAAAGTTGGTTTAATCCACGCCGGCGGGACAGGCAATTTATCGGCGGGACTTCGGCCCATCTGGGCCGGAGAATCGAGTGGGGGGGGCCGCCAACCGGCGCGGCGCGATTCCCGCCCCCGCCGAATCTCCGGTGCCGGAGACTTCAGCAACCGGCGGGAGCGGGATTCACGCCAGCCCCCGGCGATTCTCCGACCCAGCGGGGGGTCGGAGAATGATGCCCCTAATCTTTTTTTAATATACATTTAGAGCACCCAATTCATTTTTTCCAATTAAGCGGCAATTTAGCTTGGCCAATTCACCTAGCCTGTACATCCTTTGGGTTGTGGGGGCGAAACCCACGCAAACACGGGGAAAATGTGCAAACTCCACACGGACAGTGACCCGGAGCCGGGATCGAACCTGGGATCTCGGCGCCGTGAGACAGTAGTGCTAACCACTGTGCCACCGTGCTTCCCCGCCCTCTTCTATTCATTCAAGGGGTCATTCTTCTTGTTTTGAGTCTAGGCTACAGAGTGGCAGTGGGTAATTCAAACATATACGGGGAATAACAGCTCAATACAAGTGCTGCACTCATCTCACATCCAAGGGTGTCTTTTCCCAGCAGGTATGGGAGCTCTGGCTGATTCAGCCCCCTTGCCAGCCACAATGAACCCAGAGGAATTGCATCAATCTTTGGCCACTCTGCTCTATTTAGCTCAGTGCCCTTACCGTCTGTCCCATTGGGGGAGCCTATTGACATCAGTTTTAAAATTAATTACTTATTAGTATGAATAATTTTAAATTGAAAGTGTGCCTTAGTATCCAACATTATGTGATGCCGATTCTCTCCCTTAATTCGGGTGACAAGTTGCCATCTTCAAAATCCTCGGGGGGAGAATAAATTATCTAATTTGCATCCAAACCCTAATCCTTTGATAAGAGAGTCAGGGAGCTGGGAGAAATATTGTGCTAACATTTGAGGCATGATCTCCTGTGACTTGGTGAGAGAGGGCTGTGAACTCCAACTACGCAGATACCCTGAGGAGATAATCACTTGTGCCAGACCAGCTTGGGCTCAGCTGCCTAGACAACCTCCAGGCGCAGTGGTGGCAGTCGAGCTGCTTGGCAGGCTAGGCTGCTGCCTTAAGGATGGTCTGCCCTTAATGTGAATCAATTGAGGGAATGAAACCTTGATGTCGCTCTTGCTTTGCTATTGTTTCTATGGTTATGCGAGCTCCAATATATGTATTAAAAAAATTAGGACCAGATTGGTCAGAAGAGACCATAGTCGTGAATATCTAAAATTAGTGAGCACTGCATCTTTGAGTACGTGATACATCTGACCAATCGTTCCCTGTTGCTGGATCAGTACCTGACTGTTTGTTAAAAAAAGTTAATATTCAGCAACCTTTTCCAAGTAAAAATTCCGTAAACCTGATGGTGAGAATTATTTAATTCACGGGCTGTGAGTGTTTCTGGCAAGACACAATGTTTATTGTCCATGCCTAAACCACCCACTAGTTTCCTCGGCCATTTCAGAGGGCAGTTAAGAATCTGGAGGTCTTGAGTCACATGTAGGCCACACCAGGGAAGGATCGCAGATTCCTCCCCTAAAGGACATTAGTGAATGAGAACTAACAATCCCTTAGTTTCATTACTGACATTACTGAGAGGAACCTTTTATTTCCGGTGCATTTAACTAAATTTAAATTCCTCAGATGCCCGGTAGTGGGATTTGAACTCACAGATCTGGGGCGGGATTCTGTGAACCTGAGGCTAAGTGTTGACGCCGTCGACACGGCCTCAGGATCAGCAATTCTGGCCCCTACAGGGGTCACTGTCAGGGGTCCCGATCAGCACTGAAGCGGTTCACGCCGCTCCAGCTGCTGATCCCGGCGCGAACCGGGCGCCGCGGGATCCGCGCATGCGCAGTGGCACCGGCGCCAACGCGCACATGCGCAGTGGCTTCCTTTAATGCGCCGGCCCTGACGCAACATGGCACGGGACTACAGGGGCCGGCGCGGAAGAAAGGAGGCTGCCAGCCAAAGAGGCCGGCCCCATCAATTGGTGGACCCCGACCGTGGGCCAGGCCACATCGGAGGCTCCCCCTGGGGTCGGTCTCCCCCCCACTCCTTCCCCCCCCCTTACAGGCCGTCCCGACCCTTCCACGCCGGGTTCCCGCTGGCTGAGAGCAGGTGTGGATGGCGCCGGCGGGACTCGGCATTTTTACGACAGCCGCTCAGCCCACCCTGGGCCGAGAATCGGCGGGCCGGCCTCATAAAGCGGCCCGGCGCCGCGCCAACCACGCCGCCGCCAATGGCGTGCCGGCGTCGTGGCGGCGTGGTGCGATTCGTGTCGGTCGCGGGGATTCTCCGGCCCGGTCCTGGGCTGAGAGAATCCGCCCCTGAATCATGAATCCAGGTTTATTGGGTTAGTAACATCTCTGGATTAGTGGCAGAAACACTAGTGAGGGTGTTCCCAAACAACAGTTACTGTATTTCAAAGTCATTTGCCATATTTGAAGCTCTTTCAGATGTTTCTGAGAGCTGCAGCAGCAAATGTAATTCTTCCTTAATGGGTGGGGGGGAGGGGGGGGGCTGTTGAGGGAGGTCGGGGGACATCTTAGGCCACAAAACTCAGGCCCTGCTGGATTTCACTCAGGCCCTGCTGGATTTCACTCAATCCCTGCTGGATTTCACTCAGGCCCTGCTGGAATTCACTCAGGCCCTGCTGAATTTCACTCAGGCCCTGCTGGATTTCACTCAGTCCCTGCTGGATTTCACTCAGTCCCTGCTGGATATCACTCAGGCCCTGCTGGATATCACTCAGGCCCTGCTGGATATCACTCAGGCCCTGCTGGATTTCACTCAGTCCCTGATAGATTTCACTCAGTCCCTGATAGATTTCACTCAGTCCCTGCTAGATTTCACTCAGGCCCTGCTGATTTCACTCAGGCCCTGCTGATTTCACTCAGGCCCTGCTAGATTTCACTCAGGCCCTGCTGATTTCACTCAGGCCCTGCTGAATTTAATACAAGACCCAATTACCATTTTTGGACTCTGCATCCCAGCAGTCAGCCAGGCAAATTGAGAGGCTGGTTTATTAATTCCAATAATTGTATATTGAGGAAGAATGAGTCTGAAGCTAGACCGTACCTTAAAACAGTTTTATTTCCAGTACACTGAGGTCACAGGGCACGATTCTCAGGCCTCGTTACACTCTCGCTCAAACGAAACGAGGCCGGGAAAGGCCAAAATCGAGAACCGCGCCAGGCGCCAAACAGTTGGCGATGCAACCTGCCCGCTCCTGTAGGCAAAATCGAGTTCTCATCACTTAAACCCCATTTCCATACAATTAACGGGAGCCCAACCCTTATCCAAAGGCCTCCAGACATTCAGCGACCTCCCCAGCAAGTGCTCACGCTGGAGGCGATTAGTACTCCTTCTGAAAAACATGAACCTGGTGGAAGGGCTTCTGTGGGGAGCTGAGGAGGTGAGTAGTGATGTTTGCTCACAGACAAAGAGCCCGGGGGGTGCTAGGATTGCCACCCTTGTTCTCGGTGGGTATGGGGGACCCTCGGCTGGAGGCGGGGACCCTCCGCAGGTGTGGGTTACCAAAAGAGGGTGGGGGAGGGAGGCAACCGCGGGGCCACCGCTAACGGCACCATCATACCTCTGGATCATGTGTACTCATTCCTGGGGCAACCCTTGCCCCTGCCCGTCTGCCCCACCAACCACCCATAACCCCAGGGCTACCGAGGCTTCTGGCCATACGGCTGAAGGCTTTTGCTAATAGGGAATTGGCAGTCATGGTTAAGTGAGCACAACCCAAGTGGATTGTCATGGGTGGGTGAGCAATGTGAGAGTCTTTTCCTAGCATCCCAATCACACCTTGATGCCTGAACACAGAGCCTGAACACTGCGGGACGCAACACCACACATGCAACAGCTACCATCCGAACACCCAGGGGTGGGACACAGCTCTAGCGATATGCTCACGGCTAGAGGATGGGTAGGTGTCATGGGGAGGCGGAGATGCCTGGAGAGATGGGCCAAGGATTTGGATGTCGGCCCAACATCCGCATTGCAGAAGAAAGTGACAGAGCCATCATACTGGTTGTGCACAAGGGTGTTTAATGTGTAATACAAGTCCTCACTCTCCCGATAGCGCCATCCCCAGCCTCCACCTACACAGCACCCTCCCCCTGCACTCAGTGATCCTCAACGTGCAGCACGTAGCAAAGTGGTTAGCACAGTTGCTTCACGGCTCCAGGGTCCCAGGTTCGATTCCTGGCTTGGGTCGCTATCTGTGCGGAGTCTGCACGTTTTCCTCGTGTCTGCGTGGGTTTCCTCCGGGTGCTCCGGTTTCCTCCCACAGTCCAAAGATGTGGAGGTTAGGTGGATTGGCAATGTTAAATTGCCCTTTGTGTCCAAAAAGGTGACGCAGCGTCCGGGGGGTGGGAGCTGGTGGCCACCGTCGTCACTCCATGGGACGGATCTGGGTTGCAACTCTGCATCCCCTCCTCCCACTCGGTGCCCATAGGGCCCTGGGGTTCACCTTGGGACGGAGGGGCAGCTGGTTCGAGCCCCCGCTGCCCCTGCATCATCTGGTTCTGCCAGCCCTGGCTGTTCCCCATGGTCTGCACCATCGTGTCAACGCCCTCGGCGATGCTCCTTAGTGACTGGGACATAACCTGCAGTGCATCGTCAATGCCCACCTGCGACTGGGACAAGCTCCACAGCACCTCGGCCATGCCCATCTGAGAGTTAGACATGTCCTGCAGAAACTCATCAAGGTCAGCCTGGTACTAGGTGACATCCCCCAGTGAGGCAGACATTCTGCCAAGACCCTCAGCCATGGCCGTCACCGACTGTGCCACACCTTGGACACTTTCACTAATGATGCTGACGTTGTACACCAGGCTCTCCAATGCCGTCGCCACCTTAGCAGTGTTGGTTTAAGTGCCACTCATAGCCGGCACCATCTCCTGCACCTGTAGCCTCTGGGATACCTCCAAGTGGCTATGGGTTTGCTGGAGTGATGCTGACATTCCCCTCTGAATGTCCCAGCTGCTCCCTATCATCTCCAACAGCTCTGGGTAACTCTATACCAATGGCACAGCATCAGGCTGGGACCCAGCTGGGTCCTGGGATCCAGCAGCCTTCCGACTGCTGTCTAGTCTGGGGGTTCCAGCCTCTACCTGATGTTTATCAGCAGCAGTGTGGTGCTCACCAGATTGTACCCCCAAAGCATGTCCACTAACATGTCCCACCGAGGTGCGTGTATCTGCACTGATGGAGGGTGGGGATGACAGCTCTGCCACAACTATAATGGTTGCATCCTCGGTGCTCTCCTCCGAGGCGGCCTCCTGGGAGGCAGGAGAGGGGGCCGCCCGGAATTAGCCGGCGCCGTCGGCTGGAGGACCTGCAGGAGAGTGGACATGTGATCAGTGGGAGGGATAGGTCAGTCAGTAAGGCAATAACAACTCATGTTTGACAGGTCCTCCAGGTAGAGCCCGGTGGTTCCTCACCTCTGCAGCATCCGCCAGCCTCCGAATTGGTGACTGATCTGTCCTCGGCCACCTCAGTCACCTCCAGGGCCCGCTCCTCGAAGGAGGTGAGGGTTCTTAAGTCGGGCACCCTCCGCCAGTCTGGATCCTCTGCCGACTATTATGGAAGAGTTTTTCCTGAGGAGACACAGAGGGGGCATCATTAGCCACACGTGTGGTTCACAGTGGTGGGAAGGGGAGGGTGTGAAGGGAGGGTTGAGGGGGTTTAAGGGGGAGGGGGGTGGATGGAGGGTTGGGGGTCACATGGAGAGCTGGGGTGTGGATGCGCCCTTGGGAGGGTGGAGGGGTTGGTGCCTTCTCACTCGTGCTGCCCGGTGTAGGTTGTTGAGCTTTTATCGGCATTGGAGGCCAGTCCGCCTGGTTACAGTCCCGGCGCTCACAGCTGCCGCCACATCATCCCAGGCAGCTCTGGCTGTCCTATGGCTCACCCTCCGAGACCCTCGGGGGAACGAGACATCCATCCTGGCCTCCACTGCATCTAGGAGCCTCCCCAGGTCAGTGTCCCCGAATCTTGGACTGGTCTCCTCGGCGCCATTATTGCGAGCTAGCTGGGGTTGGCTGAACAAGTGCAGCTCATGTGCTGCTCGACCTTGTTAGCGGGAGGTGGGGGTGGGGGCGATTGCGGTCACGGTGAATCGGCTGGTGAACCTTTATTTGTGGCGAGAAGCCTGTGAGACCTTGTTGAGTGGACCAATTACCGTTGAATAACCTTCCTCGCTTGTGCCAGGAAGCTCACGGCAATTCCTGATCACTACCACGCTTAGAAACCTTTCCGGAAAATCACGCCCACAGACTCTCTCAATTCTTTGCAGGCGCCCAGAGTGAACTGGTTTGTACAAGATTCACTACGAATCCTTCCTCAATTGGGGGGACAGTTGTGATTTATTCCCAACTTAAAGTATGTATTCTATTGCAGCACAAATTCAACATCAACGTGACTGGCTGTTGGACAGGCAGTTCTGCAGCACGAGGCTGCAATATGGAATGCGGGAGAGGGAGGTCAGAGAGTTTGGGGTGCGCTGATCACCAGGGCAGGGGCTATGCAGGGATTCCTCTGCTCAATGAGTGGTTAGCAGGGTGGCAACCAGGGTAGAGCACTCCTGCCTCTCCTGGTCCACAAGCAGTGTTTGAACAGTATTTCTTCCATGCAGCAGTCCTCACCTCTCTTTAGCTTCTGGGTTTTCTGCGGCCAGCCAGTGTTCAAGCTGGAACAGAGGAAACATATTTAGGCGCACAGCCTCTTTAAAACATTGGAAATGAGGGACCTGCGTCCTTAGACCATGTATTTTTTTAATAAACATTTTATTGAGGTATTTCTTTGGCATTTCAACAGCAACAAAATCAACAATATACATAACGAGAAAAATATAAACATAGTGCAAATTCCACCTCCCGCTCCCGCAGGCCTTGCCATTACTTCCCCCCCCTAACCTACGATAATCTAACCCCTCCCTCCCCCTCCTTAGACCATGTTGACCACCTGTCTCCACTCCTGCCTGCACTAAAGCTGAAGTGGACAGGTTGGTTTTGGGATCACAATTTCTGAAAATCTGTTTTTGGGGGTTAAAATTCTCCTACTGGGTTTATAAGATGAAATGATGGAGTTGACCAGCCAGCAATGGTAAATTACATTTTTTTTTAAAAAACTGATTTCATGTGGGGTTATAACACTGCGGATAGATGCTCTGGAGTTAAGGGTTGGCGGGGGAGAGAAAAATAAAGAGTTTGCATACTGGCTAAAATGGAGGCCGCTCTTCTCATCAAAGCTCTTTGAGGTGACCCATGTACCATAGAACAGCGTGAGAACCAACTTGCACATTTTCCCCCTTCCTCCCCTGGATTCTGATTCAATTGTGGACAATGTTAACCAAGAACAGGACTGTCTGATTAAAACTCAGATATTTACAGATGGAAGGAGAAGGCATATTTTGCTTATTTAAACTGAGTTGGCAGATGGGAGGCAGCTGCAGTTGGTAAGAGCAAAATGCTAACCTGCCCCAGGGATGTTTGGAGCAGGACGCCATGTGCTCTGCAGCTGAGGGGAAGCAGTTTGCTGCGGATGCCATCATTCATACCTGCTCTCTGTTTGTTTTTACTCTGACAGCCGCCACCAGTGGACGAGAAAGCACAGGAGAGTGCCATGGACGAGCTGAAGGGGATCCTGGTAATTTAGAGAACAAATTTAACCCTCTCTTAACAGCCACAATTTTAGGCACCAGCAGTAAAGGTAAAACAACACTTACATTGATGGTCAGAGTGGATTACTCTTGTCCGCATATATCAAGTGGACATTAAAAGACCCATGGCAACAAAGAGAGTCGCTACCCGCTCCCTCACATCGAGCGGTCTTCTCTGAGCCTCCAGTAACTGCATTGCTATGATTAATATACTTGGCTTCCTAAGATGGTAATCTTGCTACTGAAGAAGCCCTGTAAAGTAAGAAAAGACTGGGATGTTTTTCCAGTCATAATCAATTTAACTTACTCATTTGCGCAAGTTATTCACCTCACTGCTTTTTGTCAGACCTTGCTGTAAAGAATAAGTATTGCTGTGTTTACCCACATAACATAGAACATAGAAAATACAGCACAGAACAGGCCCTTCGGCCCACGGTGTTGTGCCGAACGTTTGTCCTAGATTAAGAACAAATTAATCTACACCCCAACATTCTACCGTAATCCATGTACCTATCCAATAGCCACTTGAAGGTCCCTAATGTTTCCGACTCAACTACTTCCACAGGCAATGCATTCCATGCCCCCACTACTCTCTGGGTAAAGAACCTACCTCTGACATCCCCCCTACATCTTCCACCATTCACCTTAAATTTATGTCCCCTTGTAATGGTTTGTTCTACCCAGGGAAAAAGTATCTGACTGTCTACTCTATCTATTCCCCTGATTATCTTATAAACCTCACTCAAGTCTATAGTTTCCACGATGATTATCCCTGCTATTTTTCTTAAACAGTGGTACCACATTTGCTATTCTCCAGTCCTCTGGGATTTCACCTGTAACCAATGAGGATACAAAGATGTCAGTCAAGGCCCCAGTAATTTCCTCCCTTGCTTCCCTCAGTATTCTGGGGTAAACCCCATCCGGCCCAGGAGACTTATCTACCTCCTCCTTTTTGATGTTAATATGATCCAGACTGTCCACACACCCTACCCAAGAATCATCTACCACAAAGGGCATGAACTGTGCTTCAAAGTAACTTGGTGTCAAGGATTTTGGAATGGCTTCTGAGAGATGTGACAAAATGTCACACGGAAGCATATTTGTTCTTTCTCTGATACCCCATTCCAAGTAGTCTTTGATTTATGAGTGCTAAAACCCTGCCGACCACTGGTGCTGAAGTCAACAGGCTGTGATCACAGCCTACCTGTGAAGGCCAGTAGTGCATTGTTAGCTGTGAATGCCACCCTCCGCCAGTGGGGGGAGTGCACAGCCAAACTGGTTAAAGTAGTCTGGGCTTTTTTTTAAGCTGACTGAGAATCACACATTCATAGTTCCGTTAAAGCCACACTCGCAACTTTGGAGCAAGTGTGCATGCAGGAGACTCGTGCATGTGCCGTTGTCTGTTGCAGCCCAATGCACCACATAGATAGAAATGGAAACGAAACAGATTAAAGCATCACTTCCAATGGAAGCTGTTGTCAACATAAACGGAATATGAAATAGCCCACATTGCCTCTGGTACCTCATAGTTTGGAAACTACGCAGAAAGGCTTTTCACAATTCCCCTACGCCGTCACTTCTGATACAACACTTCACTGACTCGAGCAGCAGCAACTTCCATTTTATTTAATGCCTTTAAAGCAGTAAAACATATCGCAGGCCACATCACAGGCGCATTGTCGAACAAAATTTTACACTGAGCTGCAGAGGCAGAAGTTTGAACACAAGAAAGCGGTTGATTTTAAGGAGCATTTTACAGGAGGAAAGAGAAATAAAAAAGTGTGGAGGTTTAGGAATTAAATTCTAGAGCTTAGGACCAGAGCAGCCAAGTGCACGACCGCCAATGGTGGACCCGTGGTAGGCCAGAATTGGAGGAGGACAGAGATCCGGGAGGGTTAATAATAATAGCTTATTGTCACAAGTAGACTTCAATGAAGTTACTGTGAAAAGCCCCTAGTCGCCACATTCCGGCGCCTGTTCGGGGAGGCCAGTACAGGAATTGAACCCGCGTTGCTGGCATTGTTCTGCATTACAAGCCAGCCGTTTAACCAACCCCTGGTTGTAGGACTACAGGAGGTTACCGAGATCGTGAAGGGGCCAGGCCATGGAGGGATTTGTAAACAAGGATGAGGTTATTAAAATCGTTGCCAGGCCAGGAACCGATGTAGGTCAGCAACCACGGGGATGATGGGTGAATGGGATTTTGGTGCGAGTTAAACATTTTGGGTGAGCACAGGTTTACGGAGGTGGGAAGCTGCCCGATGAGCTTTGGAATATTCGAGTCCAGAAGTTACAAATGCCAAGTGACGGTTTCAGCAGCAGAAGAGCTGAGAGCAGCGACAGGCAATGTCTCAGAGATGGTGCTCTTGTTGATGGAGAGTTTTGTGAGGGCCACGAAGAGTCCAACACGAGTTTGTGAGTCAAACAAAACTTAACTTTATTTACACAAATATTCACACAGCACCAATAGTTCGCTACTGGTCTTCTCTCTAGCTGGTACCTAACTTGCCGGCTCTATTTATACAACAGAAAAGGCTAATTATTGCCCTGCCTGCTTATCGGGAGAGCTCATATTCCCCAAGATCCATGAGGTAACGAATTGTCCCTACCCAATAGGATCTGTGCAGGTTACAATAGAGAAGATAGGCCATGAGAAACCCAGGTCAATGTCAGAGAGGTTACCATGGTTACAAATAGTTCTCATTCAGCCTCAAACTTTGATACTAATAATGGCACTTTTTGCTAAAACAGACATGCTCAGAATGTTCTTCTCACTCAGCTGCTGTACTGATTGTAGAAGATTATCTGAAACCCATTCACGGTGTTGGCCGTGGTTTGTGCAGATTCTCTCCCAAAGTTACAGTGATTGAGCAGGAGAACCTGAGGGAAATACCCAGTGACATTTATGACTACCGCAATAGCCAAACCAAATAAAACACCCTCTCTATTGCCAATGTCCACTAAACAAAAAACCCCTATCAATGGGACATTATAACACTCCCTTTCTATAAAATAATCTTTGATTGGAAACTGTGTATTCTATTATTACTGTCATATAAAAATTCCCCTTACTATAACTCACCCTGTCTCTTAACAGTTTTTGTCAGGCCACACAACAAGGCTGTTTAAGTGAAATATGCGGGCATCGCTTTGTGTTTGACATTTGTCAATTTCCCTTTCTATTTTTCAGCAGACGTTTTTAAGAAGCGGGAAATTCCTTGAGATTTAGCATTAGAGTGAAGGAAGACTGCTACTGGCTTATTTTCTCTCTCCACTCAGCCCCTGAATACAGGGGGCGCGATTCTCCGCTCCCGCGCCGGTTGGGAGAATCGCCTGGGTCGCCAAATTTTCCCGCGACGCCGGTCCGACGCCCTCACGCGATTCACGGAAGCAGCCCGATCGGCACAATTGCGTTTTGCGCGCCGCGGTCCAGTGAATCGCCCGAGACAGTCAAAATGGCGATTCACCGGTACCATCGCGATTCTCCGGCCCGGATGGGCCGAGCCGCTGCCCAAAACGGCGGGTTCCCCCCGGCGCCGTCCACACCCGGTCGCTGCTGGCGGGAACAGCGCGGGAACGCTGGGGGGGAGGCGGCCTGCGGGGGGGCGAGGGGGGATCCTGCACCGGGGGGGGCCTCAAATGGGGCCTGGCCCGCGATCGGTGCCCACTGATCGTCGGGCCAGCCTCTCTGAAGGAGGACCTCCTTTCTTCTGCAGCCCCGCAAGATCCATCAGACATTTTCTTGCGGGGCGGACTCGGAGAGGACGGCAACCACGCATGCCAACCCGCGCATGCGCGGGTGACGCCAGTTATGCGGCGCCGGCTGCGTCATGTATGCGGTGCCGCCTTTACACGGCACCAAGGCCTGGCGCGCGTAAATGACGCGGCGCTGCTCCTAGCCCATTATCGGGCCCTGAATCGGTCGGGATAGGGGCTGTTTCGCGCCGTCGTGAACCTCAACGGCATTCATGACGGCGCGAACACTCTGCCTCCATTTCGGAGAATCCCGCCCAGGAACCTCCGTGTCTTAATATTGCTTAATATTGAATATTCCCTTTTCCCCCAAGTCACCCACATGATGCACTCTACATTTCAAAACAGTTTTCTTTAGGTAAATCAGTCAGTAAGGAACATCATCCAGACTCGACTCATGATCACGAAGCAATATTGTGACTCGGTGTTCTGTTGAGCGCAGCAGACACAGTCAAGTGAGAAATAGGAGCTGATTTTTCTGATTTGAGCTTAATTACTATGGTCAGGAAAGAGGCAAATTGTTGGTGAATGCAAGGTCAAGATACAGAGGCAGACCTGCTGTCAAGGCATATATTGAATTAACAATGATGGGTTCTCGTAAATTATTCACATGATTACTTTGGCGCACACTAATATTTTCACATTATACTCAGATATATTGCTGTTTAGCAAAATACTCTTAAATAGCCTGATCATTTAATATTTGTGAGGAATCAGACAAAATACTTCTGATTATAATGCAGACTAAGATAACACACCCTTCATGATAAAACTATCTGAAATAGTGCATCCTTTTATTGTAGCACATTGATATATCCTTTTACGTGCGGAGTCTGCACGTTCTCCCTGTGTCTGCGTGGGTTTCCTCCGGGTACTCCCGTTTCCTCTCACAAGTCCCGAAAGACATGGGGCAGGATTCTCCGACCCCTCGCCAGGTCGGAGAATCGCCGGGGCTGGCGTGAATCCCACCCCCGCCGGTTGCCGAATTCTCCTGCACCGGATATTTGGCGGGGGTGGGAATCGCGCCGCGCCGATCGGCGGGCCCCCCCCCCCCCCGGCGATTCTCCGGCCCGCGATGGGCCGAAGTCCCGCTGCTGGAATGCCTGTCCCGCTGGCGAGAATCAAACCACCTCTCTTACCGGCGGGACAAGGCGGCGCGGGCGGGCTCCGGGGTCCTGGGGGGGGGGGGGGGGGCGCAGGGCGATCTGGCCCCGGGGGGTGCCCCCACGGTGGCATGGCCCGCGATCGGGGCCCACCGATCCGCGGGCGGGCCTGTGCCGTGGGGGCACTCTTTTCCTTCCGCCTTCGCCATGGTCTCCACTATGGCGGAGGCGGAAGAGACCCCCTCCACTGCGCATGTGCGGGGATGACGTGAGCGGCCGCTGACGCTCCCGAGCATGCGCCGCACGGCAAAGTCATTTCCGCGCCAGCTGGCGGGGTGCCAAAGGCCTTTCCTGCCAGCAGGCGGGGCGGAAATAAGTCCGGCGCGGGCCTAGCCCCTCAAGGTGAGGGCTCGACCCCCCAAGATGTGGGGAATTCCGCACCTTTGGGGCGGCGCGATGCTGGACTGATTCACGCCGTTTTTGGCGCCGGTCGGTGGACAGCGCGCCGATTGCGGAGAATTTGGACATTCTGAATTCTCCCTCTGTACCCGAACAAGTGCCAGAATGTTGTGACTACGGGCTTTTCACAGTAACTTCATTGCAGTGTTAATGTAAGCCTACCTGTGACAATAAAGATTATTATTATTGTTAATCCTTCTCAAATAACACACGCCTAAATCTCAGTATGACTGTGTTACACAACAAACTGTTACACACGCCCAAAAACACACGTCTCTCTGATATTACATATTTAAAAATAAAGGGCGGGATTCTCCCCTACCCAGCGGGGCAGGGGGTCCCGGCGGGATGGAGTGGCGTGAACCACTCCGGCCTCGGGCCGCCCCAAAGGTGCGGAATCATCCGCACGTTCAGGGGCTAGGTCGGCCCTGGAGTGGTTGGCGCCACGCCAACCGGAGCCGAAGGGCCTCCGCCGGCCGGCACGAGTTGGCGCATGCGCGGGAGCACCAGCGTGTGCTGGCGTCATCCCAGCACAAGCGCAGGGGGAATCTTCTCCGCGTTGGCCATGGCGGAGGACCACAGCAGCCGACGCGGAGGAATAGAGTGCCCCCATGGCACAGGCCCGCCTGCGGATCGGTGGGCCCCGATCGCGGGCCAGGCCACCGTGGAGGCACCTCCCGGGGCCAGATCCCCCCGCACCCTTCCGAGGACCCCGGAGGCCGCCCGCGCCACCAGGTCCCGCCGGTAAGGACCTACTCTAATTTACGCCGGCAAGACCGGCCGAAACAGGCGGCCACTCGGCCCATCGCAGGCTGGAGAATCGCCTGGGGGCCCGTTGCTAGCGGCCGCCGACCGGCGCGGCGCGATTCCCGCCCCCGCCAAAACCCCGGCGTCGGAAAATTCGGCAGCCGGCGGGGGCAGGATTCATGCCACCCCCCCCCCCCCCGGCGATTCTCTGACCCGGCGGGGGTCGGAGAATCCCGCCCATTGCCTTCATTGCACAGACTGACATATGTCACTTCATTGTAATCCTGATATATCTCATAACTCTCATTGCAACTCTGTCAAATAACACAATCCTCTCTGAATACTGGGCAAAATTTAATCTTGCGATGGCAGTCTCGCCCATGAAGGCCTGTGTCGCCTCCTTTAGGGATGGTCCGATGTAATTAAGTGCTCGTTAGGCTTCCCAAGGATCCAGGACCCCGGGATGAAAATCCCACCCGCCGACAGTTGCTAGCCATTTGGAGGCCATTACCTCTCCAATGCCGGTAGCCGCACTGGTAGCAGCAGCTGCTGTTGCTAAAGTACCCAGGATTGCCAAAGGACTCAGGCATAAGTGATTGCTAGGTGGGGACAGAGGGGTCCGAAGAAAAAGTAGGGAGGTGGTTTTAAAACCTCTCCCCTCCACTTCCAATGTTGGGTCCCTAATAAGGTATATTAATTCTCCACAATGAGGTGAATCTGAAAAAAGAATGCCGTTTTGGAGGCACACTCGTGTAATCTCGTTAAAAATAGCTAAATGGCTGCCACAGTTATGAGAATACTAGCCACAGCACTTTGCAAAAGAGGTCCCAAACATACATTAAGCTCCTTCTTAACCAAATATGCAAAGGGTCTAATGCCTGCGTCAGGCATTGACCAATGCACAAGACTTTACCAGTATATCAGGTGACATATTACCTGTCTAAAATGTACATGCGTAGGCACCTAGTTTGCACCTTTAAAACTGGTACGGTACCATCAACATGCTAGGCACATGCTAGGCCCAAGTCTTTGTGCCACAAATAAAGAACTGCACTTATACATGTGTACTACTTAAAGCTATAACTTATGAGTTAAACTTACAAGTTTGAGTTTGATGTCAATAATTTGTGTGTCTGCGGTTGGTCACATTTAGTGTAACATATAGAACCATAGAAAGAGCACAGAAAGAGGTCACTCGGCCATCGTGTCTGTGCCAGCACATAGTGCATCTGATTTCCCACTGTCTGCTCACAGGATTCCATGAAGAAGAGCCCAAGTCGGGGGTTTCCAGATGTAAGTCAGAACAAGACAGAAAATGAGCTGGAGGTTGTTCTGAGACGACGGCGGAAACAGACTTCAGATTACAGTCCGAAGGGTAACGAGTCGCTAACACCATGGATGTTTGCTCTTTCCTCAGTTTTCAGTTGGTGAACATACAAACCCAGCTATCCTTGGCTGGAGGCTTAAGTATCAATAAATCTCACCATGCATGATAGTAACATCCATTGTGGTTGCTGCAATAGTTAAAGAGAAACAGCACATGAAAATACTCAAACATTTGGTGCTCAGTTCCATTTTATGTTGAGTTAAGCAGTAGCAGAGCTGCAAATGGTCTCAGTACCTCTGAGCTGGGGCGACGGTGGTGGTGGTGGTGGTGGGGGGGGGGGGGGGGGTACCACCAAGCCCTGGATTGTGCATGAGTACACCTGTTGGGTCAGAATGGAATCAGTCTCAGTCTCAGTCCACCAACCTTCTCTCGCATTTATCAGTAAGGAAGCAGCCTTCTGGCCTATACCAGTGCTCTGAAACAGATATTTACTTAGTCCACTTACCTTGCCCTTTCCCCATGCCATTTGAAATAATGATGTGATCTAATGTTTATATCCCTGTCGTCCATAAGACATCCACTCATCATAACTAATCTTTGTTTTCTGTTCTTCAACCAACTTCCTCACTATGCTGCCTCCTATTCCTTTTAATATTCTGCATTATAGTTTTGCCACCAAGCTCACTTATATGCCTTTTGAACTTCCATATATAGACTTTAACTGTACAATGAGAGTCACAAACAGGGGTTCTGCTTTTTGTTGTGCAGAGAAACTTCAGTCCTTGTGCTACTACCCCATTATACTGCAAACTTAAAGACAGGAATCTGCTTTGTGGACACAACCAATAAGTAAGAAAAAGTATTGTTAATTGTAACACTGTATGAATGAGGGGAGTTTATGCTGTCCTATCTCTGACAGATGGAAATGAAACAGATGCCAGCGATGTTGCCTCTTCCAAATCCCTCAACCTGAAGGACAGCGACGAGAGAAAAAGTGATAACCTGGAGCCCAGTCCTGTTCACCAGGCTGCAGCAGCAGAGGAGCGGGATAGCAAGGAATCAGGAAGGTAAAACTTGGAGATGTATCTGGGCTACAACTGTTAGTTCTCTCAATGGAGCATGAACACACATTAAATTAGGCCCCTGTTTAAACTAAAGTGATGGTCAAGGCTAATAGGTGATCCTAGGCGGGATTCACAATGCCCATTACCAGTTAAGAGCTTCCAGTCTTTGAATAAAATGTCTCTGTTCAACTTGAATCATCTTCATGTGTACTGTCAAAAAAATAAACAGTGTATAAAAGTCATGAAGTATTTCAGTTGAGGAAACAGCACATGAAAATACACTTATTATTGTGATCAATAATAAATACACTTGAAGCAGCATGGTGGTGCAGTGGTTAGCACTTCTGCCTCATGAGGCTGAGAACCCGGGTTCGATCCCGGCCCCGGGTCACTGTCTGTGTGGAGTTTGCACATTCTCCCCTTGTCTGCGTGGGTCTCACCCCCACAACCCACCGTGCGTGGCAGCGCCAGAGTCCCAGGTTTGATTCCCCGCTAGGTCACTGTCTGTGCGGAGTCTGCACGTTCTCCCCGTGTCTGCGTGGGTTTCCTCCGGGTGCTCCAGTTTCCTCCCACAGTCCAAAGACGTGCTGTTAGATGGATTGGCCATGATAAATTGCCCTGAGTGACCAAAAATTAGGAGGGGTTATTGGGTTACGGGGATAGGGTGGAAGTGAGGGCTTAAGTGGGTCGGTGCAAACTCGATGGGCTGAATGGCCTCCTTCTGCACTGTGTGTGTATGTTCTAAACCTAAAAAGATGTGCAGGGTAGGAGAACTGGCCACGATACCCCCATAATTGGAGAAAAAAAAATTGGATACTCTGAATTTATATTTTTTTGAAAATAATAAATGCTCTCTGTTTAGAATATGTTATTATTCTGAGTAAATTATACCGAGAGAGCAATGGCCCCAAAATTCTGAGCAGTGCCAAAGCAGAACTCCAGATAGAACAAAGAACAATACAGCACAGGAACAGGCCTTTTGCCCTCTAGAGGCTGGAAAGTGGAGTAGAACCAGGCTAGGTTTGGAAAATGGGGCAGAACCAGGTTGGGTCAGGAAAATGAGGTAGAACCAGGTTGTGACTAGATTCCACCCACATCATTGCTTTTCCCATTTTCTGGTAGGCTATCTGCAGGAACCCATTATGTCATGGGGCAAGTCAGTGGGAGTTCTCGGGCTTCCACCCTTTCAAAGAGCCCTGCCAGCTGAGGGCCTCAGGAAAGACCCAGTACCTTCCGAGTACTAAGGTCCTGGCACAAACAAAGAGATTTAAGGCTTCTTCTGTTTTTGGCCCGGGAACAGGTTCAAAATCATCTTAGGGGAATGTCTGAGTACTGCTCCACCTATTTTGGCAGACTAGGAACCTTGAATTGCCCTTACGGATGCAATGCATTCATTCCAATCATGCTAACGATCCCTCCTGGTATAAATGCTTTGTATCTCAGAGCAATGCAAAGATGACACTAGTTTTTAAATGTGCAACAGGTTTATTTACAAAAGTTACAAAATATCTGTGCAATCACAAAATGTCTGCACTCATGCTCACAGCTCGGCCTCTAGGTCTTTCTGTTTACTTTAGCTCTGAGTCAATATCCAGGCTTAACCAATCAAGTACAGTGAGCATAGATTAGTTATCAGACTCATATAATCAAATACAGATGAATTAAACCAATGGACACACCTTCCCAGCAGGTTAGGCTAGAGTCAGCAGCCTATGCTTTGAGCAGATGCAGGCTCTGCCCTGCTACGCGCCAACATTTGCAATCTGTTGCTCCCAGGTTGGAAAACATTCATCGCCAGGAGAAGAATTATCAATGCTGTTGGTGGAAGGGAAGTGAATAGAACATATGTTAAATAGCATTTATCTGTGTACACAGAGATTTTTGTGATTCTGTAATCTACTCCCTTACAAACGTAAATGGAATTCAGGTCTGGGCAGTCAAACAGTCACTGATTACGATACTCATCCATTTTATTGTGATAAGAAAGAACCAGCATTGGTTTTATCATACCATTGAGACCATGGAGGGAATGGAGTGCATTATAGAATCATAGAACTTACATTGTAGAAGGAGGCCATTTGACCCATCGACTCTGCACCGGCCTTTGGAAAGAGCACCCTACCTAAGCCCACAGCTCCACCCTATCCCCATAACCCAGTAACCTCACCTAACCTTTGTTTTGGACACAAAGGGCAATTTAGAATGGCTAATCCACCTAACTTCAGCTGAGTAGGGGGACAGTGCGAACATATCTGTCAGATCATGTGCACCTGACAGCGCGGGGGAATGGGGGAGGACATCCGCTCCCAGTGGCTGTCAAGCTTTTGTCACCTGTCCTACTATCTTCTTAAGTGATTCAGCAACAAAAGGCACCATATATATGTAAATGGTTGTGAAAGTCTACTTTGCTCTGACTATTGCCTCCTTTTTCCACACGATTGGCAGCCTTGAAGTCAGCTGACTAGCCCCCATGTTATAGAATTCCTTCACTAAAACGTTTCTCACTCCATTCCCTTTCCTCTAAGACCCCTATTAAACCCAATCTCTTAAAGAAGCTTTTGGTCACCCATCCTAAGTGTCTTTTTCTGATTCAGTCCTTTTCTTTAATCATACGTTTATGAAGTTATTTTATTTCTACATTACATTGATGTATACAGGACAGGCTGTATAAACGTTGCTTGCATTTCCTTGAGTACTGAACAGAAAATTCAAGGTGACACGCCCCCCCCCCCCCCCCCCCGACACGCCGCCCCCCCCATCATCACAGAAGCCAGTCTTCAGCCATTCTTTGATTCACTCCGATTGTTACCATGGAACATTTGAAGGCATTGGATATAGCAAAGACAATGGGCCCCGAAAGAATCCTGGCATGTACTACCATGTGTTCCAAAGCTAGCTGCATCCTCAGTCAAGCTGTTACAGTACACTACAGAACTGGCATCTACCCAACATGGTAGGAAATTGCCCAGATACATCCTGCCCATGAAAAGCAGGACAACTTCAATCTGGTCAATCACCACCCCATCAGTCCACTTGCAAACACCATGATGGAAGGTATCATCGACAGTGCTATTAAGTGGCACTTACTGAACAATAACCTGCTCACCGGTGCATAATTTGAATTCTACCAGGGTCACTGGGTTTTAGACATCGTTACAGCCTTGATAAAAGTGCTGACTTCCAGAAGGGAGGTGAGAGTGGCTGCGCTTGACATCAAGGCAGCATTTGACCAAGTGTGGCATCAAGATGCCACAGCAAAATTGAAGTAAATTAGAATAATAAGTGCTACTGTTCTGTTTGGAGTGATACCTAGCACAAAGGAAGATGGTTGTTGGGTGCCAACCACCTCAGCCCCAGTAAATCATATAGGATCTACACCCGACTATCTGCACCTGCTTCATCAATGAACTTCCCTTCATCATCAGGTCAAATTAGAGATGTTAGCTGTTTGCCCAGTATTTAGTTCCATTTGCAACGCCTCAGATAATGACACAGTCCAAACCACATGCAGCAAGACACGGACAACATTCGCACTTCGGCTGACAGGTGACAAGTAACATTCATGCCCACAAGTGCCAAGCAATGACCATCTCCAACAACCACCTCCCTTTGACATTCAGCTGCATTACCATTGCTAAATCCTCCATCATGAAAATCTTGGAGGTGTATTGACCAGAAATGTAACTGGATAAGCCAAATAAATACAGAGGCTACAAGAGCAGATCAGAGGTTAAGGATTCTGCAGCAAATAACTCACCTGCTAACTTCCTAAAGCCTGCTCACCATCTATAAGGCATAAGTCAGAAGTGTGATGGAATACCCTCCACTTGCCTGGATGAACTCAAGACGCTCGACACCATCCAGGAACAAACAATCCACGTTTTCAACTCCCCATCCACCACTTTAAGCACTTAGCACCTCCAAAGCCAATGCACCAAACCTGTGGTGTGCAACATTTTGGGCATCAAGGTATCTATTTTCTTTCATTACACAGACATCAGTTGTAACAAACACAAATGAGCTCATGTTCCGCAATCCAGCATGAGAGCTCAGGCAAATCATACCACACAACTCCAGTATGACTACACAAATCTTTATTGAGTTCACAATTCACTATAAGAACGCATGTACAGAACACTCTGCAATCCAATGTGACTGAAACATTGAGTGGTTCTAGGGGCAGCATGGTGGCGCGATGGTTAGCGCTGCTGCCTCATGGCGCTGAGGACCTGGGATCGATCTCAGCCCCATGTCGAGTTTGCACATTCTCCCCGTGTCTGCGTGGGCCTCACCCCCCACAACGCAAAGATGTGCAGGGTAGGTGGATTGGTCACGCTAAATTGCCCCTTAATTGGAAAAAAATAATTGGGTACTCTAAATCTTTTTATAACATTGAGTGATTCTCTCAAAACTCTTAATACCGATTCCATCTTTGATTGCTACACTTTACCAATCTTCTTCATGCAACAAAGGACAAATAAATGTGACATCAGATTCACAAAATGGAGCTAGAAAGACACACTTATCTCATCTCAATCTCTCTTAATAAGACCATAAGACATAGGAGCGGAAGTAAGGCCATTCGGCCCATCGAGTCCACTCCACCATTCAATCATGGCTGATTTACCCGCTCTCTCTCCATAGCCCTTAATTCCTCGAGAAATCAAGAATTTATCAACTTCTGTCTTAAAGATACTCAACGTCCCGGCCTCCACCGCCCTCTGTGGCAATGAATTCCACAGACCCACCACTCTCTGGCTGAAGAAACTTCTCCTCATCTCTGTTCTAAAGTGACTCCCTTTTATTCTAAGGCTGTGCCCCCGGGTCCTAGTCTCCCCTGCTAATGGAAACAACTTCCCTACATCCACCCTATCTAAGCCATTCATTATCTTGTAAGTTTCTATTAGATCTCCCCTCAACCTCCTAAACTCCAATGAATATAATCCCAGGATCCTCAGACGTTCATCGTATGTTAGGCCTACCATTCCTGGGATCATCCGTGTGAATCTCCGCTGGACCCGCTCCAGTGCCAGTATGTCCTTCCTGAGGTGTGGGGCCCAAAATTGCTCACAGTATTCTAAATGGGGCCTAACTAATGCTTTATAAAGCTTCAGAAGTACATCCCTGCTTTTATATTCCAAGCCTCTTGAGATGAATGACAACATTGCATTTGCTTTCTTAATTACGGACTCAACCTGCAAGTTTACCTTTAGAGAATCCTGGACTAGGACTCCCAAGTCCCTTTGCACTTCAGCATTATGAATTTTGTCACCGTTTAGAAAATAGTCCATGCCTCTATTCTTTTTTCCAAAGTGCAAGACCTCGCACTTGCTCACGTTGAATTTCATCAGCCATTTCTTGGACCACTCTCCTAAACTGTCTAAATCTTTCTGCAGCCTCCCCACCTCCTCCATACTACCTGCCCCTCCACCTATCTTTGTATCATCGGCAAACTTAGCCAGAATGCCCCCAGTCCCGTCATCTAGATCATTAATATATAAAGAGAACAGCTGTGGCCCCAACACTGAACCCTGCGGGACACCACTCGTCACCGGTTGCCATTCCGAAAAATAACCTTTTATCCCAACTCTCTGCCTTCTGCCTGACAGCCAATCGTCAATCCATGTTAGTACCTTGCCTCGAATACCATGGGCCCTTATTTTACTCAGCAGTCTCCCGTGAGGCATCTTATCAAAGGCCTTTTGGAAGTCAAGATAGATAACATCCATTGGCTCGGCTTGGTCTAACCTATTTGGTATCTCTTCAAAGACCTCTAACAGGTTTGTCAGGCACGACCTCCCCTTACTAAATCCATGCTGACTTGTCCTAATCTGACCCTGCACTTCCAAGAATTTAGAAATCTCATCCTTAACAATGGATTCTAGAATCTTGCCAACAACCGAGGTTAGGCTAATTGGCCTATAATTTTCCATCTTTTTCCTTGTTCCCTTCTTGAACAGGGGGGTTACAACAGCGATTTTCCAATCCTCTGGGACTTTCCCTGACTCCAGTGACTTTTGAAAGATCATAACTAACGCCTCCACTATTTCTTCAGCTATCTCCTTTAGAACTCTAGGATGTAGTCCATCTGGGCCCGGAGATTTATCAATTTTTAGACCTCTTAGTTTCTCGAGCACTTTCTCCTTTGTGATGGCTACCATATTCAACTCTGCCCCCTGACTCTCCGGAATTGTTGGGATATTACTCATGTCTTCTACTGTGAAGACTGACGCAAAGTACTTATTTAGTTCCTCAGCTATTTCCTTGTCTCCCATCACAAAATTACCAGCTTCATTTTGGAGCGGCCCAATGTCAACTTTTGCCTCCCGTTTGTTTTTAATGTATTTAAAGAAACTTTTACTATCATTCCTAATGTTACTGGCTAGCCTACCTTCATATTTGATCCTCTCTTTCCTTATTTCTCTCTTTGTTATCCTCTGTTTGTTTTTGTAGCCTTCCCAATCTTCTGACTTCCCACTACTCTTTGCCACATTATAGGCTTTCTCTTTTGCTTTGATGTATTCCCTAACTTCCTTTGTCAGCCATGGCTGCCTAATCCCCCCTCTGATGACCTTTCTTTTCTTTGGGATGAACCTCTGTACTGTGTCCTCAATTACTCCCAGAAACTCCTGCCATTGCTGTTCTAATCATTCTGTTACCATAGCTATATGGTCCATTTAAAACGCTTCAGTCACTTTATTATTCTTCGGCGATCACTCGCTAATGAGTATGATTGTCCACCTAAGAAACTCTGTGTTACTGGTCATGGATTCTGTGGGTTCTTGCACGGCTGATAAGCCCAATCCTACAGCCGCATCTCCGACAGCATACTTGATAATGAAAATTTGAAAATCGCTTATTGTCACAAGTAGGCTTCAATGAAGTTACTGTGAAAAGCCCCTAGTCGCCACATTCCGGCACCTGTTCGGGGAGGCTGGTATGGGAATTGAACCGTGCTGTTGGCCTGCCTTGGTCTGCTTTCAAAGCCAGCGATTTAGCCCTGTGCTAAACCAGCCCCTTTTGGCAAGTGTTTCCAGGAGGTGAGATCGGTCCTTGGACTCTGGATCACTGTTATTCCTTTCTTCACCTCCTTTTCCAGGCCTCCTCTTGCCATCGGGTGTTCTCGAAGAATTTTGTCCCTTCAATCAGGAGGTTTCTATAAGTAAGTCTCTTTTGAGCAAAGGGTCTCCCAGGCTTTGCCCTCTATGTTGTGTTTCTTGAGGTACCCTTTAGGGTGTCTTTGAAATGCTTCCTTTGTCCTCCTCTTGTTTGGGAGCCTTCCTTGAGCTGGGCAAATAAGATTTGCTTCTTCTGAAGCACATGGACAGCCACAGGGTTGGTTTCAGATGATTGTAGCCTTGATGCTGGTGCTCTTGATTCCTTCAAGGTTGTTGATGTTAGTAAGGCTGTCCTCCCAGCTGATGTGGAGAACCGTCTCAGACAGCGTTGATGGTACCTCTCCATGGCCTTGAGGTGGTGTTTCAAGGGGACTGGTGGGAGCTGTATAGAAGAGTTGGGAGGATGACAGCCCTGTACACGAGGATCTTGTTATCAGCATGGATGTTGTGGTCGTCAAAGACTCTCGTCCTTGGGCATCCGAAGATGGCGCTCATGGATTGGATATGATGTTGGCTCCCTGCATCTATGTCAGCGTTAGATGACAGGTGGCTCCCCAGGTAGGGGAAATGTTCCACGTTTTGTAGGATTTCTCCATTGATTTTGATGGAGAGAGAGACTGGATCTTGGGGCTGGTTGGCAAAGGACTTGAGTCTTCTTGAGGTTGAGGCTGAGACCGATTCTACTGTATGCTTCCGCAAAGGAGTCATGCATGGCCTAAAGATTGTCTACTGATAGTCTGTTCTTGATAACGTATCTAATTCCATGCGACCTGGGCTTATCCTCGGGTTTTCCTCTCCAGAAGAAGGTGTAACCACTGCCTTCTTCCCTCAGCTGCCCTTCACCTTTTCCTCGGGTCTCTTGCAGGGCAGCGACATCAATGTTGAAGTGCCTGAGTTCATGGGCAACAAGGACAGTTCTCCATTTTGGTCGATTGTTTTGCTCGTTATCCATGAGGATTCGTACATTCCAGATTCTGAAATTGAGTTTATTAACTTTGATTTTCTGACCACAGGTAGATGAGCCTGCTGGATGCGGTTTTCCAGCCCTGTTGGAGACAGAACAGACTATTTTTCGGGCACATTTTCTAAGCCCTTTCTGTGGTGAACAAAATGGATCCTGAAGAAGGCTGCTCAGTCATGAAGAAAGCTGCTCTCCTGTTCTTATTCCAAGGGCAAAAAGACTGAATCAAACCCCACCACCTACCTGCCAATCTGAAGCTAAGGATTTCCAAATCTCCTGGTCCAGTCCCCATCACCGATCGTCTCAGGGCTTGTTTGTGTTTGGGGATGTTTTGTTTTCCTCTAGGTATATGCCTGGTGCAGGACATCTTTTAACATGGGAATGCTGTTGCATATCAGCAGACACATGCCCTTTGACAGAAGGTAGGTCCAGTTCCAGTGGCAAGGGACCCTCGAAGACTGGGGATCTCACCTACTGCTGCAGCCTTCATGCGCTATAGCAGCCTTTGAGGGCTTGTTTTGGATTGTGATTTGTCTGGTTCCTCCCCTTTGACCTTACCGTCATGGGTGGCCCTGCCAGGAGTTTAAGGTTCCTGACGGCATCGTTCACGGGACCAACGGAATGCTTAAGCCTCTCCACCACGGTAAGGTGCCAATCCATGGAAAGGCACTTTATTATTATAAAGACAATGACCAAACCAACATCTTCCAGACCTTCAAGGCATGGATAAATGGCCTTCACACATTCCTTAAATTGCACATCCTTGTTCTAGGCCTGCTTCTCAAATCCCTGTTCAACACAACTCATCATGCGTTGACACCATAAATAACCCAAGACATTGAGATACACAGTTAGTGTGAACACACATGCCCACACAAAACCCATGACCTCTACTGCCTTGTAGGACAGGGGCAGCAGGTACATTGGAGCATCACCACCTGCAAGTTTCCCTCTGAGTCAAACACACCAGCTTCACCAATTTGGAAACATTTTGCCGTTCCATGAACCACAATCAAGGGCAACAAGGTGATGCTCACATCGCACTAACAAATAAAAAAGAGCCATTTACTCTGGTGCGGAAATGCAGGGCAAGGGGACATAATGTGAAATTTAGAGCCAGACCATTCAGGAGTGAAATCAGGGACACTTATTCAGCCAAAGGGAAACAGAGGTCTAGAACTCTGTCACCAGAAATGCAGTAGGTGCTACAACATTTGACGTTTTCAAGACTGAGATGCAGATTTTGTGTGGTAAGGGTATCGAAGGATATGGAGCTATGGTGGGTAAACAGAGTTAGGTTACAGGTCATGCCATGATCTAATTGAGTGACAGAGCACTCTTAGGGGGCTGAATGGCCTCCTCTTGTTCCCATTTTACCACTAAAGGTGCTATACGAATGCGAGTTGCTTTTATTTCTGTCATATATTTATTACCATTCTCCTTTTTTTTCAGCTCTGAAGAATTGAAGAGAAAATGTTCAAATAAACAAGAAATTATCCAACCCCAGGGCATCCTTATAACCATAAGCAGCCCCACAGAAACACCTGACCAAAGAACCACTCCTGCTCAGGTCCAGAACAAATCCAAGAGTCAAAACGCGATTGACGAAAGCACGGATGCGGATTGTTAACAGCAGTCGGGAGGTCGTGATGTCAAGGAGTTTGCAGTTATTGTTGTCAACAATAATCTCTCCGTGTGGCCAGACTGCCTTTAGCCAGGGCTTCGAGTGAAATTTCCAACATGCATGAGCTGGGGTGTGGTCTAGCCTCCTGCGAACCTCAGGCTCGCTCACCCAATCCAGCACAAGGACAATTGTAAAGCCATTGGAGCAGAAATGCCTTTTTCTTCACTCACCAGCCATGCTTTTCACCTCCATGAAAGTGAATGGGTAGAAAGTCAGGAGCTGGGCAGTGCAGAAGGGGAATTGTTTTTACTGCTTTGTCTAAAGATATGACCCTTTCCCTTCCTTTGTACCACTAATTGTGATACACTTGACATCACTGCCTCATGTGAGAAAGGTTTTACAGATGCACTGAAAAATCTGTACGAGGACCACAGGAGAGCTTCTAGTTAAAGTCTTGCAGTCCTTGTTCTTTTTCCGTTTAATATTGTAATTTATTAATTTCTTCAACTTCACTTTCAAGAAGAATTTAGGCAGCAAGCAACTAATAAAGATTCAATCCCACCTGATTATCAATAAAGCTCACTAAAATGAGGCCACAGAAATCCCAGGACTTAGTCTGGCCCAAGTTGTTATCCCTCCTACTTGCCTCTTAACTATAATCCCAGAATTTCTCAATGTCAAGGTTATTATGGATACAGAAACATTCGTATATTCTGATCTCCTACTCTATACTGAGCTAAGATCTCCCTCTCTCTTCCTTACTCATGTAGTGCAGCATTTTTTTAAAAAATCCTTTTGTCTCACTCCAGCACTTATCGATCAAAAAGCACTCTGAAGTTGAGTTTGATATAAATACACTGTCAGAAAACTGTAACAACCAGTGTACTGTCAGTGGGTGATAATCAATCAGATATTGGACTTCCCCTTTTATCTCATTCCCGCTAAGTTTGACCCTCTGGGTTTTTAACATTGAACCAGAACCGTTTATTCCCTGTATATAGCCTGCAATCTAGACAGGAAGGTGGTGCAGTTATGCTGACGCACTCTTTTTCCCATACCTCAGTTCAATGGAGCCTCTAATTCACCTGTCAGCACAATATACATCAGCACCAATGTAAATCAATAACAGACTCCTTATGGTAACAACTCTGGTGTCACAATATAGCTTCCCTGTAATATTTTAAAATGCTTTGATAAGCACATCTTTATAAAAGATGGAGGAATGAGGAGACAGAGCCGAAGCAGTAAAGGGAAATTCAGCAGAGATATATTTCAGGTCCTTCTCCTGCGAACATGAAGAACTGATTTTTATCCCTTGCTGGGGATCAGGTGTGGAGGTGGGCATGTGCCAAAAATAATCCTGCTAAGGCAGCACGGTGGCGCAGTGGGTTAGCCCTGCAGCCTCACGACGCCAAGGTCCCAGGTTCGATCCCGGCACTGGGTCACTGTCCGTGTGGAGTTTGCACATTCTCCCCATGTTTACGTGGGTTTCGCCCCCACAACCCAAAGATGTGCAGGGTAGGTGGATTGGCCACGCTAAATTGCCCCTTAGTTGAAAAAAATGAATTGGATACTCTATATAAGAAAAAAATAATCCTGCTGGTGGGCATGCCATTCCACCCTCAGGCCATTTTCCCAGAGCAGGATGGTGGGCGGGTAACTCTTGATATCATTAAGGGCCATTTAAGGGGACACCCCAGTCAGCCTCCAGGTGCTTGCAGATGTCATTGGCCAGTTTATCTGCCAAGAGGCAACCTCCTGATGGCACGCTGGGAACCACATTTCAGGCAGGCCAAAGGCCTTCCCTGACTTCCTGCATCTAGCTGCAGACTGCCCTTTAGATTGGTTCTCCCCATCTCCCATCCATCCCCACTACCGCTCCCCCACGCCCCCACAGTGGGGGCCAGTCTGCAGAAGCCATTTTTTAGCTTCAAAATTCATAAAAGTTGGAACTCCATTTTCTCCCTTACAGCTTTGCCATCACAGTCTGCTGCTCCCTTTAATCAAGAAAGCCTCTGATTTGCCCTTGGTCACTGCCCTTAATTGGAGATGAGCCCAAGCCTGGTCATTAATTGGCTGCTCTGCAGGAAATCACGTTGACTTTTGTTTTCCAAATAGGGCTGTAATTTACAGACTCCGGAAGAGGGGTGGGGGGAGGGGGGGGTATAAAAATACCTTTTGGCTACCCACCCTGTTGACCCTGTGGGTATCTGGGTGGCATTGGATGGCCCCTTGCTCATGGGCCAATGGAGACCCTTAAATGTTCATTTAATGGACACTCGATAGCCTCTCCCCACCTTTGCATGGATTTTTTTCCTGCAGTGTGGTAGGTGCATGCCAAGTGTCTAGGTCTCATAGTAAAAGTTAGTGACTAGATGTGTGGCTCCTCTTTAGGCAATCTATGCTAATCGGAGATCCCCCGGCCAAAGTTTTACCCACACTGCGATTCCCCTCGCCCTTGTTCTGTCAACCCTAGACAAACTCGCAGGCGAAACTCCAGAGTCACATTGTTCTGGGTTCCATGGCTCATCTTCGTCAAGGTACTTGCAATCGCATTAGTGGGCACCACCACTTGACTGACCAACCGCTGTTGAAGGTGGGACTTCCTCTCAGATGGGAGCATAAGTCTTGCCTTGAGCCAATTAAAGGTCTGACCGATAGTACTTAATTGGCTGCTGTGCAAGGTGGGCAAGTGCTGGCATGATCACCCCAGCTTTTACGCCAGTGTGGGGACACTGACCCCCACATAAAATTCAGCTCAATTTTGGTTTCTCACACAACACTTGAGTCTGACTGCGAGGGAAAATCCTGCCCAGGTCAATCATGCCACAGAACATTCTCAGAATGGGATTACAGCCTTCAGCTGACAAAAAGGCAATTTTACTTAGGTACAGGTTTGTTTCTTGTATCTAGTTGTAAAGGATAGATTGAAATAGTGAATGCTGCTGTGATATCAAATTTTTTAAAAAAAAATTTAGAGTATCCAATTATGTTTTTCCAATTAAGGGGCAATTTAGCGTGGCCAATCCACTTAGCCTGCTCATCCTTTTGGGTTGTGGGGGCATGCAGACATGGGGAGAATGTGCAAACTCCACATGGACAGTGACCCAGAGCCAGGGTCGAACCTGGGACCTCAGCGCCGTGAGGCAGCAGTGCTAACCACTGCACCACACTGCCGCCCTCGTGATATCAAAATTAAGGCCGTTTTATTAAAAATTCTTATTGGAGCACTGTTGAATCCACAGATGGTGCACCTAAACCATATTCTTGATGGATGGTCTAGCTATGGAATGATAGTTTACCACCACCTGTATAACAGCTGGAACTAGAGAATATTCTGCAGCATGCCATCACAACATTATGGTGCACATTAAAGTCGTAAAGGGGCTACCTGGCTGACTTAACACTGCCTGTTGTATAAGACACAAGTTCAGCCTCAGCTGGAGTATTGCATCCAGTGCTGGGCACGCACCGTAGAAGGTTCAACTGAAGCATTCAAAAGGGAATTAGACTGTTATGTGAAAATGGAGAATGTATTCGGTTACGGGGAAAAGGCAGAAGAATGACACTTAAGTGAATTGCTCATTAGGAGAGCAAGTGCAGACACGATGGATCAAATGGCCCCCTGTGCCCTAGTAGTCGTGTGGTTCTGTGTGACCACATACATAAGTGTATGTGGTCAATATAAACATATGGGCACATTACATCATAGGCCAAACACAGGGATGCACTAAATATTGAGGGGAAAATGGAAGATCACCTCTATTACTGAGGTGATACCTTGCATTGTGAGGTGACTTTGTTTGATGCTGTTCATTGATGCTGGGGTAGATTTTCAACTTGCTGGCCAGGTATTTAAACTGGAATTATAGAACATAAGTATTAGGAGTAGGAGCAGGCCATTTGGCCCCTTGCGCCTGCTCTGCCATTTGACAAGACCATGGCTGATCTGATTGTGGCCTCAACTCCAACTTCCTGGGTGCGATTCTCCCAAAGCATTTCTAAGTCAATTTGTGGCGGGTTTATCAGCGAGTTCCCCACCGTTATTCGATAATACTCAGTTTCTCACCTGTTTAGCCCACACTCAGAATTTTTAGCACTGGGGAGCTGAACTCGGAGATTGGGCTGCCATTTTGAAAGGGTGCCCCGATATCTAAGTAAGCTTGTGGGTCCCCCCACACACATGGACACTATCCCACCGCCTTCCAAGTGAGAACTGGGGGTCCCCCCTCTTCAGGCCTCCCAAAGCTCCCTTACAGAATCTCCACCCTTCTAGGACACCCAACCATCACCCACCCAACCTCCCAGAGGCCTTACATATCTGCCCTGCACTCCCCCAACCTTCAAGCCCCCAAACTCATTTCATGGGCATGGCCCTCTGGTCCTTGGCTGTGCCACCCTGCCACTCAGGCACCCTTACACTTCCACCCAGGCAGTGCTCCGGCTGACTTGGCAGTGCCATCAGGACACCTTGGCAGTGCCAGCTGGGCAGTGCCAAGGTGCCCACTTTCCAGGGGGCAGGCCAGGGAGCCATCCTGTACTTACCTGACCACCCTAGGGTCTCCGGTGGCCCGTGAGACCCCTGGGTGCTGTTCCGCCTGGTCCACGTTTGTGTGGATTAGCACTGATCGGCACCCGACTGCAGCCTCCCTGGGAAGGCCAAAGAATCGAGGGAGGCCGGTGGATCCGGCACAGGTAGGTTGTAAGTAGGTTTGCGACCTACTTCCGCGAGTGTCAGTTGGGCCCGCCCATTTGGAGCAGGGTCCAACTCCGACGTTTCACAGAACTTCGGAGAATCCCAGGAGGCGATGAGCCTGTCAGAAAGCTTGCTGCCAGCTTCTCCCGGCATTCTCTGGCTGTGTTGCGCTCAAGCGAGAGCACAACACGGCTGGAGAATCGCGCCCAGGCCCTGTCTGCAGCCCATAACCCTTGACTGCCTTGTCAATCAACAAAAATCTGTCTAACTCAGCCTTGAATATATTCAATGACCCAGCCTCTACTGCTCCCTTGGGAAGAGAAAAGCTTAATGATCCTCAGAGAAGAAATTTCTCCTCATCTCCATCTTAAATGGGAGATCCCTCATTTTTAAACTGTGCCTCCTAGTTCTAGATCATCCCACCAAGGGAAACATCCTCAGCACTCACCCTGTCAAGCCCCTCTCAGATTTTCCTGATTCAATAAGATCACCTCTCACTCTTCCAAGCTTCAATGAGTATAGGCCCAACCTGCTCAACCTTTCTTCATAAGGTAAACACACGGGGCTGGATTCTCCGCTGGCGGGATTCTCTGGTGCACCGGCAGCGCACCCACGCCCGTGGATTTCCTGACGGCGTGGGGCTGCCCACAATGGGAAATCCCATTGGCCGGCTGACGGGCCGGAGAATCCTGCTGCCGACAGGGACGCGGCGCACCAGAACATTGGTGCGGCAGGACGGAGAATCCCGCCCATCATCTCAGGAACCAGCCAAGTGACCCTTCTCTGAGCTGTTGGAATTCTGCGGCCATTCGCTGGTGGTGGGATTCTTTGGTCCTGCCAGCAGAGCACCCCCGATCGTGGGTTTCCCAGCAGTGTGGGGTGATTTGAACATCCTGTTGATAAGTGGCGCGAGTACAGAATCCTGCCACCAGTGAATGGCGTGCTAAATTCTGCATCCTAGCTAGTAGCAGTAGCGGGCGGACTCGTAGCAGAGAATTTAGCCCATTATGTTTCTCCTTAAACAAGGTGACTAGAGCTGTACAAAATACTCTTGGTGTAAAACTTTTTTAAAAATTTTGAGTACCCAATTCATTTTTTCCAATTAAGGGGCAATTTAGTGTGGCCAATCCACCTACCCTGCACATCCTGCAAACACGGGGAGAATGTGCAAACTCCACACGGACAGTGACCCAGAGCCGGGATCGAACCTGGGACCTCAGTGCCGTGATGCAGCAGTGCTATCCACTGCGTCACCGTGCTGCCACCTCTTGGTGTAAAACTTGCTGGTTTTCAGTTCCACTGCATTGATAATCTACCCGACGGTCCCCTTGAATGTTTCAGTGCTGATAAAGTCAAATCTTATTGCGTGTAACAGAGGACTGACCAAAGGAAAATCGCTTAACCAGACTTTTGTTCAACATGGAAATGTTACTGCTCCAGTCATTTCGTTTTTATTGACAAAGAAGAGTTAAGAAATTTTCCAACGTTTTCCCAATCATTGGAAGAGTTTAATGCTGCCAAGAAAAACGTTGGAGATAACTATCTCATCAGTTTCCTGTGGGATTGTGATCAATATTAGGATCTCAGTGTACATGCCAGTTTATAGATTACACTGATTTGTTCAACAACTGATAACGTTTCCTATGTTTTTCCAGCTTAAGCTCCAGTTCATACACCTGCCCCAGGTTCAAAGGTCAGACTAGCCATCACCAGCATGATTCTTGAGCCAACTATATGCTTACTCAGCCCATTGATTTCTCTTTCCCACCCCCCCAACTCCTCATAGAAGAATCCCCCTCGGAGCAGCAGAGTTCAACCACCATATGGGAAAATGTAGATATTTACTCACCAAACATGGCACCTGAAGGAAAAAATATTTTTTTGAAATCTGATCAAAGAGGATTTTTTTCCTGGCGTTCATACAATATAGAGAACAATGTCTTTAAAAAAAAAATCCTCCTGGGCTGCTGTGCACCAACCCTCTAACTGGGCAATACTGTACGAGAGTAAAATGAAAATTTGTTGTTTTCCAGGAGTCTGTGCTTGTCTATATAAGGGCGCACTGCTGTCTCCTCCTCACCCACCTCAATTGTCACCTTGAGTCATCTGTCTAATCAAGCCCTGTTGCATTTTGAAGGACCTTCCATGTCTTTGGGTCATATTGAAGCAGCTAGATGGGAGGATCAAAATAGATTTCCTTTAACTGTTGGGAGCAAGACTACACTCTGTATTGAGGGTGAGCAGCATAGTGCTCCAGTGAAAATGGGAATATCACCGGATGATTCTCCCCTTGCTGGGAGGAAGTACTTGTCCTCAATCTGTGCCCCACCACCTGGCACAAATAATATGGGTAGAGAATTGCAAGTACAGATTGGCTGTGTTGTGTGATCACGCACAGGGTCCTCCGGCAGAAATCGTATCATAAACATTGCATCTGGGAAGGCTACAAGGCTACAGGTTTTGCTGTTTATTGGGAGAGAAACTGTCCTCAAAAAATCCCTGTCTGTAAACCTCTTACACAGGCGCTATTATGGCGGTTACTCTTACAGCACAAAGCATGATGTTGATTTGATTGAAAGTTTAATGCTGGGTTTTCAACAAAGGTTGATAAATAAAGGAGAAAAGTAAACTATGATGATCTCTCATCTTTTTTCACCCTTCAGTAGGCTGTTGGTGACTAAACAAAATTTATAAATAGTTGAAAAAAACACTTTTTGCATGCTTCCATCAAGTATTTTATGGTGCTTGTGGTAATTTACAATGTGTTATGATCTCTGTAAAGACCAATAATGTTTAAAAGGAAATTGAATTTCCAGTTAATAGCTGAAAGGATGACACATCAAGATTTCACATTTACTGTAACAAATGGCAAAAAAAGCTACTGACCAAACTTTTTGTTTTGGCAACTTAAACTCTAAACTACATAATAAATACTTCCTTTTTACTTACCACGCATCACACTCTCCATGGAATTACAGTTCTTACAGCAAACAGTTTGTAGTTGTTTACAGCATCCAATCAGTTATCTTTTACTTCTTTCGTCAGGTACCTTCTAATCCCAGAATTGACTTTCAGTGTTACAGCTATACTGTAGATTCCTTGCCCTATCGCTAAGCTAAGCACATCTACCAGCATCCTTTAAATCCTCACAAACCTGGTCTTCAATCTGAGCATGAGCTCCACCCACATTCTGTGTGGTGAACAACGGAGATAGTATTATCTCTGCCTGCTTCTATACCCTGATCACTACCTCTCGGTTGGACCACATAAGACAAAACCACAAATTTCTGTTTACCTGTGATGGATTTACAGGCAAGCTTGTAACCTGACCTCGAAAATGGTTTCCTCAACCCTCTCCCCATGGCAATGGAAACACATTGGGCTGGATTCTCCATCGGTGGGATCCTCCATTTTGCTAGCAGCGCACTCACACCGTGGATTTACCAACGGCATGGGGGTGCCCACAATGGGGAACCCTATTGGCCAGCTGGTCGGCTGGAGAATCCCGCTGCCGGCGGTGGTGTGCCGCACCCAAAAACCGGTGCGGTGGGACGGAGAATCCTGCCCGTTAGCTTTGTATCTAATTAGAAATTAAGATTAGCTGTTATACCTGCTCTCTTTCATCAAAGAAATAAATAGATTCCAGCACAACTGCCCAAAATCTATAACGACTTCTTGGGACTTTGGGAAACTCAGGATCTACTCATCGGAGACTCAGAGCGTGATCTTCCCAAAGGGGAACAAAGTTCCCGAGCGAGCGTGCAGTGCCGAGAAACACAGGCTATTCAAGCGACTCACTCTGAATAAGGGGCCTACACGGGGAACACGCGGCCGAGGCTGTTCATAGCCCTGTTTTTTTACAATTGGGAGCTCTGCTCGCCGGAGGGCCTCCCAGCCCCCCATGAGTGCCGTTCCGTCTGCGGAGACCAGTACCAAACGGCACTCGCCCAAGGTCCCCGAGGCAAAGGGATTGAATCCCAAAGCCTCAGGTACCTCGGGAATCTGCACATTAGAGTAAGACTGTCTCGCTCTAACGTGCAGATTTGCTAAAATGTGAGCCTGCCCATTGTGGGCGGGATTCACCTTACAACGTCTCGTGAGATTGCGTTGAATCTACTGAGGCATTGCAAGGCGAGTAGATCCTGGGAGCGGGGTCTCCCGGCTTTCACCGGCCACGTTATACCGAGGCAAGCTGCTTTTCGAGTGCAGCGTGGCCGGCGGATAGCAGCTTCAGAAACTGCTTTTAATGTCTCGAAGCATAAATATTTTGCACCTTATTCTCAATAAAATAATCTAAGTCTTATTTTGATCTCTAACCATTATACCACTCAGGCCTGCTCCAGACTCCAGAACTGGTTACATGACCCTTCATTTATCCTAAATTTAAAGATACAGTCCCAAAATATAATAATTACACAAACCTAATAATTATTCAAGTAACAGGAATATTATGCCATAGAAACAGGCGTAGGCCATTCATTCTCTCGGACCATCCAATCAGATCCTTGTTGATCAGAACCTCAACTCCATTTACTCACCTTTGTGCCATATTCCTTGAAATGGTGACCAAAACAAAAATGTACCTAAGTCTTGAACACTCCAACCACTGCCTTTTGGACAGACAGGATCTCAGATATCTACCATCCTTTGTGTAAAGAAGTGTGTCCTAGTTTAGCGCCTGAATATCCTAACTATAATTTTAAGATTAAGTCCCATTTTTCTTGATTTCCCCACCAGAGCAAATAGTTCCACTATATTAACTCTATCAAATCCCTCCCAACATTTTAAATGCCTAAATCAGATCACCGCTCAAACATCCGTACCAATGTGAGTAGAACCCGAATTTATGCAACCTGTCCTCATAATTTAACCCCCCAAGACTTGTTAATATGTAACACACCAATTCTGCTGCTAATTGCTATCATTTTTTAAAAAATAATTTAAGGTTCCAAAGGCTTATTGCACTTGCTGATCAGATTGTAGAGTGAAGGAAGAATGACTGAAAAGTGCCACTGGATTAAAGTATTGTAATTACTTGCATTTTAAGACTTTTAACGTGTGGATATTTTGGTACCAGATGGTAACTTGGTAACGTTTTCAGGCAGGAAGTGGGCTTTTCTGTCTAGCCCACATATCCACAGTATTTCCTTAGTGCATGTCTAAAACCCTGAAACCCATTTCGATAAGAACCTGTCTAGTTCCTAAATAAAAGAGAATACGGTGACATAGTGGTAATGTCACACCACTAGTAATCCAGATGCCCTCGCTAATACTCTGGGAGTGTGTGTCTTCCAGCAGGCAGTTGGTGGGATTTAAATTTAATTAATAAAAATCTGGAGTTGAAAGTTAATTTCAGTAATGATGACCATGAAACGATCTTTGATTGTTGTAAAAGCCCATCTGGTTCACTAATGTCCTTTTGGGGACGGAAATCTGCCAACCTTGCCTGGTCTGACCTACCTGTGACTCCAGACCCACGGCAATGTGATTGGCTGCCCTCTGAAATGGTTGAGAAAGCTCCTCAGATCAAGGACAATTAGGGATGGGCAGCAAATGCTGGTCTTGCCACTTACACCCATATCATGTGAAAGAATAAATTAAATCCATTAATGTTCGTTGTTCTACCACATGTGACAATGATAGAACAAAGAACAAAGAACAAAGAAAAGTACAGCACAGGAACAGGCCCTTCGGCCCTCCGAGCCTGTGCTGACCATGCTGCCCGACTAAACTACAATCTTCTACACTTCCTGGGTCCGTATCCCTCTATTCCCATCCTATTCATGTATTTGTCAAGGTGCCCCTTAAATGTCACTATCGTCCCTGCTTCCACCACCTCCTCCGGTAGCGAGTTCCAGGCACCCACTACCCTCTGCGTAAAAAACTTGCCTCGTACATCTACTCTAAACCTTGCCCCTCTCACCTTCAACCTATGCCCCCTAGTAATTGACCCCTCTACCCCGGGGAAAAGCCTCTGACTATCCACTCTGTCTATGCCCCTCATAATTTTGTAGACCTCTATCAGGTCGCCCCTCAACTGCCTTCGTTCTAATAATTTTAGTAAAAACCATCCCTCCCTACGCTTCCATATATTTTTTGTTGTATGTGTAATGTGCAAACATGACCCCTTGTGCCTAAATTCTGCACATAGCAGACAAGTCTACCTAAATCTAATTTGTATTTGTATAATTTTAAATGCTCCGTCATGCCCTCCCTCAAGACAGAAAAAACCAGGATGGTTAATCTTTCCTCTTGCACTGTTCCCTTAAATGTTGGGATTAACTGTGTGGTTTTTCTCTGTACTCCCTTTCCAAGTCAGGGACCCGAGAGCTGTATGCATTAGTTCAGATGTGATCTCACCAGGGTCGAATACAGTTTTAGAATGACCTTTGGATTTATATGTTAAACCTTTATGTATGCATTCCAACATTTAATTTGTCCTTTTAAATGCTTGACATTCACTGTCTGCAAATGAATGGTTGCTTAAAAAATGTTTCCCCATAAATAGAACATACAGTGCAGAAGGAGGCCATTCGGCCCATCGAGTCTGCACGAAGGTCACTAAGGGCAATTTATCCTGGCCAATCCACCTAACCTGCACATCTTTGGACTGTGGGAGGAAACCGGAGCACTCGGAGGAAACCCACGCAGAACGTGCAGACTCTGCACAGACAGTGACCCAGCAGGGAATCAAACCTGGGACCCTTGCGCTGTGACGCCACAGTGCTAATCACTTGTGCTACCGTGCTGCCAATTTCATTGGATTACCGTATAGTTGATTCATGGGTTGTTGTTGCTCCACATGCTCAAATGCCTTCCCTGCTTTTCTTCATGTTCTTATGAAAGACTTGCACAGCTTCTGGTTATATGTCAGGTTTTAAATTAATTTCTTTCTACGGGACTTCGTGACATTAAAGCTGATTAAACACAAACAGAAAATGTTGAAAATGCCTCTCAGAATTCCAGAAAAGTCTACACCCAAAATACTGACCAGGGATAAACCGGAATGCCAAAGGATTTTTCTATCAGGTTGGCAGCAGCAACATGAGCTAGACTCATTATAAAATCTTATATATTCATACATGAAATGTGAGTGTCACTGGCAAGGCCAGCTTTATTGTTCATCCCTAACTGCCCATGCAAAGGTGGTGGTGAACGGCTGCAGTCCATGTGGTGTCGGTATGTTTCCATCATCAAATGAATTACCTCATAAAACAACCAAAAGGGGACTTCCAGTGATGGCCATGGAGTGAGAGGTCACACCCAAGGTGGCTCCCGTGTGTAAACTATGAAAACAACCTTTTAACCCCATCAAATGGGCACCAAAACTATCCACAAACCCCCAGCCTAAACTCAGCAGACCACGTCGAAGCGGAACCCGGAAAAAGAAAAATGTGAACGAGGCAGCCGCCCATCAAGAAGGACGAGGGAAGGGAAACCTCGACGCCGACAGCCACACAAAGTGGCATGGAAACAGGAAGGCGACACCACAGAGTTCTCAGCGCAGACCCAGGCGCAGATGGACAAGCTCATGGGCTTCATTATCGCCAAGCTCCAGAGGCACAGAAAAGAGCAGAAAAAAGACCTCCATAGAGACACCGGCAATGGCCCCCATGAGGGATGCGATGGCCAAAATGGGGCAACAGCTGGAGGCCCAGGAATCGAAGACAAGAGACCCGGAGAAGGTTGCCACAACAAAGGAAACTGGATTGCGGAACTTTAGACCCAACTGGCAAGCTTGATCAAGACTCAGGAGGGCCTAATCGACGGCCAAGAAAATAGGTCTCGCCGGTAAAACTTGAGAATCGTGGGACTGACGGAGGGGAAGGAGGGAAGAAACCCCACGGAATACGTCTCAAAGATATTTGGGAAACTGGTCAGCAGAGAGTGCTTTGCCAAGCCCCGGAGGTGGACCGCACCCCATAGGTTGCCCCGACAGCGGCCCAGCGCTGGGGAACCTCCACGGGCAATGATTGTGAAGTTCCACAAGTATCAAGATAAGGAACGGTTCCTGGGATTGGCGAAACGTGCGAAAGGGTGCATGTGGAAGGGACATCCCATCCGCTTGTACCAGGACATTGGGGCGGACCTGGCCAAGCGCCGGGCCGAATTTCACAGCGCCAAATCTGCCCTCTATAAGAGCGAAATGCGGTTTGGCATGCTCTACCCTGCCAGGTGATGAGTCACATACCAGGCAAAGGAGTATTACTTCGACACCCCTGAGAAGGCCAACAAATTTGTCCAGGCCAACAACATGCAGACAGTAAGAGTGCACATGGCTGAAAAGGCGGAGTACGAAGGCCAAGGGAAAGAAAGGTAGGAAAGAATAAAGGCAGAGAGGCGAAGAGGGTGGGGGTAGGGGGGTGAAAGGCAGACGGGGGTTAAACAGGGGAACTAGATAGAGAAGAGAGTCGCTACACTAGCAAGTAAGCTGATGTACGGGAGTACCCAGGAGGGAGGGGGTGCCTGGCAGGAGAAAGGAGAAACATGGAATTCAGGGGAAACAAAGGGCAAAAGAAGGGGGAAGGGGTTCAGGGGTATTGAGGGGAGGAGGTGTTAGAGCCAAGGGGGGTGAACTAGGAGGGGGAAACACAAGGGCAAGGAGGGAGATGGGGAAAGGAGATGGCGAGAAAAGGGAAGCAGTTGGTGGCCATTTTGAATGGCCTGAGAACGAGGTTAGGCCCAATCGGACAGGGCCCAGGTCCACAAGGTAGATATGGCTATCCCTACAGGAGGGGGGGTGGTGGGAGGTGGGACAACCCTCCTCCCTCATCCGCATTGTTACATGGAACGTGAGGGGCCTCAACGGACTGGTGAAGAGATCCAGAGTCGCTGCCCATCTTAAGATCTGAGGGTGTATGTAGCCTTCCTGCAGGAAACACACCTGAGGGAGAGAGACCAACAGCGGTTAAGGAAGGGCTGGGTGGGACAAATGTTTCACTCGTGTTTCGATACCAGGATGAAGGTGGTGGCCATATTAGATGTCAGGAGAGTCTCATTTACGGCAACGAGCACAGCGACGGACCCAGGGGAGCGATTCGGGCGGGGGGGGGGGGGGGGGGCGGTAGACCCTTGGAGGGTCCATCACCCGGAGGAAAAAGAGTTCTTCTTCTCTCTCGTGCATAAGGCCTACTCACGGACAGACATTTTTGTGGTAGGGGAGAGGGTGCTTCCCGGAGTAACAAGGGGCGAACACTCCGGGATTGTAATCTCCAACCAAGCGCTGCACTACATCGACGTGTGGTTGGAAAAGGGACGGGCCCAATGCTCTCCATGGAGGCTGGATGCAGCTCTCCTCACCGATAAGGAATTCCGCACTAAAATATCCCAAGCCTGTGACGATTGTGTATCCTGCAACCAGACGGGGAGGTCTCACCCTCCATGCTCAGGGAGGCACTGAAGGCAGCGATCGCGGGCGGGGGGGGGGGGGGGGGAATTATAGCTTATAGGCTCCTTAGGGAGAGGAAGGAAAGGGAAACCAAGCAGTGGCTGATCAACTCCATACTGGAAGTGGATCAGCGGTACCCCACCGCCCCAACTACAGGTGGAAAAACAGCTGCAGATGGAATTTGAGCTGCACGCGAAAACAGTCTATGAACTCCTCCAGGCCTTTTACGAACATGGAGACAAAGCCAGCTGCATGCTGGCACACCAGCTAAGAAAACAGGCAGCCGCGAAAGCTCAGATCAGGGACAGTAATAGTAGGATAGTAGCGGACCCAAACAATGTCAATAAGGCCATTACGAATTTTTGACCGAGGGCTATACACCTCCGAACTATTAACCTGGAGGAGGCCTCAGGGATGGAACAGTTCCTCGATAGGCTGGACATACAGGCAATGGGAGACAACAAAAAAAAGACTGGAAGCACTACTCGGGCTGGGCAATGGAGTCCATCAACTTCATGCAATCAGGGAACGTGTGAGACCGGATGGGATACCGGCAGACTTTTACAAAAGATTTTGAACAGCGCTGGCCCAGCACCTATGGGAGATGTTCAGTGGCTCGCTGTCGAAGGGGGCCCTGCTGCCCACACTGGCCCAGGCCTCCATCTCATCGATCCCCAAAAAGGACAAAGACCCAACAGAGTATGGATCATACAAACCCATTTCTCTCATAAACACTGACGTGAAAATCCTGGCGAAAGCTCTGGCAAGGCGACTGGAGAGCTGTCTGCCAGGTGTGATAGCGGAAGATCGGACCAGGTTTGTTAAAGGAAGACAATTAACAGCGAACGTCAGAGGCCTGCTGAACATAGTTATGACCTCACCTGGGGAGAGGACACCAGAGGTGATCGTCTCCCTGCCTTTGATTGAGTAGAATGAAGATACCTCATAGAGGTGCTTGAATAGTTTGGGTTTGAAGAGGGATTCACAATGTGGGGGAAACTCCTGGACAGCGATCCTATGGCGAGCGTTCGGACAAACACTTATATCTCCGAATACCTTTGGCTGCAGAATGGAATGAGGCAGGAGTGCCTGTTATTCCCGCTCCTGTTCACACTAGCAATTGAGCCACTGGCTACAGACCTTAGGTCAGCAGATTGGTGGATGGGCATTCGGAGAGGGGACAGAGAACATAGAGTTTCATTCTATGTTGATGACCGGCTCCTCTATGTGTCAAACTCCCTGGCCAACATGGGAAAGATAACCAGACTCCTCAGGGAGCTCAATGCCTTCTCAGGTTACAAACTCAACCTGGGTATGAGTGAAATCTTCTTGGTAAACCCCCAAGAGGGAGGAGTGGAGCTGGAGGAACTACTGTTAATGTAACGCAAACTAAGTTCACGTACCTGGGGATCCAACTGGCCCACACCTGGAGGAGGCTCCACAAATGGAACCTCCCCAGCTTGATGGAGGAGGTGACGAAGGACCTGTAAAGATGGGACTCACTCCCTCTTTTGCTAGCCGGAAGGATATAGACGGTCAAAATGAACAAGTTACCTAGGTTCCTCTTCATATTTAGATTGCTCCTGATCTTCATCTCCAAATCCTTCTTCATCATGGTTGACAAACTAATCATGGCCTTTGTCTGGGATGGAAGAGTACCTAGAATATGGAAGTCCATTTTACAATGAGGGCGGCATGTGGGGGGCCTGGGCCTACCAAATCTTCTGTTCTACCACTAGGCAGCCAACGTGGAGAGGGTGAGGGAGTGGCTAAGGGAGCCAGAGGCAGATTGGATCCGAATGGAGAAGGCCTCCTGCATGGGAACCTCTCTCCGAGTGCTGACAACCGCATCACACCCGAAGTGAGTGGCTGATGTACCACACACATACACCACGAGCCTGGTGGTAGTAGCCACCCATCGGACGTGGAAGCAGTTCAGATGCTATTTTGAACTAGTTAGGTGTCCACGGGGGCCCCCTCCTGCAATAACCACTGGTTTGCGCCTTTGGGATGTGGGGAGGAGACAGAGGAACACTGACGGTAGAGGACATATACGTAGACTTGTGACCCTGGGGGAGCTCACAGAGAAGTTCCACACTCCCGAAAGGGAACGAGCTCAGATATCTGCAGCTATCTAGCTTTCTCCGCAAGGCGATGAAAGAGTTCCCCAAAGACCCACGCACACACTCCTGGACACGATGGTCGGGCTGGACTGGTTAGGGGACGACAAATGCAGTGACATATACAGGAGGCTCATGGAAAAGGTTAGGACTCCACTGGATGAAACCAACGAAAGTGGGGAGAGGAATTTGGCACGGAGATAGGGGGAGGACTCTGGATCGAGGCGCTGCACAGGATCAACTTCACCTCCTCCTGCACTGGGCTAAGCCTGATGCAACTCAAGGTGGTGAACAGAGCATACCTTACCAAGACGCGAATGAGCTGGTTCTTCCCAGATGTGGAGGACAAGTGTGAGAGTGCCAGGGCGGTCTGGCCAACCACACTCACATGTTCTGCTCATGCCTCAGGGAATTCTGGTTGATCTTCTTCGAGGCTATGTCCATGGTGGTGGGGGTCGAGATGGAGCTGAGCCCATCTGTGGCAGTCTTCGGGGCAGGGAAAGAGGCGGACACCCTGACCTTCGCCTCACTGATAACCAGGCGAAGGCTTCTGCTAGGATGGAAGTCGGCAGCACCGTCCCGGGCCTCGGAATGGCTCCTAATCCTGGCTGAATTCCTGAGGCTGGGTAAAATAAGAGGGTCCGAACAGAGGTTCCACACCACGTGGAGCAGGTTCACAAACGTATTCACGGACCTGGTTTCAACCAGCAGCCAGTCGGGGAGGGGGGTGGGGGGGGGGGGGGGCAGGGGTGAGCGAGCTAGCTGGGGGGGAAGGGGGCAGAGAGGGGAAAGGAGGGAGGGGAGGATGGATCCGGAAAGCAGGGATAGGGACAGCCGCCCAGAGAGAGGAGAGCTAAAGAAGAATAGGGAAGGGAGGAGGAGGAGTGCCATCTATTGGAGGGAGCACATGCCTCACCTAAATGAGGAGAAACAGGGGTAACAAGCAGACCCACCCCTCTCGAAGGCATAAAGACCAAGGGGGAGGGAGTCCCCCTCCACCAAACAAGAGGGGAAACCACAAACACACCCAGGATACAGAAGGGGGAAATGAGAAACGACTCCTACTGCTAACTGGCAGGAACACAGACTGTTCTGAAAAACGAACATTGTTGTACAAATGTAATTACTATCTAGCGTTAGAACCCAGTCACGGCTATGGTGACAAAGAGGGGCTGGCTGTTCAAACTGATGTCTTTGCACGATATTTAAGGTGTGAAACATAGTTTTTTTTTCTCTGCGTTTCTTGTTTATTCTGTAATTGTTATTTGAAATACCAATAAAAATATTTTCAATAAAAAAATTAAAAACCAAAAAGTTCAAATGTTATGTTTCCATGTTGTAAATATGTAACATTCATTAAGTCGCAAAAAAGACACTTCTAGAGTGAACTTTTAAAAATGAAAAGATAATCTCTAAAGAGATTACTAATCTAACAGAAAATACTCAACAGGTCGGTCAATGTTGGTGAGGAGAGAACCACAGTTAGTTGTAATAAAAGTGAAATACTGTGGATGCTGGAAATCTGAAATAAAGACATTACAGCCTTGGTTCGAACATGGTCAAAAGAGCAGGGGCGTCATTCTCCGACCCCCCGTCGGGTCGGAGAATGGCCGTTGGCCGCCGTGAATCCCGCCCCCGCCCCCGCCGAAGTCTCCGAAGGGAGAAAAGTCGGCGGGGCGTTAATGGCGCCGCTGCCGCGGAGAATGTCACGGGTCTGCGCAAGGCAGCCGATTTTCGGCCTGCCGATATTCTCCCTTCCGGATGGGCCGAAGTCCCGTCGACGTGATGACCGTTCACGTCGACGTGAATCAAACCTCCTTTTCATCGGCGTGACCCGGTGCTCCAGGCTCACGCCGACCAGCGAGGAGGTGAGTGACGGCCTGGGGGGTTGGCTCTGGGCAGGAAATGGCGTGGCCGCAGACTGATTGCCTGAGGAGAGGTGTGTCTCGGCTTGTGTGTGTGTGCGGCGGGGGGGGGGGGGGGGGGGGGTTAGAGTAGGCTGGGCTCCGGGGGAGTGCCGGGAGGGGGTCCGTGCCGGGGTGGAGGTTGGGGGTTGTGGAGGGGGTCCGTGCCGGGGTGGAGGTTGGGGGGGGGTCCGTGCTGGGGTGGAGGTTGGGGGGGGGTCCGTGCTGGGGTGGAGGTTGTGGAGGGGGTCCGTGCTGGGGTGGAGGTTGGGGGTTGTGGAGGGGGTCCGTGCCGGGGTGGAGGTTGGGGGGGGGTCCGTGCTGGGGTGGAGGTTGGGGGTTGGGGAGGGGGTCCGTGCCGGGGTGGAGGTTGGGGGTTGGGGAGGGGGTCCGTGCCGGGGTGGAGGTTGGGGGGGGGTCCGTGCTGGGGTGGAGGTTGGGGGGGGGTCCGTGCCGGGGTGGAGGTTGGGGGTTGGGGAGGGGGTCCGTGCCGGGGTGGAGGTTGGGGGGGGGTCCGTGCTGGGGTGGAGGTTGTGGAGGGGGTCCGTGCCGGGGTGGAGGTTGGGGGGGGGTCCGTGCTGGGGTGGAGGTTGGGGGTTGGGGAGGGGGTCCGTGCCGGGGTGGAGGTTGGGGGTTGGGGAGGGGGTCCGTGCCGGGGTGGAGGTTGGGGGGGGGTCCATGCTGGGGTGGAGGTTGGGGGTTGGGGAGGGGGTCCGTGCCGGGGTGGAGGTTGGGGAGGGGGTCCGTGCCGGGGTGGAGGTTGGGGGGGGGTCTGTGCTGGGGTGGAGGTTGTGGAGGGGGTCCGTGCCGGGGTGGAGGTTGGGGGTTGGGGAGGGGGTCCGTGCCGGGGTGGAGGTTGGGGGGGGGTCCGTGCTGGGGTGGGTGTTGGGGAGGGGGTCCGTGCCGGGGTGGAGGTTGGGGGGGGTGGGGGGGGTCCATGCCGGGGTGGGTGATGGGAGGGCAAATGAGTTGGTCCACCTGGCCAGGTGCCAGCCTCCAACAGTTGGACCCATGCGGTCCATGCCACCTGGCTGGGGGGAGGAGGGGATATGGGCAATGATGACATGTCATCGTTCCCCTCCCCCCCACCAGGCTGTCATGTTTTCAGACCATCCAGCGATGTTGGCCGCCGTGGTGGCAGCCGCTCATGTCTATGTTGCCCTGGATGTGGAGGAGGAGGAGGAGGAGGAGGAGCGTGCCAGAGAGGCGGCGCAGGCTGCCGCAGAGGGGCAGGCGGCAGCCGCCCAGGCTGGAGGGACAGCTGACTGACAGGACGAGGAGGGGGAGGAGGACGTCGCGGCCCCACGGCAACGGAGGCATCCGAGGGCGCCCCGTGTGTACCGGCCCCGGCAGTCATACCAGGACCTCACGGACCGGGAATGCAGGAGGAGACTCCGGATGAGCCGGGAAACCGTGGCACACATCTGCCACCTGCTGGCACACCTGTCACCGCGTGGCACTGGCGGGGGACACCCTCTCCCCGTGTCCGTCAAGGTTACGGTGGCCCTGAACTTTTATGCAACGGGGTCATTCCAGGCACCGAGTGGGGACCTGTCCGGCATATCGCAGACATCGGTGCATCGGTGCATCCGGGCAGTGACAGATGCCCTTTATGCCATGGCGCACCGCTACATCCGCTTCCCCGTGGACCGGGCCAGCCAAGATGCCCGGGCCGTGGGCTTCTCTGCCGTTGCCGGGTTCCCCATGGTCCAGGGCGCGATCGATGGGATGCACGTCGCCGTGCGGCCACCTGCAGATAACAGGGCCGTGTTCACTAATAGGAAGGGGACCTATTCGATGAACGTACAGGTGGTCTGCGACCACCGCATGATGATCCTGCACGTCTGCGCCCGTCACCCAGGCAGTGTACACGACTCATTCGTGTTGTCGCGGTCATCCATCCCCGGCATGTACGAGGGACGCCATCCCCGGCTGAGGGGCTGGTTGCTGGGCGACAGGGGCTACCCATTGCGATCGTGGCTGATGACGCCTATACGGAGGCCACGCAATGAGGCGGAGAACCGCTACAATGATGCCCATGTAGCGACAAGGGGAGTGATCGAGAGGTGCTTTGGCGTGCTGAAGATGCGTTTCAGGTGCCTGGACCTCTCTGGGGGCGCCCTCCAGTATCGGTCAGATAGGGTCGGCCGCATCATTGTGGTGTGCTGCGTCCTGCACAACATAGCCCAGCAGAGGGGCGATGTGCCGCAGGCAGAGGAGGGCGGAGTGGAGGAGCAGCAGGAAGAGGCCCAGTCCTCCCCAGATGAGGGGGATGGGGGCAATGGTCAGGGCAGACGGGGTAGACACAGACGGGTGGCTGTCCACCGTTACCGGCTGGCCCAGCGGGCACGGGACAGACTGATAGACGCCCGCTTCACTGACTAGATGGGCGTGGGAATCGGGTAGTATGGCCACAGACCGCACACCATGACAACAGCCGACCACCCACACCCCCCACCCATCCACCCACCCAGCACCCTCACCCCCCTCCCCAACCCCACACACCCCACCCGCATGCACACCACCCCCCCACTCCCAATTGCCGATCCACCGGCGGCACAACGGGCCGGGCTCACCCAGTTGCGGGTGGACGCGTGTCTATCGCAGGCCATGGAGAATGATGACAACCCGCCTCCGATGAGCTCCTGGCTCTACATCGTTGGACTATGTCTGACCCATGGCCACAGTACCACCAACCACCCGGACCATCCCTGCATGCGGCTGTGACACTGCAGCGCACGGTCCCGTCCTCTGCCCGGGGGATGTTGATGGCGGCCCAGGGGGAAGGGGGCAGACTCACCTGGGGCTGAGGTAAGACCACCCCTCACACACACACTTGCGCTCAACGTACATGACACCCCCGCACACTTTGGACAGAGCACAAAGGCAGCTTCGGTAGGTGTAACATTGACTTTAATAACCAAAGGAGTTCATGCACGTGCCCTAGCGCCTAAAACTCATCTGTGCCCTGCACCCGTGCCAACTTACTCAGTGTCTAATTGTTTGGCCTTACGGGCCCTTTGACTACGTCTACGTGGTTCCCCAGACGGTACAGCAGAACTGGAGGTGGATTCCTGTGATTCCTGCCCTCTGACACTGGATCCCTTTGGCGGCCGTTTCCTGGGGCGTCCTGGCCTAGATGGGCCAGGCTGCGGCCCGGGCGACTGGGATGGCGAGCTGCCAGCCTGTCCTGCCCGTTGCCCACCCGATGCACCTGGGACGGAAGGGGGGGAGTCCGAGGTGTCGCGGTGTACCGGGACCTCCCCTACAGAGGGAGCCGGGACGGACCACACCACCTCCTCCTCCCTCGGGGTGCCCGATGGCCCCCAGGCCTCTACATGGGTGGGGGATGCGAACGGACTGGCCATCCGACGCGCCCCCGACATCTGGCGCTGCCAGTCCTGGAGGCCCGTGCTGGTATCGACAGGGGTCTGCAGGTTTGCAGCCATGGAGCCCAGGGGGTTGTCGAACCCTGTCTGCGACAGTGCGACGCCAGCTCGCACATGGCCACTGGCGCCGATGCCCTCAGCGATGGCCTGCTGAGACTGGGCCATGGCCTGCAGAGACTGGGCCATGGCCTGCAGAGACTGGGCTATGGCCTGCTGAGACTGGGCCATGGCCTGCTGAGACTGGGCTATGGCGTTGAGCGCCTCTGCCATCTGGCGCTGGCACTGGCTCATGGCCTCCTGTGAGAGGGCAGCCATTTCCTGGGCCACAGACGCCGCCTGCACGGAAGGCCCCAGGCCTCGCAAACCGTTCCCCAAGACTGACACCGTCGCACCCATTGCCTCCACCGCGGACGCCACCCGTGCGGTGTCAGCCTGGGTGGCACGCATGACCGGGACCACTCCCAGCTCCTGGACGCGGGTGGACTCCTCCACCTGCGACCGCAGCCGCCGCAAGCCACCCGTCACCCTATTCGCTCGTCTCCGTGTCGGTGGTTGCATCGGATCTATGTGTGGGTGTGGTAACTGCAGGAACCCGGGATCCATCTGGGCGGCAGATGTTCGCTTGGCCTGGGCTGCCCTCCGACCGCCCGGTCCCTCTGCTGCTCCTACCTCCACCTGCTGTACCGGGACGGCTGTGTTGTGCGCACCAGTGAGTGTACCAGACGCCTCATCACTAAAGTGCCCAACCGTGGTGAGTGTTTCTGCGATGGTGGAGGGTGTTGGTGACAGCAGTGGCGTTGTGTCGTGCTCTTCATCCCACTCTGAGTCCATGGCACTTTGGGGTGGGGGTTCGTCTCCACCCATCCACTCTGAGTCACTGTCCGGTATTTCGTCTTCCCCGGTAGGGGTGTCCTGGGTAGTGCTGTCCCGGGTAGTGCTGTCCCGGGTAGTGCTGTCCCGGGTAGTGCTGTCCCGGGTAGTGGTGTCCCGGGTAGGGGTGTCCTGGGTAGTGGTGTCCCGGGTAGGGGTGTCCTGGATAGTGGTGTCCTGGGTAGTGGTGTCCTGGCTCGGATGTGACGGGGGCCTGTGGCTGCCCCCCTCATCGCTGGGTGGTCGCTCCCGCACGTGACGGGGGTGTCGTCTCCCTGTTGCTCCAGGTCTCTCCGTCTCCCGTGGTCTCCGAGGGGCATCCTGCGGGCGTCGCATGCTGGAGGGTTCGGGTCTCTCCGTCTCCCGTGGTCTCCGAGGGGCATCCTGCGGGCGTCGCATGCTGGAGGGTTCGGGTCTCTCCGTCTCCCGTGGTCTCCGAGGGGCATCCTGCGGGCGTCGCATGCTGGAGGGTTCGGGTCTCTCCGTCTCCCGTGGTCTCCGAGGGGCATCCTGCGGGCGTCGCATGCTGGAGGGTTCGGGTCTCTCCGTCTCCCGTGGTCTCCGAGGGGCATCCTGCGGGCGTCGCATGCTGGAGGGTGCGGGTCTCTCCGTCTCCCGTGGTCTCCGAGGGGCATCCTGCGGGCGTCGCATGCTGGAGGGTGCGGGTCTCTCCGTCTCCCGTGGTCTCCGAGGGGCATCCTGCGGGCGTCGCATGCTGGAGGGTGCGGGTCTCTCCGTCTCCCGTGGTCTCCGAGGGGCATCCTGCGGGCGGTCTGCATCTGCGGGGATGGGTGCCTGGACGTTTGGTCCTGCGATACACAATGAAGCATGCATGGTTAGACATCAGGCAGTGATCAGGTGATACGGGAGAGGGGGATATAGGGGAGGGGGGATATGGGGACGGGCTGTTGGTGGCTGACTTGCTCGTAGGGCCCCGACCTCTGCATCAGCAACCTCCCGGTCCTCAGGTCCGCCAGCCAGTTCCAGGGCCCTTACCTCGTGTACGGTCAGTGGCCTCTCATCAGCGGGCCCTCCTCCAGTCCTCACATGCTCCCTATTGTTGTGTGCGCGCTTCTCCTGGGGGGGGGGGGCGGGGGGGGGGGGGTGGCAGGGGTAAAAGGCAACAGTGTTAGGTAGGTATATGAATGCACGCCATCGGTTGCGCGTGCATTGCAGAGGTTAAGGTTAGGGCTGGATTCACTTGGGGATATGGGGGATATGGGGGAGGGGGGATATGGGGGAGGGGGGATATGGGGGATATGGGGGAGGGGGGATATGGGGGATATGGGGGAGGGGGGAATATGGGGGATATGGTGGAGGGGGGATATGGGGGATATGGGGGAGGGGGGATATGGGGGATATGGGGGAGGGGGGATATGGGGGAGGGGGGATATGGGGGATATGGGGGAGGGGGGATATGGGGGATATGGGGGATATGGGGGAGGGGGGGATATGGGGGAGGGGGGGATATGGGGGAGGGGGGATTTGGGGGAGAGGGGATATGGGGGATATGGGGGACGCTCACCCTGCCTGCTCTGACGAGGTCGTTCACCTTCTTGTGGCACTGGGTGCCTGTCCGTGGTGTTAGGGCCACAGCGGTGACGGCCTCTGCCACCTCCCTCCACAGACGCCGGCTGTGGCGTGGGGCAACTCTGCGGCCGTGCCCGGGATACAGGGCGTCCCTCCTCTGCTCCACCGCATCCAGGAGCGCCTCCACATCGCGTGACTCGAACCTCGGGGCTGAGCGACGGCCAGCCATCAAGTCGGGTGTTGCGGTCGGCTGTTCCGGTCGGGTGGGGGGGAGCTGCGCGGCCTTATGAGCCGTCACGCCGTGCAGCGCGTATGACGCTGCACGGCGTGAACCACTGCGCAAGCGCGGATCCCGTTACGTCGCTGCTAGCCCATTTCGGGCCGCAGACTATCGGCCCATTTTTATGACGTGACGCAAGTGGGATTTGCGCCGTTTTTTGCGCCGATCGGCGGAGTTTCCGCCGATAACGGAGAATTTCGCCCCTGAACTCCAGAGGTGAGGTGAGAGTGACTGCCCTTGACATCAAGGCAGCATTTGACTGAGTAAGGCATCTAGAGGGGGGGGGGGGGGGGGGGGGGGAATCTCTGCTGGTTGGAGTCATACCTGGCACAAAGAAAGATGGTTTTGGTTATTGGAGGTCAATCATCTCAGTCCCTGGACATCACTGCAGGAGTTCCACAGGATAGTGTCCTAGGTCCAACCATCTTCAGCTGCTTCATCAATTCCTTTCAACAAAAGGTCAGATGTGGGTTGTTCACTGATGATTGCACAAAATCCAGCACCATTCGCGACTCCTCAGACACCGAAGCAGTCCACGTGCAAATGCAGCAAGATCTGGACACTATCCAGGCTTGGGCTGTCAAATGGCAAGTAGCATTCGCACCACATAAGTGCCAGGCAATGATCATCTCCAATAAGATTGAATCAAACCAATGCCCATTGACATTTAATGCCACAACCAACACTGAATCCCCCACTATCAACATCCTGGGGCTTACCATTGATTCGAAGCTTAACTGGACCAGCCATATAAATACTGTGTCTACAAGAACAGTTCAGAAGCTCAGAATCCTACGGCGAGTAACTCACCTCCTGACTCCCCAAAGCCTGTCGACCACCTACAAGGCATAAGTCAGGTGTGTGATGGAATACTCTCCACTTGCCTGGATGAGTGCAGCTTCAACAACACTCAAGAAGCTCAACACCATCCAGGACAAATCAGTCCACCTGATTGACACTCCTTCCAAAACTATTCATTCCTTCCACCACCAACCCACAGTAGCGGCAGTGTGTACCATCTACAAGATGCACTGCAGGAACTCATCAAGGCTCCTTAGGCAGCACTTTCCAAGTCCGAGACCACCACCGTCTAGAAGGACAAGGGCAGCAGATACATGGGAACACCACTTGGAAGTCCCCCTCCAAGTCACTCCCCATCCTGACTTGGAAATATATCATCGTTCCTTCACTGTCGTTGGGACACAATCCTGGAACTCCCTCCCTAACAGCATTGTGGCCGTACCTACACCACATGGACTGCAAAGGTTCACAAAGGCAGCTCACCACAACCACTCAAGGGCAATTAGGGATGGGCAACAAATGTTGGCCTAGCCTGCGAAGCCCACATCCCGTAAAAGAAGTGAATTAAAAAAAACCTGGCAGCATCTGTGAAGAGAGAAACAGAATTAAAGTTTCAAGCCTATATGACTTCTTCAGGCTATTGTGTTATTTTGGCCAGAATTGTGCACTCAATGCAGTGACAGAGCTTGCCACTGACCTCAAGGAAAATTGCCCACAAGGAACTAGCTATTTCCATTTTGTCAATTTCCCCTTTTCAGATGTCAGTTTTAATCTGGCACCAAGTTAAAGGGATCTCCAGTCATCCAGCACCAGTGATGTCATCAAGCAGAGTAATTAGCCAATCATATTGAAGAGTTCTCTCAGTCACCAAAAGCAGGCGGTAAAATGCACTGATAACTCTTCATTTTTAATTCACTTTTACAGAAAGCAAAATAAATGATTGGAAAGGGATTAAGCTTGAAGCTAAAATGTCATATTTTAAAAAATTAATTTGAAATTGTGATTATGCTTATAATTATGGAGAATTTGACATTCCAGATATAAATCTTGTTTTCCAGATTCAGAGAGATTTTTTCAAGCAGTAGCTATGAAAATAATTAACTGTTAAAAACCAAGTTACACTTCAACCAATAGGAGTTTTATAGGGTATTTACTGCAAAGCCAGCTCCATAACAGGACATCCTCTCGTCAGTTCAGTGATTTCTCCTTGATTTCTGACAAGGGGTGTGGAGTGAGTTCAATGGTGCACCCAATGGGACAGCAGAGAATCACTGACAGCAACCTCTGGATTTCTATGTTAACTTCGCACGTGTGGGCTCCAAAAGTTACTGACAATTTCAGAGGAGTAATCACAGTGAACCCTGACAATTTCACCATTGCAAAATCTGGATCATAAACAGAAAAGTCTTGATGGTTGAAAAGGTCAAATTTGAACTGAGGGGAAGGATGGAGAGGTTCTCCAATTCATGGGCGTTATTCATTATGCACTTTCGAGAATTGGATTACATCGAACATTGGGGGGGGGGGGGGGAAAGGGCTGGGAGAGTTGGGAGGAGCGGGCCTGTATGGGAGGCGATTCTCTGAGCCCTGCGCCGGGCCGGAGAATCGGCGCAACCGCGCCACGACGCCCCAACGCCGGGGCGCGATTCTCCGGGGTGCGGAGAATCGGCGTCATTTGCGACGGCGCGTTTGATGCAGCGCCGGCCGCGGGCCGCTGGAATCGGCGGGGCCACCGATTCTCCGGCCCGGATGGGCCGAGCGGCCGCACCCAATACGACAGAATCCCGCCCACGCCGTTCACCGCGGCGCCGTTCACCGCTGGTCGCTGCCGGTGGGAACGCTGCGCAAACAGTCGGGGGCGGCCTATGGGGGGGAGGGGGGCTCCTCCGATGGGGTCTGGCCCACGATCGGGGACCACCGATCGGCGGGCCGGCCTCCCCCCCCCCCCCCCCCCCCCCCCCCGGGCCTACTTTCTGGCGCGGCTGGCCCCTGAACACTGACGCATGTTGAGTCGGGGCTGGCGCGCTAAAGAAGTCCCCTGTGCATGCGCAGGTTGGCGCGGCCAAGCTGCGCATGCGTGGGTTGGCGCGGCGCCATTTGGCGTGAACCGCTCCAGCGCCGTGCTCGGTCGTACCCGGGTCCGGTTCGTGCCGTCGTGAAACGAGACGGCGTTCACGACAGCGCGAACACTTGGGCTCCATATTAGAAAATCGCCCCCTATGTGTTAATGGTGACTGTGGGCGATTCCTGATTCTCCTGTGTCATTTGTTTATGTTAACATGCAGGCTAATGTTTGGGGTTTGGTGGGAAGATGGGATCATTGTTATTGCTATGGGGATTGACATTACATTCGTTACTGATCATTGTTTATTGTTGGGTGTAAATTTGGGAGAAAATGTGAAAAAGGAGAATAAAAATATTTTAAAAACACAAAAATTCTGGAAATCTACCAGATGCTGCAGAAATAAAATAATAATCTTTATTGTCACAAGTAGGCTTACATTAACACTGCAATGAAGTCACTGTGAAAATCCCCTAGTCGCCGCAATCCGGCACCTGTTCGGGTATAGAGGGAGAATTCAGAATGCCCAAGTTGCCTTACAGCACATCTTTCGGGACTTGTGGGATGAAATTGGAGCACCCGGAGGAAACCCACGCAGACACAGGGAGAAGATGCAGATTCCGCACAGTCACCCAAACTGGTGACAATGATGGAAGTCACCAAAAGGCCCAGAAGCAATAAACAGGCTGAGAGAAAAATGTGTTTTGTGACCCATTTTTAAGAGCTGCTTCAATCGGGATTGGTACCCTTGTGAAAATATGCGGGGAGAGTAAATGACATTAACGCGGCATTGACGAGGGTTTGCAGGGTACGTGTAAAGAGCACTGAAAACACGGGCCGTCGTTTCACACGGTGAGTGTGTTTGTGGATCCATCCCTGGGGTTGTGAGCAACCAAAATGCCACTGAAAAAATAACTGGGGAGAACAACGGGAAATGATGCCAGACAGTGGAGCGAGGAGTCTTTGTTTTCTGGGAAATTTGAGCCAACATTCATACCAAGGAACATGTACAGGGTATTCCTGCGTCCGAGGGGCCGAATGGGCTCCTGTGCTGTGCCAATTCCGTGAATCTTTAATTGTGCAGTCAGACCTCCCAATTTGGGATTTGGGGCGGCGCTGGTGATAATTTATTTCAAATAAAGTTGGCTTGGGAGTGAGAAACATCAAAAACGAGTATTTAAAAAAAAACTTTCAATTAAAAAACTGCTAGCTTTCTGCAATGAGTGTGACTGGGTCCGTGTTTAGCCTCAAGGGTTCACATCCTGAAGCGAAATAAATTGCATTTCGTGCCGAGAAACACGAGTCCACGATCCACGTCTAAACGTGTAGCGTAACCCCACTGCGCCGATGGTGCAGAGCTGGATGTTTAATCGCGGGCGGGTGCGTCGGTCCTTGCTGATCGGCCCTGTTTGCACTAACTGGCAGGGTGGACTCATCAGGATGGAAGGTGTAAGGAACCTATCATCTTCCTCCACCTCTGATTGGATTACATGAGCAGCCCTGCCTCCCGAAGGCAGACTGTTATTGGTCCATTCCCCTGTCAATCACTAAGAATGCTACACCAGCAAGGCCCTGATGAACCAATAGTGTTACAAAAAGAGGAGCGGATGATCCTCATACACGAAGGGGAATTAGCTCAAATGGTAGAGCGCTCGCTTAGCATGCGAGAGGTAGCGGGATCGATGCCCGCATTCTCCAATGATTCTTTTTTGTGAAGGTTCATGTAAAATTAATGCAACCACCCGCCATTGAGAGCCATACTTTTTAAAAAACTTATATAATTTGTTTATATTTTCCTCTTTTTTCCTTTTTTAAATTTAGAGTACCCAATTCCTTCCCCCCCCACCCAATTAAGGAGCAACTTAGCATGGCCAATTCACCTACTCTTCACATTTTTTGGGTTGTGGAGGTGAGACCCACGCAGCCACTGGGAGAATGGGCAAACTTTGTTTATACTTTTCATTCCATTTAACATCAATAAGTGAGAGTGTGGTGGAGACAGATGCATTCTAAAGGGAATTAAACTGTTATCTGAAAAGGAATTCAGGGTTCAGAGGAGAGGAGGGAGAATGGCACTCAGGGAATTGCTTCATGAACCACCTTTGGGAGTGTAGCTCAACGGCTTTTCTGTAGGTTAATGCTAAATAGCAGTGCAATACTGGGTGCTGGATTCTCCGATTTCCAGGCTATGTCCGGAGGATCTGTGGCATTTTACGTCAAAACAATCTGCGTCGCCCCAGCACTGAACTTCTGACCGGTGAGGGGCTAGCAGCCGCGTCACGTAAAACGCCCGGCCTTCACGAAATAAACGGTCGGAGAATTGCCGGGTACGACCTGCAGCAGTCGCACAATACATCATGGCGCCGGCCATGCGCGGACCCGACCTGCCGGATTGCGCACCCCTTGACACCCACTCGCCACCCCCCACCAGTCCCCCCAGCCCTCGCCGAAGCCCCCCAGCCAGCAGCACGGCTCCCGCCCGACTGTGGCAGCGCTGGACAATGTTCGCAGCCGCCACGCTGTGTTCCCAACCACTGAGACCATACGTCCCCCGCGCGGTCGGGAACTCGGCCCATCGGGGGCGGAGGATTGGGGGAGGGCCTTCAGGTAACATCTCGATGATGCTGTTTTGGAGGGAGCTGAGCATACGAAAACAGGTGCTGCCCTCATTCCATCGTAAAAAGAGATTCTTCGCCTGATCGCCGGTTACGAAATCGGCTTTGGGGAATGGAGAATCCCGCCCTAGGTATTTTAAGCACTATTTAATGGAAGGTTTTAAGATATCTCTCAGGCTAAGGTTTTCATACAGAGCATATGTAATCAACATATCTCCTGCCTGTAGATATGCTAGTTATCCTTGATAATTGCTGTTCTTGCCGTATCCACCACTTTCACTGTGTACCTATGTGATGGCAAGTGGAAAATTAAAATATGCTGATCACTAACTTCCAAAAATCTGGGGCGAGGTTCTCCGTTCCCCGACGCCGATTTCATAATCGGCAATCGGGCAGAGAATCCCTTTTTTCCGCCGATGTCGGGGGCGGCGCCTGTTTGACGCAGGTTTTGTATGCTCCGCCCCCTCTGAAATGGGGTCTTCACGGCGCGCACCGCATGTCGTTGGGACGGCCTCAGTGCGTCACCTGAAGGCCCTCCCACGATACTCCACCCCCGATGGGCCGAGTTCCCGACCGCACGGGGGACGATGGGCTGAGTTCAAGATGGTGTTATGGCCCAGGGTTTAGAGAACTCCGAAGTGTATCATGGGGTTCACCTGACACCCAACTTTAAATAGATTTTGGTTATGTGGAACACAAGGGTGCACTTTACAGGTGTGATGCAACAGAGAACTAAGGGTATTTTTAAAGAAAAACAATGTTTATTCTATGAACCCAGGTAACATTTTATAAACATACAGTACTCTACAAGACATCCATAAGACAATAATCCTTTTTAAGAAGGACAGCAGGTTTAAATTCTCTACTGAGAGCAGTTACCACTTTGAAATCACCAAATGAACATTCTTTAGCTTGCAGAGATCTAAAACGAAACTAAAACAGAGCCACAAAGCAGCTTTTCAGTTCAAAATGAAAGTGAAAGACAGCCCAGCTCCACCCACACTCTGACATCACTGCTGCCATTTGAGAAACACACATTTCTTAAAGGGATTCTTATATGACAATGGCACTGTTGATTTTAGTCCCAGCCGTACAGGAACCCGGCGTGGCAGCTGCGGACCGTGCCCAGCGCCGCCACAGTTGGGCGGGAGCCTTGCTGCTGGCTGGGGCGGGGGGGGGGGGGGGGGGCTTCTGCGAAGGCTGAGGGGACTGGCAGGGGTTGGTCAGGGGGTGGCGAGGGGATGTCCATGGGGGCACTATCTGGAAGATCGGGTCTGTGCACGGTCGCCGCCATGTTTTACGGTGCGACCGCTGCGGGTGGTCACCGTGCGCATGCACGGCCACGGACCCGGCCATTCTCCGGCCGGTTTATTTAGTGGAGGCCGGGCGTTTTACGTGGTGCGGCTGCTAGCCCCTCACCGGTGAGGGGGCGCCGTCGATTTTTTCCACATAAAACGCCATGGATCCTCTGCACTTAGCCTCAGAATTGGAGAATCTGGCCTGTGGTATATCAAGAACACTTTGATACATACAAGTTCATGATGTTGCAATAATGTTGCCATTCCTTTATTATGCTGCAACAAGACAAAGCAGATCAATCATGCAGGCGCAAATCCAATTGTGATGGGGTACAAAATCGGTGGTGCATTTATAGGTGGGACATAGCTTCCACCCCCAGCCACCCCCCTCACCAACACCCATCCACCAACATCCCCTTGAAATGTTTTTATATTTATTTAAAAAATATATATTTTGGTTAACTTTAAGCTTTTTTTAAATTCACAATTTTCAGATCTGTGAGTGAGAAAGTTAAAAACATACAACATCCACTGTTCCAGACACAATTCATAAGATACTCTACCTCTTCAGATGCTGTGAGCCTAACTCACATTGCTCTTACCATGCTCCTCCACACAGTCTCTTCTTCCTCCCCACCCCTGCCCAGTTTAAACCGGTGGATTTTCCCCATCCACGCTCCTTAGTTCAACATGATCTTTCAACCTCAACATGTTTTGTACTGACACTTCCCCTCCTACACCACATTCTTCCCCAGTTCATGCTCAGACTTGCCTTCCCCTTCTTAGTTAATGCTGAAACAGTCCGATCTCTGTCTTTGTTCATGCTTGAACTCTCATTTCTGAAAGGCTACTTCCAGCCCCATTAATCCCTTATGCCCTTAGAGCACCACTCCCAACCTCTGTACCTTACCTCTCCCGCTCCTTCCTGTCTCCTTTTGTCCTTCCCTATCTCTGTAATCTCTTCCAGTTACATAACCCTCCAAGATATCGACATCCTCTAATTCTGGCCTCAGGAAAGGAAAAAGAAAAAAATAACTCAGCAAAGAAACTTCAAAAAACACATAGAAGATGATACACGCAGAGCTTCTGATCTAGTCCAGAAGGCCGAAAAGCACCAAGGTGAAAGATGATGGATGTGCTGTTCCTCTAGCTTGCGTTGAACTTAATTGAAAGACTGTAGGAGGGCGATGGACAGAAAGGTCAGAGTGGAAGCAATGTGGAGAATTAAAGTGAAACAGGAAACTTAGGGTTACGCTTCCAGACTGAACAGAGGCATTCCGCAAAGCGGTTACCCAGACTACGTTCGATCTCCCCAGTGTAGAGGAGAATACAGTACACTAAATTGAAAGTAGTACAAGTAAATTGTTGTTTCACTTGGAAAGAGAGTTTGGGGCCTTGGATTTGAAAAGGGAGGAGGTGAAAGGATAGGTGGTGCATCGCCTACACTTGCATGACAAGGTGCTGAGGGGAAGGGAGGGGGTGTTAAAGGTGACTGAAGAGCGGCGCAGGATATTGAAGAGGAAACCATCCCTTCAGCATGTTGAAAGAGGAGGGGAAGATGTGTTTGTTGGTGGCATCATGCCAGAGCTGGCAAAAATGGTGGAGGATGATTCATTGAATACGGAGTTGGTGGGGTGGAACGTGGGGAAGAGGGGAACCCTATCATGGTTCTGGGAGGTGGCTGGGCGTGTGCAGGTGAGAGCAGAAATGTGCAAAATGCATCCGACACGGTAGAACAGCCCTGTTAATCATGGTGATGCACTATCAATTACGACGAGACGAGAGTAGAGTGTAATCGAGGCTTTATTAAGCAGAGATGTGTAGCCTCCTGGCTGCAGCCCGGTGAGCACACACATTTATACTCCGCCTACTGGGCAGAGCCAGCAGGCAGGGATCTACTCCCATACCTGTAGTACAGGAGCCTTACCGTATTACATCTCGTATGTGATATATACAACAGTGGTGACGACCACACACGGAAACTTCACTTGAGGAAAAGGAAGACATATCAGCAGTATTGGTGAGAAAGCATGCAACGTCAGAACAGATAACTTAGGGGGCACAGATTTAAAGTAAGGGGCAGGAGTTTTAGAGGGGATGAGAGTTGGGATCTGGAACTCACTGCCTGAAAGGGTGGTAGAGAGCGGAACCCTCATAATATTTAAGAATCATTTAGGTGAGCAATTGAAATGCCATAGCATACAAGGCCATGGAGCAAGTGCTGGAAAATGGGATTAGATGGGTGCTTGATGGCTGGCATGGAGACGATGGGCTATAAAAACTCTTATGACTTTATAAGAAAGACAAAATGAAAATAACATAAGACAGGGTCACAAAGAGCCCTTAATATTTTTAATATGAATCTCTGACTTCCAAAGATTCACCACCCTCTGAGTGAAGAAATTCCTCCTCATTTCAGTCCTAAAGGCCTATTATCCCTTATCCTAAGTCTGTGTGACCATTCTAGATCCTCCGAGCCAGGTAAACATCCTTCCCCAATCTACCCTTTGCAGCCTTCTGTTACAATGAAAATGCCTGGCGCTGGAACTGCGCATGCGGCAAGTGCGGGCACGCATCTTGACGCATGGGCATGCGCACAGCTACGAGGAACGGAGCCGCAGCCTCTGGAGAACGAGCGGCGGAACCGCGCAGTCGCAGAAATCTTCCCCGCACCCCTTTCTGCCCTAATGAAATATGGCGACCCTGCCATTCTCAAATGGTCACAGCCCGGCGGCACGCATGCGTGAGTGAGGTCACTGGTGCTTGGAATGCCATTGGAAGCTGTCAGCGGCGCGCTATTTGAAAAAGGGGGAGTCGTTAGTGAGCGGCGCGCGGGGTGGAGGCGAGGTAATCGCGAATAATCCGCAACAACTCAAGGAGGCTGTGGCTCCCAGGTCAGTGTCATCGCGGGGGCGGGGGTTGGGGTTCGCATTAACTGGACTAGGTTGCGCGTCCCCCCTCCCCCCGATTCCGATCACTGCCTCGGGCTCCGGCCGGTTTACTGTTTCAGCCGTGAGGCAGCGGGTCAGCCTGGGCCCTGTCCCTGGTGCAGCACCCACCCTGCCCACCCCCATAGAGCTGGCAGCCAGTGTGCTGCAGGCTCGGAGCGTGGTCCAGCACAGCATCCCTCTCCCTACTGAGGAGAAAAGTAGATGCCTGCAACTTCCTGGAAAAGAGCAGCTCCGTCAATATCGACAGGCAGAGCAGGCTGCATTTGTTTACTTTGGAAGAGTTTGTGATCACCCACCTTGGGGTTCCTGCATATTTACATTGGGGCATCAATTTGCTGGCCAGTTGGGTGAGGGCTGGGACATTGTGTGTTTATGAGATGAGGGCAAGGTTGGCTTTTATGCCCATGCCTATTTTCTGAGTGAACACCAGGCAGGTGTTTTGATTTGACTGGGTGAAAGGCTAGTTCCCTTCTGAGAGTAGTTAACCAACTGTGGAGTCATGTATAAGCCAGACAAAGTGAAGGCAGCAGGCTTCCTAAAAGATATTCTCAACCCAGCTGACAATTTGATTGCTTATATCGTTTCCAGTTTTTAAAAGCTAAAGTCAAACCTTAACCTGGCATGGTGGAATTTGGCCTTCCATCCTGTTGATTTAACAGTCTTGCACTCCATAGAATCCATCCAGTGCTGAAGGAGGCCATTTGGCCCATCGAGTTTGCACTGGTCCTCTGAAAGAGCACCCCCTACCACATTACTGCAACCCCACTTAATCTTTGGACACTAAGGGGCAATTTAGCAGGGCCAATCCACCTAACCTGAAAATCTGTGGGAGGAAATTGGAGCACCCAGAAGAAATCCATTAAGACCTGGGGAGTTCAGTTCACCAGTCCAGTAATACAACGTGTTAGTGTACCCTGTTATGGTTTGATATTTTTAAAAATCTATTTTATTGTTGGAGATATTTCCAGGGATTCTAGTTTTAAAACCGTCAAAATTAGTAACTGCAAACCCCACTGGAGATGATCTCTCAAAGCAGACCATATGGAAACAATTTGACAGAGGGGCCACCACAGGAAAAAGGAAAGGAAGCAATCTATAATAAAATTCACTTGAGTTTAACCATTCTGCCCTGGGGCAGTGCTTTTGTTTGTGTTAAGATATAAAGAGGCACTTGAGCTGGTTTTCTGAATATGTGTTCCTCAGAGCTTTGCCTGCTGGCTAACCCTAATCCTATTGACAGATCTTGGACATACTGCCTGTGGTTTTCTGAATATTAATTGTGTGGAAAAGTATGGGCAGCATGCCTACAGTGTTTGTGTGATTATACAATTGATAGTTTGTGCTGATAATGTTGACTCATGAAAAAATGATCACACAGCAAAATAACTTTAGTCCTGGCATCCAAATGATGTTCTTGCAGAAGAGGGGTTTGGGTGACTACAGAACCTGTAGGGTGAATCAACTAATATGCTGTTTAAATGAAGATCCCCTTCCAGCAAGTACATGAAGTTGGTCTGCTGCATTTCTATCCACTTGTGTGTCTCTTGTGTAACTGGGACCAAATTTATTAGCATGACAGAGACTGGCATCTGATGTCCATCTTTTTTTTTAAAAGGGCTGATGACACAGGTCAATTTCCTGATATTTCTTAAAAGAGTTTATATCAATGGGATCTTTTCAAACTAAAATTGGAGAGTTTACCAGATATCACTGATCTGAAGTGCAGCAATTATTATTAAATGAAAATCATTCACATACAAATTCTTTATGTACAAGGTTTTATTTTCAAGAATGGGCAGCACGGTAGCACAAGTGGATAGCACTGTGGCTTCACAGCGCCAGGGTCCCAGGTTCGATTCCCCGCTGGGTCACTGTCTGTGCGGAGTCTGCACGTTCTCCCCGTGTCTGCGTGGGTTTCCTCCGGGTGCTCCGGTTTCCTCCCACAGTCCAAAGACGTGCAGGTTAGGTGGATTGGCCATGCTAAAAAAAAAAAAAAATTGCCCGTAGTGTCCAGAAGGGTTGGGAGGGGTTATTGGGTTGCGGGGATAGGGTGGAAGTGAGGGATTAATGTGGGTCGGTGCAGACTCGATGGGCCGAATGGCCTCCTTCTGCACTGTATGTTCTATGTAATCTATGTAATGCAAGCAAGCCACACCAGTCTACCAGTAATGCATTTTGTAGGTATTTATTTTATGTGCAAATCCAGTTTATATGCAGCTAAATGTAGATTCAGAATATTGCTGATTTATACTATCTGATATCCTTTGTGGAACTTTGTATTTTCCTGCTATGGCTTTCATGTTGTCTGTTAGGAATGTGCAATCTAGCAGCAATGTTTGCCAAGGAGAGTGCAACCAAAAGTCAGTTTGCAAATGATGGTAATGCACTCAGTATTGCAAAGACGTGTGTTGCTTTTTGAAGAAGGGAAGACTAGCTCCCTTTTCTCTCCAGGAACTGATGAGATTCATTCAGGATGGTTTAATTTAATGATTATTAGCTTGAATCTATTTTTAAAATATTCGTACTGTTAAATTGTCTCTGAATTTACCCAGTGAACAACTGAGCGATGCAGCCCAGAAAAATCCCAAGTCTGTTGAGTTGGCTAAACTCAGCTGGGGTGACTGTACAGGCATGTAATTTGGCTTCAGTGTCCCTAGTTTAGGACGGGTCGGGGGAAAAAAGAGCTAGAATTCCCTCTCCTGGTTGCTCCCTTTTGTGGATTTGTGGATTTAAATGTCTTATGAGAACAAAGAAGAACCATTGGATAAGGTCCCAGCAATGCACATGGAACTGGTGATGCAATGGGGGCACCCCATTTTGCCCCTTGAACTTTTCCATCATTTAATTAGATTGCAACTGTTCTGTATTTTGACTCAATTTGCCAAATGTTCCATTTCCTTTAATAAAAATCTATCAATCTCAGTTTTTGGAAGAAAGCGTTCTAGATTTCAGCTACATTTCCAGAATGCCTCCATTGTTGGTTCACCTGACTAGACTTCTGAATTCTAGGACTCCGAATCTAGGCATTAGCTATTGAGCCTGAGAGTTTAAGTTTTGCTAACTCGGCTGAATGTAAATTATCGCTTCTGAATGGCACTAATTAAAGATGAGCAGGACATTTCCTGTCTTTCTCACCATTCCTCCCCCAAACAATATGGTAAATGCATTGGGTGGGATTTACCGGCTGTTCATTTCGGTGGGATATTCTGATCCCACGACAATGCATGGGTTTCCTGGGAACAAGGGGTGCAGTCGACAGGAAATTCCGTTGACAACGGTGGGACCAGTAAATCCCACTGGCGGGCTGCCTTCGCTGCCGAAGAACAAGTGGCGGATTGGTCAGTAAATCCTTCCCATGAACTGATCACTCAGTTGACTTATTATTTTGGCAGTTCGGCATTGACCTGGAACATCTCCTCCACTTTGAGTGTTTCCTGCATTTTCTATTTCTAAATTTGTGGTGTTTGTGGGATCTTGCTGTAACTCACCACTCAACAATAGTGGTTTTATCAGAAAAAAACAAATGCATTGCTTGCGAAGCATTGGGACATTGAGGAAGAGGAAGTTTGCACAGTTATCGGTATAAATATAAATTAAGCTTTCAATGAGAAAATGTTAAAATATTAATCATGTGAAATAAACTCAAATGGAGATAAGTAAGGATGTAAGGATAATGGTGATTTGGATAATGAGATTCCACTGGGTTACAAACCCCTGAAGGATGTTTTATTTTTTATTTCACATGTATTTTTAGTTCTAGCTGAGAAAGCGTAGTTATTTGTCAATTGTGCGTGATCTGTTTTCTTGTGGAAACGTATCTCTTATTCTATAGCCTTGGCATTAGTTAAAACCAGTGTCAAAGTTTACTTGTTAACTGAGGCAGCCTTTGCTGCATTGGAGAGATCATTAGCTGGAAGTTAATGACTATCCTGCACTGTGGACAAGGGGGCAAAATTTCAAACGTCCAAAGATTTTATTTCTGTGTAACCAGAGCAGGCCGTTTTTAGATGCCCCGGTGACCGAATTCTCCTAACGATCTCTGTATAACATCAAATTACTGCTTCCCCTTTTGTGGATAAAGCACAACTTGTGACGGGGGCCTGTTTGCTGGAACAGTGTTCAGTATATCAGCGAGCTGTTGTCTGGAGCCTGGTCCTTACTCCTTGTGTAGTGTGATGATTGATCTAAACCAAAATCAAACCACCCATCTGGTTTCACTCTAAAGACAGTTGGTCCTGAAGTCACTATATTTAACATCTGGAGTGAATGGGAGTCTTTTTTTTTTGTGTGGCTAGAAATTTTGAATTTGATTGTTTGGATCACTGGCAAATGGGAAGCTGATCCAGCCCACTTTTAAATTCGCTGGGTCTTAAATGTGTTTGAAGGATGCAAATTCAATTCCTACCAACTGACATCAGTTCCATTGGTTTTCTTTTTCTCATTCTGGTTGAGAACTGTAAAGTTTCTACAAGCATATCTGAAAATCATTTGCTAATTATTGCTGACCCCTCTTGCATTTTAATACCTTTTGCAATAATTGGACATTGTGTTTGGAATGGTGAGTGGAGCAGGGAGTGAGATTGAGTGGGTCTAGATTTTGTGCTTAACTCTCAATCTTTGGTATTACTCAGACTTTTGAAGTGTCCTTTGTTAACAATGCACAGCAGTCTGATTTCAAGTTTCCCCTCCCCCTGGAATTTTTCCTGCCTCGCTGTAGGTGCCGATTATATGTGATTACGATTCCACAGATGCCAGCAGCCCTCTGGTAACGCATTATTTTTCTTGTGAATCAGACAGTGGATCGACACCTCCATCCTGTGTTTACAATTAATATAACATCTTAAGTATTCAGCCTGTTGTGCCTGTGTTACTTCTAAAGTGCTGCCTATGTTAGTCCCACAACCTTGCTTTCTCCCTCACAGTCCTGCCTTTTGAGGTTCCTGTGGAAACTGTCTCTATATGGGGATGGAACATTTTTAAGTCCTGCCCTCTGGCAGAACCCCCAAGACCATTGATATGTGGATTGAAAAATTGTGATTAGAGTTTCTGATATTGCTTTTTAAAAAAAAAAAAATTTTTTAATTGAAGTTTTCACAACAAAATATCAACAACAAAATGAAGAAGGAACCCAATAGAATTAAATATAAAACGACCCCCGTGCCCCCCTCCCCCCATACATAAATAATAAATTAACACCCCAAATTAACACATAGCAAATATATACCCCCCCTCAGATCCCCCAGTGTAGACAAACAAAAATAAAATAGAGCCCCCCCCCCCCCCCCCCCGGGGTTGCTGCTGCTGCTGACCATTGTCTACCGTTCTGCCAGGAAGTCCCAAGAACGGTTGCCACTGTCTGAAAAACCCTTGCACCGATCCCCTTGAGGCAAATGGTGAGGTTCCATCGCTATAGGGACAGGGAGATGGTCCTGAGTTGGGCTAAGAGGACACGGAGCAGCAAGTAGGAGAACGCGGTGATATGCGTATATCAAGATTGGAGTGCGGAGGTGGCGAGAAGGAGGCCGAGCTTCAATCGGGCCAAGGCGGTGCTCCATAGGAAGAAAGTCAAATTTGGGATGCTGCAGCCGGCAAGACTGTGGGTCACACACCAGGGCAAACACCACTACTTCGAGACGGCGGAGGAGGCATGGACATTCATTCAGGAAGAGAAATTGGACTAGACTTGAGAAATTGATGTCTGGAGAGAGGTAGCGAGGTGGTGGCACAGAAATGTGAAGTGGGGAGAGGGGAGGGCTAATATGTAATAATGTTGGACGGGGGAATTTTTTTTCTCTCTCTTTCTTTCTCTCCCCCCCCCCCCCCCCCCCCCCCCCCCCCCCCCCGACGAGGTGGGGGGGGGGGGGGGGGAGTTAACGGCCCCCCAACTCGGCTGATCACGTGGAATGTGAGAGGTTTAAATGGGCCGATTAAGAGGGCAAGGGTGTTTGCGCACCTAAAGAGACTGAAGGCGGATGTGGTTATGCTCCAGGAGACGCACCTGAAATTGGCGGATCAGGTTAGACTAAGGAAAAGATGGGTGGGACAGGTATTCCACTCCGGGTTAGATGCAAAAAACAGAGGGGTGGCAATACTGGTGGGGAAACTGGTATCGTTCGAGGCTAAGACCATAGTGGGGGCAGGTATGTGATGGTGAGTGGCAGATTGCAAAGTGAGGCGGTGGTGCTGGTGAACGTATACGCCCCGAACTGGGATGACGCGGGTTTCATGAAGCGAATGCTGGGACGTATCCCGGACCTCGAGGTGGGAAGCTTGGTAATGGGGGGGGGGGGGGGGGGGGGGGGGGGATTTTAACACAGGGCTGGACCGATCCAGATCCAGGACCGGGAGAAGGCTGGCAGCGGCCAAGGTGCTTAAGGGATTTATGGAGCAGATGGGAGGGGTAGATCTGTGGAGATTTGCCAGACCGATGGGGAAAGAGTTTTCCTTCTTCTCCCACGTCCATCAAGTATACTCCCGGATAGACTTTTTTGTCTTGGGAAGGGCGCTGATCCCGAAAGTGGCAGGAATGGAGTACTCGGCTATAGTCGTTTCAGATCACGCCACACATTGGGTGGATCTGGATCTAGGAGAGGAAAAGGAACAGCGCCCACTTTGGAGACATGGGACTACTGGCGGACAAGGGGGTATGCGGAAGGGTGAGGAAAAGGAACAGCGCCCACTTTGGAGACATGGGACTACTGACGGACGAGGGGGTATGCGGAAGGGTGAGGGGATGCATCGAAAGATACCTGGAGGTCAATGACAGTGGGGCGGTCCAGGTGGGGGTAGTATGGGAAGCGCTGAAGGCGGTGGTTAGAGGAGAGCTGATTTCCATTAGAGCCCACAGGGGGAAATGAGGGTGAAGAAAGAGCGAGATTGGTTGGGGAAATTCTGAGGGTGGATAGGCAGTATGCGGAGGCCCCGGAGGAAGGGCTATACAGGGAAAGACTAAGACTACAGACGGAGTTTGACCTGCTGACCACGGGTAAGGCGGAGACGCAGTGGAGGAAGGCACAGGGAATACAACATGAATATGGGGAAAAGGCGAGCCGGCTGCTGGCCCAACAACTTCGAAAGAGGGGGGCGGCGAGAGAGATCGGAGGAGTTGGGGACAAAATTGGAAAGATGGAGCAGGGAAAGTGAACGAGGTGTTCAAGACATTTTATGAGAGGCTGTATAAGTCCCAACCCCCGGAGGGGAAAGAGGGAATGATACACCTTTTGGACCAGCTGGAGTTCCCGAGGGTGGAGGAGCAGGAGGTGGCAGGTCTTGGGGCGCAGATTGAGGTGATCAAAGGAATTGGGAATATGCAAGCAGGGAAGGCCCCGGGACCAGATGGGTTCCCGGTGGAATTTTATAGGAAGTATATGGACCTGCTGGCCCCGCTTCTGGCGAGAACCTTCAATGAGGCTAAGGAAAGGGGGACACTACCCCCGACAATGTCAGAGGCGACGATATCGTTAATTCTGAAACGAGACAAAGACCCGCTGCAGTGCGGGTCATACAGGCCCATCTCCCTCCTAAACGTAGATGCCAAGCTGCTGGCCAAAGTGATGGCGACAAGGATAGAGGAGTGTGTCCCAGGAGTGGTACATGACGACCAGACAGGGTTTGTTAAAGGGAGACAATTGAATGCCAATATACGAAGGTTGTTGGGGGTGATGATGATGCCCCCACTGGAGGGGGAGGCAGAGATAGTGGTGGCGATGGATGCAGAGAAGGCATTCGATAGAGTGGAGTGGGACTATTTGTGGGAGGTGCTGAAGAGATTTGGGTTCGGGGAGGGGTTCATTAGATGGGTTAGACTCCTGTACGGGGCCCCGGTGGCAAGCGTTGTTGCAAATAGGCAAAGATCGGGTTACTTCCGATTACATAGGGGTACAAGACAGGGGTGCCCCCTGTCCCCGTTACTGTTCGCGTTGGCAATTGAGCCATTGGCCATAGCGCTGAGGGACTCTAAGAAGTGGAGGGGGGTGCTTAGCGGGGGAGAGGAACATCGAGTGTCACTATATGCAGACTATTTACTGCTATATGTGGCGGACCCAGTAGAGGGGATGCCAGAGGTAATGTAGATACTCAGGGAGTTTGGAGAGTTCTCGGGATATAAATTAAATATGGGAAAGAGCGAACTTTTTGTGATGCACCCCGGGCAACAGGGCAGGGGGATAGATGCTCTGCCGCTGAGGAGAGTGACAGGGAATTTTCGATACCTGGGGATTCAGGTGGCCAGGAACTGGGGAACCCTACACAAACTTAACCTGACGTGACTGGTAGAGCAGATGGAGGAGGACTTTAAGAGGTGGGATATGGTGCCCCTGTCATTGGCGGGCAGAGTACAGGCGGTCAAGATGGTGGTCCTCCCGAGGGTTCTTTTCGTGTTTCAGTGCCTCCCCATCCTGATTACTAAGGCCTTTTTAAAAAAAAAAAAAAAATAGATAGGAGCATTATGAGCTTTGTATGGGTGGGAAAGACCCCGAGGGTAAAGAGGGGGTTCCTGCAGCGCAGTAGGGACAGAGGGGGATTGGCACTGCCGAGTCTGAGTGACTACTATTGGGCCGCCAATGTGTCGATGGTCCGTAAGTGGATGAGGGAAGAGGAAGGTGCGGTGTGGAAAAGGCTGGAGATGGCGTCCTGTAAGGGAACAAGCCTGAAAGCGTTGGCGACGGCGCCGCTACCGTTCTCCCCGAAAAGGTACACCACAAACCCAGTGGTGGTGGCGACCTTGAAGATCTGGGGGCAGTGGAGACGACACAGGGGAGTGACGGGTGCCTCGGTGTGGTCCCCGATAAGGAATAACCACAGGTTCGTCCTGGGGAGGATAGATGGGGGATTTTAATGTTGGCAGCGAGCAGGAATTAGGAAGCTGAAGGACCTGTTTGTGGACGGGACGTTTGCGAGTTTGGGAGCATTGGAAGAAAAATATAAGTTGCCACCAGGGAATGCTTTCCGATACTTGCAAGTGAGGGCATTTACGAGGCAACAGGTGAGGGAATTTCCGCAGCTCCCGACGCAAGGGATCCAGGATAGAGTGATTTTGGGGGCATGGGTTGGAGAAGGTAAAGTGTCAGAAATATACAGGGAGATGAGAGACGATGGTAGAGGAGCTGAAGGGAAAATGGGAAGAGGAGCTGGGGGAAGAGATTGAGGAGGGGCTGTGGGCAGATGCCCTAAGCAGGGTAAATTCCTCGTCCTCGTGTGCCAGGCTTAGCCTGATTCAATTTAAGGTTCTACACAGGGTGCATATGACGGGAGCAAGACTGAGCAGGTTTTTTGGGGTGGAGGATAGGTGTGGGAGGTGCTCGGGAAGCTCGGCGAACCACACCCACATGTTCTGGTCGTGTCCCTCACTACATGAGTTCTGGGAGGGTGTGGCAAGAGTGGTCTCAAAGGTGGTGGGGGTCCGGGTCAAACCAAGCTGGGGGTTAGCTATATTTGGGGTTGCAGAAGAACCGGGAGTGCAGGAGGCGAAAGAGGCCAACGTTTTGGCCTTTGCGTCCCTAGTAGCCCGGCGAAGGATTCTACTTATGTGGAAAGAAGCGAAGCCCCCGGGCGTGGAGGCCTGGATAAACGCCATGGCAGGGTTCATAAGACTGGAGCGAATAAAATATGTGTTAAGAGGATCGGCTCAGGGGTTCACCAGGCGGTGGGAACCGTTTCTTGACTATCTCGCGGAACGATAATGGAAAAACAGAACAGACAGCAGCAGCAACCCGGGGGGGGGGCGGGGGGGGTTATTTCGTGTTTTTTTTTTTTCTTTCTCGCTTTATGCTAGTTGTGGATAATTGCTTCTTGTGTAATACTTTTTTCTCATTTGTTGTTAGTTTAATATATTATTGGTTAATGTACATTTTATTATTATTAAGTTGTAAAAATGGAAAATTTGTTTGAAAAACTTCAATAAAATATATTAAAAAAAATATACTGTATGAGGCTGAGCCTTGCGCACGAAGAGGAAGAGTTCACCCTCCCAAGGGCATCTGCCCACGTCCCCTCCTCTATATCCTCCCCCCAACTCCTCCCACTTACCTTTCAACTCCACCACCGAGCCCTCCTCCTCCTCCTCCTGCATCACCTGGTAAGTTGCCGAGATCTTCCCCTCTCCAACCCACCCCCCCGAGAGCACCCTGTCCTGTACCGTGCGTGGCAGCAGCAGCGGGAATTCCACCCACTTGCTGCCTGGCAAACACCCTTACCTGTAGATACCTAAAGGTGTTCCCCGGGGGGAGCCCATACTTCTCCTCCAGCTCACCTAGGCTCGCGAACTTCCCATCCACAAACAGGTCCCCCAACCTTCTTATCCCTGCCCTGTGCCACCCTGAAAACCCTCCATCTATTCTCCCTGGGACAAACCGGTGGTTCCCCCGTATTGGGGTCCACACCGAGTCGTCTCCCCCCCCCCCCCCCCCCCCCGTGCCGCCTCCACTGCCCCCAGATTTTGAGGGTAGCCGCCACCATCCGGCTCGTGGTATACCTCATTGGAGGGAGATGGCAGCGGCGCCGTTGCCAGCGTGTCCAGACTCGTACCCTCAAGACGCAGTCTCCAGCCTCTTCCATGCAGCCCCCTCCCCCTCCATCACCCACTTGCGCACCATCACCACATTGGCGGCCCAGTAGTACCTACAGCGGTTGGGCAGTGCCAGCACCCTCCCATCCCAACTCCGCTCCAGGAACACCCTTCTCACCCACTGAGTCCCTCGTGCCCACACAAACCCCGTTATGCTCCTGTTGACCCGCCTAAAAAAGGCCTTTGGGATAAGAATGGGGAGGCACTGGAACAAGAACCTTTGGAGCACCGTCATCTTAACTGACTGCACCTACCCGCCAGGGAGAGCGGGAACGGGTCCCACCTCTTAAACTCCTCCTCCATTTGCTCCACTAGCCTCGTGAAATTAAGTCTATGCAGGGCCCTGATATTGCTTTTCTTAACAATCTAGGATGCATTCCATCTTGACTGGATGATTTGTTAACTTTGAGCAAAATGTCAAGCTCTTCAGCACCTCCTTTATCTATTTTTATCCTATCCAAAGCTGCTCTTCCTGACGGTGGCATTAACTTCATCATTTTCTTTGGTGAAGGCTGGTGCAATATCTGTTATTTCCTCTCCCTTTCACCGTTTTTGGGGGTATGGCAGCATAATGGTTATGTTACTGGGCCAGTAGGGTGGCACGGTAGCACAGTGACTAGCACTGTTGCTTCACAGCGCCAGGGTCCCAGGTACGATTCCTGGCTTGGGTCACTGTCTATACGGAGCCTGCACCTTCACCCCGTGCCTGTGTGGGTTTCCTCCCACAAGTTCCGAAAGACGTGCTTGTTAGGTAATTTGGACATTCAGAATTCTCCCTCAGTGTATCCGAACAGGCGCCAGAGTGTGGCTACTAAGGGATTTTCACAGTAACTTCATTGCAGTGTTAATGTAAGCCTACTTGTGACAATAAAAGATTATAATCAAGAGATCTGGACTAGTGCTTCAGAGAAATAAGTTCAAATAGCACCATGGTAGCTGAGGAATTTGCATGTGGCGAATTAAATAAATCTGGAATAAAAAAAGAAACAAATTTATCACAAACGGTGACTGAAACTACCAGGTTGTTTAAAAACTCATTTGGGGACTCCCGGTTGCGGCAGGGATGAGCTAGCCGCACGTTTCGGCGGCTCCAGCTCCGACGGAACTTCGGGCTCTTTTAAGAGCCCCAACGGGGACTTTGCCGGCCGAAAAACCCGGTGCGAGGGAAGGGAGTCTCTCTTCCCCGCCCCCCCCCCCCCCCCCCCGAACGACGGAGGGAAAAACCGGCGGCGGCGGCCCGAAGAATCTGCAATCAGAAGGTCAGAGGGAGTGGAACAAAATGGCGGGGGAGGGATCGCAGGTGACATGGGGGCCTGAGCAGGACAAGGTTGTGAGACGGTGCGTGGACCTGCTGAAGAAGGAGGTAATGACCCCGTTGTGTGGGTTTCTAGGTCTCCCGGAGGGATACTAGGTCTCCCGGAGGGTGTGGAAGGAGTGGACTGTGGAGCGTACGCAAGTAAGATGCTGAGCTCACTGATGGGTGCTGAGGCCCCTGCGGGCCCCATGGAGGTGGAGTGGGCAAATCGGATCCCGGCGAGAAGACCAAAAGCGGGAGAACCACCGAGGGCGATAATCGTGCGATTCTACCGCCTTAAGGACAGCGAAGAGGTTCTGAGATGGGCTAAAAAGGTGCGGAGTAGCAGATGGGAGAATGCTGTGGTAAGGATCTACCAGGATTGGAGTGCGGAGGTGGCGAGAAGGAGGGCGAGCTTCAACCGAGCCAAAGAGGTTTTGCACAAAAGGAAGGTGAAGTTTGGGATGCTGCAGCCGGCAAGACTATGGGTCACGCATCAGGAGAGACACTATTATTTCGAGACGGCGGAGGAAGCATGGTCCTTCATCAATGAAGAGAAACTGGACCGGAACTGAGGGACTGATGCTGCAGGGAACTGTTATTGTTGTTATTATTGTTTTTGTTAATGGGATGGTGAAAGTTAATCGAGAAGTAAACAGGGAAGGTGGGGGGACACTGGGGAAATGTGGGTGCCGGTGAGGGGGGAGAGGCGGGACATGGGAGGGGGAGGGGAAAGGGAGCTGCGCCATAAGAGGCGGGTCAGGTAAAGGGATGTTCCCGCGCCAGAAAGAATAAGGCGGGAAAACAGGCGCAAGGCGGATGGGAGTTCCCTCACACCGGGGGGTCGAGGAGCGAGCAGGAGTAGCCGGGGTCAGTTGAAGTCAGCTGACCTACGGAAGTGATATGGGGGGAGCAATCAAGCTAGATAGGGATCTAGCGGAGGGGGGAAGGGGGACAACTGGGTTGCTGCTGCGGAAATCCAAAAGGAAATGGCTAAAGACTGGGTGGGCGGGGGCGGAATGCGCGCTGGGGGAGCGAACGGGAGTGCGGAGGCGGGATATGGGACTGGCCTAGAGAAGGTAATGGCTAGTCGACACTGGAGGGGAGCAGGTAGCCCCCCAGTGAGGCTGATCACGTGGAACGTGAGAGGCCTGAATGGACCGATTAAAAAGGGCCCGAGCGCTCGCGCATTTGAAAGGACTAAGGGCAGACGTGGTTGTGCTCCAAGAGACGCACCCTAAAGGTGGCGGACCAAGTTGGGCTAAGGAAAGGATGGGTGGGACAGGTGTTCCACTCCGGACTGGACGCAAAGAACAGAGGGGTGGCCATTTTGGTGGGGAAACAGGTAGCATTTGAAGCAAAGACCATCGTAGCAGATAGTGGAGGTAGATATGTAATGGTGAGTGGTAGGCTGGAGGGAATGGAGGTCGTGTTGGCTAATGTGTATGCCCCAAATTGGGACGATGCGGGGTTCATGAGACGGATGCTGGGGCGTATTCCGGACCTGGAGGCAGGAAATTTGATTTTAGGAGGGTACTTCAGTACGGTGCTGGACCCGGGGCTGGATAGGTCCAGCTCAAGGACCGGAAGAAGGCTGGCAGCGGCCAAGGTACTTAAGGGGTTTATGGACCAAATGGGGGGAGTGGATCCATGGCGATTTCTTAGACCCAGGGCTAGGGAGTATTCCTTCTTCTCCCACGTCCATAAAGTGTACTCCCGGATAGATTTTTTTTGTTTTAGGAAGGTCGTTGATCTCTAGGGTGGAAGAAGCTGAATACTCAGCCGTAGCGGTTTCGGATCATGCCCCACATTGGGTGGACCTGGAAGTAGGAGAGGACCGGGAGCAGAGAACACTCTGGCGATTAAATGTGGGACTGATGGCGGATGAGGGAGTGTGTGCAAGAGTGAGGGGGTGTCTCGAGAGATACCTGGAGGTCAATGACGACGGCGAGGTCCCTGTGGGAGTGGTCTGGGAAGCACTAAAAGCGGTGGTCAGAGGAGAGCTGATTTCTATTGGGGCCCACAAAAGGAAAACAGGCCAAGGAAAGGGATAGATTACTGGGGGAGATTTTAAGGGTGGACAGGGAATTTGCAGAGACCCCGGAGGAGGAGCTGTACAGGGAGAGGAGACGACTCCAGACCGAGTTTGACCTTCTGACCACCAGAAAGGCGGAGGTACTGTGGAGGAAGGCACAGGGGAGGAGGTATGAATATGGGGAAAAGGCTAGTCGCCTGTTGGCGCACCAACTGCGAAAGAGGGCAGCAGCGAGGGAGATAGGAGGAATTAGGGATGAAAGGGGAGACACTGTGCGAAGGGCAGGAAAGATAAATGAGGTGTTTAAGACCTTTTTATGAAGAACTGTATAGGTCTCAGCCCCCAGAGGGAGAGGAGGGGATGCGGCAGTTCCTGGACCAATTGAGGTTCCCGAAAGTGGAGGAGCAGGCGGTGGTAGGCCTGGGGGCACCGATTGAGGTGGACGAGGTTATTAAGGGACTGGGAAGCATGCAAGCAGGGAAGGCCCCGGGGCCGGATGGGTTCCCGGTGGAATTCTACAGAAAATATGTGGACTTGTTGGAACCGTTGTTGGCGAGGACGTTCAATGAGGCCAGGGAAGGGGGGGACATTGCCCCCGACAATGCCGGAGGCGACGATATCGCTAATTTTGAAGAGGGACAAAGATCCGATGCAGTGTGGGTCTTATAGCCCTATTTCACTATTGAACGTGGACGCCAAACTGCTAGCAAAGGTGCTGGCATCGAGGATAGAGGACTGTGTCCCAGGGGTGGTGCACGAAGACCAGACAGGGTTCGTAAAAGGGAGACAATTGAATGTTAACGTGCGACGGCTATTAGGGGTGATAATGATGCCCTCAGTGGAGGGGGAGGCAGAGATAGTGGCGGCAATGGACGCAGAGAAGGCATTTGATAGGGTGGAGTGAGAGTATTTATGGGAAGTGTTAAGGAGGTTTGGGAACGGGTTTATTCGCTGGGTTAGACTACTTGATGGGGCACCAACGGCAAGCGTAGTTACAGGTCGACATAGATCGGAGTATTTCCGATTATATAGGGGAACAAGACAGGGATGCCCGCTGTCTCCATTGTTGTTTGCGTTGGCAATTGAACCTCCTGGCCATGGCGTTGAGAGACTCCAGGAAATGGAGAGGGGTGACTAGAGGGGGAGAAGAACACCGAGTCTCGTTATACGCGGATGACCTATTGCTATAAGTGTCGGACCCCGCGGGGGGATGATAGAGGTTATGCGAATCTTGAGGAGGTTCGGGGAATTTTCGGGGTATAGGTTAAACATGGGGAAGAGTGAATTATATGTGATACATCCAGGGGACCAGAGTAGAGAGATAGAAGGCTTACCGCTAAGGAAAGTGGAAAGAAACTTCCGATACTTGGGGATTCAGATCGCTAGGAGCTGGGGAACCTTGCACAGACTTAATCTGACACGGCTGGTAGAACAAATGGAGGAGGACTTTAAGAGGACATGCAGCCTTTATCGCTGGCGGGCAGGGTGCAAGCAATTAAGATGATGGTCCTCCCGAGGTTCTTATTTGTATTTCAATGTCTCCCTATTTTAATCACCAGGACCTTTTTTAATAAAATAGATAGGAGCATTATGAGCTTTGTGTGGGCAGGGAAAGTTCCGAGAGTAAGGAGGGGGTTCCTTCAGCGCAGTAGGGACAGAGGAGGACTGGCACTACCGAACTTGGGAGATTATTATTGGGCTGCCAATGTGGCAATGATATGTAGATGGATGATGGAGGGTGAGGGAGCGGCGTGGAAAAGGCTGGAGAGAAGGTCCTGTAAAGGGATGAGTCTAGAGGCGCTGGTGACAGCGCTGCTACCGTTCTCACCGAAAAAGTACACCACAAACCCGGTGGTGGCGGCAACACTGAATATCTGGGGACAGTGGAGGCGACAGAGAGGGGTGTGGGGAGCCCTGGTGGGGTCCCCTATCAGAAACAACCATAGGTTCGCCCCAGGAAGAATGGATGGAGGATTTCAGAGCTGGTACCAGTTGGGAATTAGGAGAGTGGGAGATTTATTTATAGATGGGACTTTTGCGAGCTTGGGAGCATTGGAGGAAAAGTATAAGTTGCCCCGGGGAAATTTCTTAAGATATATGCAGGTGAGGGAATTTCCGTTGCTCCCGACACAGGGGATACAGGACAGGGTGCTTTCAGGGGTGTGGGTCGGAGAGGGCAAGGTGTCAGAGATTTATCGAGAGTTGAGGGAAGAGGGGGAGGAGTCGGTGGGCAAACTAAAAGGAAAGTGGGAAGAAGAATTAGGGGAGGAGATAGAGGAGGGTATGTGGGCTGATGCCCTAAGCAGGGTGAATTCCTCTTCCTCATGTGCCAGGCTTAGCCTGATTCAATTTAAGGTGCTACATAGAGCACACATAACGGGAGCAAGATTGAGCAGGTTCTTTGGAGTGGAGGACAAATGTGGGAGGTGTGGCGGGAGCCCGGCAAACCACGCACATGTTTTGGGCGTGCCCGGCACTGGAAGGGTATTGGAAGGGAGTGACTGGAGTGATTTTGCAGGTGGTGAAGGCCCGGGTCAAACCAGGCTGGGGGTTAGCTCTACTTAGAGTTGCGGAAGAGCCGGGAGTGCAGGAGGCGAAAGAGGCCGACGTTGTGGCCTTTGCGTCCCTAGTAGCCCGGCGTAGGATCCTACTCATGTGGAAGGAGGCGAAACCCCCCGGACTGGAGGCCTGGGTAAACGATATGGCGGGGTTCATTAAACTGGAGCAGATAAAGTTTGCCCTGAGAGGATCAGCTCAAGGGTTCACCAGGCGGTGGCAGCCATTTCTCGACTACCTAGGGGAACGTTAGAGGGAAGACAGATGACCAGCAGCAGCAACCCAGGGGGGAGGGGGGGGGAGAGGAGGCTTAGTTGAGTATAGGTCAATAGAGTACGAGGTTTTGTTACTTGTATATTATTATTATTATTATTATTAAGTTTAAAAAAATTCTGTTTTGTTATTGTTATCGTTTCGGTGGGTAACTGTAAGAGGGACTGGGAAAAAGCAGTCAGTGCAGGGTTTCCCTGCGGTCGTTCCCCTGAGAAACTAGTATACCGCTTTGGCTACTTGTGGGGGGGACGACTTACCAGGGGTAAGCCATGGGGTACGGGCCTCTGGCATGGAGTCTGTCCCTGTTGCTCAGAAGGGAAGGGGGGAGAGGAGCAGGGCATTAGTAATTGGGGACTCTATAGTCAGGGGCACAGATAGGAGATTTTGTGGAAGCGTGAGAGACTCACGTTTGGTATGTTGCCTCCCAGGTGCAAGGGTACGTGATGTCTCGGATCGTGTTTTCCGGGTCCTTAGGGGGGAGGGGGAGCAGCCCCAAGTCGTGGTCCACATTGGCACTAACGACATAGGTAGGAAAGGGGACAAGGATGTCAGGCAGGCTTTCAGGGAGCTAGGATGGAAGCTCCGAACTAGAACAAACAGAGTTGTTATCTCTGGGTTGTTGCCCGTGCCACGTGATAGTGAGATGAGGAATAGGGAGAGAGCGCATTTAAACACGTGGCTACAGGGATGGTGCAGGCGGGAGGGATTCAGATTTCTGGATAACTGGGGCTCTTTCTGGGGAAGGTGGGACCTCTACAGACAGGATGGTCTACATCTGAACCTGAGGGGCACAAATATCCTGGGGGGGAGATTTGTTAGTGCTCTTTGGGGGGGTTTAAACTAATGCAGCAGGGGCATGGGAACCTGGATTGTAGTTTTAGGGTAAAGGAGAATGAGAGTATAGAGGTCAGGAGCACAGATTTGACGTCGCAGGAGGGGGCCAGTGTTCAGGTAGGTGGTTTGAAGTGTGTCTACTTCAATGCCAGGAGTATACGAAACAAGGTAGGGGAACTGGCAGCATGGGTTGGTACCTGGGACTTCGATGTTGTGGCCATTTCGGAGACATGGATAGAGCAGGGGCAGGAATGGATGTTGCAGGTTCCGGGGTTTAGGTGTTTTAGTAAGCTCAGAGAAGGAGGCAAAAGAGGGGGAGGTGTGGCGCTGCTAGTCAAGAGCAGTATTACGGTGGCGGAGAGGATGCTAGATGGGGACTCTTCTTCCGAGGTAGTATGGGCTGAAGTTAGAAACAGGAAAGGAGAGGTCACCCTGTTGGGAGTTTTTTATCGGCCTCCTAATAGTTCTAGGGATGTAGAGGAAAGGATGGCGAAGATGATTCTGGATATGAGCGAAAGTAACAGGGTAGTTATTATGGGAGACTTTAACTTTCCAAATATTGACTGGAAAAGATATAGTTTGAGTACAATAGATGGGTTGTTTTTTGTACAGTGTGTGCAGGAGGGTTTCCTGAAACAATATGTTGACAGGCCAACAAGAGGCGAGGCCACGTTGGATTTGGTTTTGGGTAATGAACCAGGCCAGGTGTTGGATTTGGAGGTAGGAGAGCACTTTGGGGACAGTGACCACAATTCGGTGACGTTTACGTTCATGATGGAAAGGGATAAGTATACACCGCAGGGCAAGAGTTATATCTGGGGGAAGGGCAATTATGATGCCATTAGACGTGACTTGGGGGGGGGGGGGGGGGGGGATAAGGTGGAGAAGTAGGCTGCAAGTGTTGGGCACACTGGATAAGTGGGGCTTGTTCAAGGATCAGCTACTGCGTGTTCTTGATAAGTATGTACCGGTCAGACAGGGAGGAAGGCGTCGAGCGAGGGAACCGTGGTTTACCAAGGAAGTGGAATCTCTTGTTAAGAGGAAGAAGGAGGCCTATGTGAAGATGAAGTGTGAAGTTTCGGTTGGGGCGATGGATAGTTACAAGGTAGCGAGGAAGGATCTAAAGAGAGAGCTAAGACGAGCAAGGAGGGGACATGAGAAGTATTTGGCAGGAAGGATCAAGGAAAACCCAAAAGCTTTCTATAGGTATGTCAGGAATAAGCGAAAGAGTAGGACCAGTCAAGGACAGGGATGGGAAATTGTGTGTGGAGTCTGAAGAGATAGGCGAGATACTAAATGAATATTTTTCGTCAGTATTCACTCAGGAAAAAGATAATGTTGTGGAGGAGAATGCTGAGCCCCAGGCTAATAGAATAGATGGCATTGAGGTACGTCGGGAAGAGGTGTTGGCAATTCTGGACAGGCTGAAAATAGATAAGTCCCTGGGACCTGATGGGATTTATCCTAGGATTCTCTGGGAGGCCAGGGAAGAGATTGCTGGACCTTTGGCTTTGATTTTTATGTCATCATTGGCTACAGGAATAGTGCCAGAGGACTGGAGGACAGCAAATGTGGTCCCTTTGTTCAAAAAGGGGAGCAGAGACAACCCCGGCAACTATAGACCGGTGAGCCTCACGTCTGTAGTGGGTAAAGTCTTGGAGGGGATTATAAGAGACAAGATTTATAATCATCTAGATAGGAATAATATGATCAGGGATAGTCAGCATGGCTTTGTGAAGGGTAGGTCATGCCTCACAAACCTTATTGAGTTCTTTGAGAAGGTGACTGAACAGGTAGACGAGGGTAGAGCAGTTGATGTGGTGTATATGGATTTCAGCAAAGCGTTTGATAAGGTTCCCCACGGTAGGCTATTGCAAAAAATACGGAGGCTGGGGATTGAGGGTGATTTAGAGATGTGGATCAGAAATTGGCTAGCTGAAAGAAGACAGAGGGTGGTGGTTGATGGGAAATGTTCAGAATGGAGTACAGTCACAAGTGGAGTACCACAAGGATCTGTTCTGGGGCCGTTGCTGTTTGTCATTTTTATCAATGACCTCGAGGAAGGCGCAGAAGGGTGGGTGAGTAAATTTACAGACGATACTAAAGTCGGTGGTGTTGTCAATAGTGTGGAAGGATGTAGCAGGTTACAGAGGGATATAGATAAGCTGCAGAGCTGGGCTGAGAGGTGGCAAATGGAGTTTAATGTAGAGAAGTGTGAGGTGATTCACTTTGGAAGGAATAATAGGAATGCGGAATATTTGGCTAATGGTAAAGTTCTTGAAAGTGTGGATGAGCAGAGGGATCTAGGTGTCCATGTACATAGATCCCTGAAAGTTGCCACCCAGGTTGATAGGGTTGTGAAGAAGGCCTATGGAGTGTTGGCCTTTATTGGTAGAGGGATTGAGTTCCGGAGTCGGGAGGTCATGTTGCAGCTGTACAGAACTCTGGTACGGCCGCATTTGGAGTATTGCGTACAGTTCTGGTCACCGCATTATAGGAAGGACGTGGAGGCTTTGGAGCGGGTGCAGAGGAGATTTACCAGGATGTTGCCTGGTATGGAGGGAAAATCTTATGAGGAAAGGCTGATGGACTTGAGGTTGTTTTCGTTGGAGAGAAGAAGATTAAGAGGAGACTTAATAGAGGCATACAACATGATCAGGGGGTTAGATAGGGTAGACAGTGAGAGCCTTCTCCCGCGGATGGAAATGGCTGGCACGAGGGGACATAACTTTAAACTGAGGGGTAATAGATATAGGACAGAGGTCAGAGGTAGGTTCTTTACGCAAAGAGTAGTGAGGCCGTGGAATGCCCTACCTGCTACAGTAGTGAACTCGCCAACATTGAGGGCATTTAAAAGTTTATTGGATAAACATATGGATGATAATGGCATAATGTAGGTTAGATGGCTTTTGTTTCGGTGCAACATCGTGGGCCGAAGGGCCTGTACTGCGCTGTATTGTTCTATGTTCTATGTTTGTTTTGTAAGCGGGAAAAATGTTGCTCAGGGAAAAATATTTCAATAAAATATATTTAATTTAAAAAAAATTTCATTCGGTTCATTTGTTTTGTTTTGGGAAAGACCATCTACTGTGTTTGCCTGCTTTGGCCCATATGTGGCACCAGATTTGTATACGTGTTCTGAAATGGTCTAGCTAGCCACTCAGTTGCACAGGGATGGGGAATAAATACTGGTTTTGCTAGTGACATCCACATCCTTTGAATGAATCCAATATTGCACAAAGATACTTGGTAATCTATTCTTCAAGGATGAAAGTTACATTTTGCAAATCTATTGATATTTTCTGCATCCCCTGACTCAATAAGAAAAAGCATGAAATGTTGTGAGGCAGGACTTTAATTGTACGATTTGTATTTCAGTACAGAGACGAAGCTGCAATTGAAATGGCCACAGGACTAATTTCTCCGAATGGGCTCTCTGATGAGGAGGAGGTTGGCGTTTGGGAATCAACTGCTGTTGATGTGAACGTTGTGAATAAGCAATTGTTTCCAGAACTCTCTGTCATCTCACCCGGAGCCAACGTACCAAATTGCCGTGATGCAGGGCAAACTCTTGTGGAGACCTCTCCAGAAGGTAGAATGAAGGTTTACCTCCGGGTTAGACCATTCACTGAGACCGAGCTTGAGAAAGGAGAATCACAGGTCAGTGGCAGATTCAAAGGTTTCATTTATAACGTTCTTTTCAATTTCAGTGATCGATTGCCAGAAAGCCCATCTGGTTCACCAATGTCCTATAAAGGAAATCTGCTGTCCTTGCCTTATCTGGTCTTCATGTGACCCCAGAACCCCCAGCATTGTGGTTGACTCTTAACTGCCCTTTGAAATGGTCTCAAGCCCTCCAGGGTGATTAGAGATGGGCAACAAATACTGTCATTTCCAGCGATGTCTTCATCCCATGAAAGAGTATTGAATCATACAAACCATTCCACTTCTCCTGTACCATCCAGATATAGTGCAGCCGTGTACACCACCCACTCTCCAGGTAGTCTTGGAAGTTCCTTCAAGAGACCGATAACCGTAGGCCAATTTGTGGGAAAATGCTGGGAAATTCTTCTCTGACCAATGTGCTCTCTCAGTTTTCCAGTGTGCATGGCCTGTTCATTTGAATGTTGTAACTGTAAATATTTTGTGCAGCCATGCAAACACAGTAATTTGAAGGGGACAACTTGAGTGGCCTGCTTGGTACCTCTTGGTTGCTGTTCTGTGCAAACATTTATGTAACTTACAAAGAACAAGATGTTGATTCCAAAGGCAATGAAGCCTTGGGAGACCACCAAACCCATGAATATCTCACTACCTTTTATTTGAAAAGAAATCCCCACAGGCATTTAAAAATCCATACACATGCTCCCTGGTTCTCTCATAGAATTAAATCCTATTATCACTTAAAAAATCTATTTCCCTGATTCTTTTATTTTTCTGATAAGACATCTCTTAACTTAATCACCACATCCGGATAGTTTAAAAACCGCAAGCCTCTATATACATTTCCAAAGCCTTCATCATCCCCTTCCATGCATGGGATGAGCACGCAATGTATACTCAGTGGTGAATATGTGCCACCCGATTGAATGATTGAAGCACTTTGAGAAACAAATAGAAGGACACATTGATGGAATAAACTGAAGTAAGATGGGAGGAAGCTAATGTGGAACCTGAACATGGGCGTAAAGCAATTGTCAACTGGCCTGTTTCTGTGCTGTAAAGTTCTTTCTAATATTCTAAGTGTGGCTGTACAAGGTTGTTGTGCAGTATAAGCATATCATAGAATAGAATCCCTACAGCAGAAGGAGGTCATTTGGCCCATTGAGCCTGCACTGACCCTTGGAAAGAGTACCCTACTTAAGCCCACGCCTCCACCCTATCCCAGTAACCCCACCTAACCTTTTGGACACTAAGGGGCAATTTAGCATGACCAATCCATCTAATGTACACTTCTTTGGACTGTGGGAAGAAACCGGAACACCCGGAAGAAACCCAGGCAGACATGGGGCAAATGCACTAACTCCACACAGGCAATCGCCCGAGGCTGGAATTGAACCTAGGTCCCTGGAGCTGTGAGGCGGCAGTGTTACCATTGTGCCACCGTGCCGCCTAAAGTGCTTTAGGTTTTATGTTAAATTGTCTTAGCAGTATAACCCCAAACTCTTAATTGTTTTCCGGATAGATTCGTCATACTTGTTGAACACCTCAATTATTTAATCAGCTCTGGCCTTCAGGTTACTGCCCTGCTCTGTATTCCCTAGCAGGACCCTCTGCATTTCATGTTCCAGAAAGAAATCTGTGTTAATGGGACCTCTGCCATATATGGGCTCATTCTCCCAATTTATCTAAATGAGCTTTGTATGTCTGATCTAAAATCCCAACTCCCATGCACATCTTTTATTATCTGCAAGTTTGTGGATAGGTCAGTTTTAATATCCTCAATCATTTGCCATCGACAACCAGCCTCTTTGTTTGTCAGGTCTCTGAGCTTGCCACTAAGTAAGTGGATTGGAGCTTGCCACAAAGTAAAATAATTCTTTATACATTGGGTACCCGTGCGAGTGACCATGCAGCTTGATATACTTTGACAAGCCTGTGGGCAGTTTGTTGTCTTTCTGTTCCACAATTAATTATTCCCATTGTATATTTTGGGTCTAGTTATTCCATTCATTGTCCTGTTAATGAGGCTCTATTTGTGCACAGTAGCTTTCCCTTGGAGTGTCATGATATCTGGCATTACTGAATTATTTCCTCAAATGTGAAGCATGAAGGTCAATGCTTACCATAGAATGGAACATTGTTATCCCAAGGGAAACCAATTGGAACTGAATCAGTTCTTCTTTCCTTCCCACTCTTTCAGATTGCCCTGAATGTCGGTTGAGTTGGGATAATGAAACATGAACACAAATCTAATTTAATCTTTTACCACTCCTAGCTTTAAATTCTGGAAACCGTTGCATAATTGAATATTTCTGAATTCCCCACAGGATTGTGTTCGCATTGAGGATTCTGAGACACTTGTGCTGCGAGCTCCTAAGGACTCATTTGCCATGCGGAGCTCTGAGCGGGGGATTGGCCAAGCTGTGCATCAATTCACCTTTTCTCAGGTTTGAAATGGAAATTAGATATTTTAATCAGCTGTGCCAGCAGTGAGCCAATCTTTTGTTTTCCGTAGGTTGTTGCATTTAAATTGAGATCCACTTGCATGTTCCCTTTTTCTTTCAGTAGGATTTAAATTGAGATTAACTTTCATGTTCCCTTTTTCTTTCCCCATCTTCTGTTTTTGATACAAGGGAATCTCATTTAAGACAACACGGTGGGGGAGTGAAAGTAATTGGGCTATGTGGGAGTTTAAGTGAAGCAGGTTAATGTACTGTATTCATTCCTGAATGCAGATTATCATCACTCCGTGTGCTGACCTCCCTAGAGTGAGCAATTAAACTGTCTCAAAATGTCGTTGGTAGTGTCTTTCCAGTTGACAAGGGACAAAGAGCCGGTTCCTCTAATACAACTGCCATTCGTCCAACCCAAAGGCCAAGTATACTCAGTTTCCCTTCAATAAATCCCACCGACGAGAGTAAATCACTTTGCAATGGGCTGATTTTCAATCCTGTTCAAAAGCTCCATCCATATTTGATTTTTAAAAAATAAAATAAAATAGTGGTGAACGATTAAACAACTCACTGGAGGAGGAGGCTCCACAACTATCCTATCCTCAATGGTGGAGGAGCCCAGCACATATGTGCAAAAGACAAGGCTGAGGCATTCGCAATAATCTTCAGTTAGAAGTGCCGAGTGAATGATCCATCTTGGTCTCCTCTGGAAGTCTCCAGCATCACATGTCAATCTTTAGCCAATACGATTCACTCCACGTGACATCAAGAAACAGCTGACGATGCAACAGCTATGGCCCCTGACAATATCCCAGCGATAGTACTGAAGACTTGTGCTCCAGAACTTGCCGCACCCCCGTTGTTCCAGTACAGTTACAACGCTGGCATCTACCCGGCAATGAGAAACATTGCCCAGGGTGTCCTGTACACAAGACGCAGGACAAATTTAACCCAGCCAATTACCTCCCTATCATTGTACTTTCCATCATCAGCAAAGTGATGGAAGGTGTCGTCAACAACAGTGCTATCAAGTGGCATTGATTCAGCAATAACCTGCTCATGGACGCTTCGTTGGGTTCCGCTCAGTTGGGTTCCTGACCTCACTACAACCTTGGTTCAAACGTGCACAAAAGAGCTGAACTCCAGAGGTGAGGTGAGAGTGACTGCCCTTGACATCAAGGCAGCATTTGACCGAGTATGGCATCAAGGAGCACTACCTAAGCTGGAGTCAATGCGAATCGGGGGGAAAAGTCTCTGCTGCTTGAAGTCATCCCTGGCACAAAGGAAGATGGTTGTGGTGGTTGGAGGCCAATAATCTTGGCTCCAGCACATCACTGCAGAATTTCCTTAGGGTAGTGTCCTGGGCCCAACCATCTTCAGCTGTTTCATCAATGACCCCTTGAATCATAAGATCAGAAGTGGAGATGTTCAGCACCATTCGCGACTCCTCCGATATTGAAGCAGTCCATGTCCAAATGCAGCATGATCTGGATAAAATCCAGGCTTGGACTGACAAGTGGGCAAGTTACATTTGTGCCACACAAGTGCCAGGCAATGAACATAAGAATCAGGAGTAGGCCATCTGATTCCTTGAGCCTGCTCTGCCATTCAGTAAGATCATGGCTGATCTTTTTGTGGACTCAGCTCCACTTGCCCGCCCGCTCACCATAACCCTTAATTCCTTTACTGTTCAAAACTCCATCTATCTTTGCCGTAAAAAAACATTCAACGAGGTAGCCTTCACTGCTTCACTGGACAGGAATTCACAGATTCACACCCTTTGAGTGAAGAACTTCCTCCTCAACTCAGTCCTAAATCTGCTGCCCCTTATTTTGAGGCTATGCCCCCTAGTTCGAGTTTCTAGTGGATCTCCTCTGCACCACCTCCAGTGCCAGTACATCCTTTCTCAAGTAAGGAGACCAAAACTACACCGTACTCTAGGTGTGGCCTCCCCAGCACCCTATGCAGCACTGATTGGCGCCCGGTTGCAGCCTCCCTGTGGTGGAATCCAGAGATTGGGGCGGCATTTAAAAATGGCACCGAGCTCTTCCTATACTGACTAGCTGAGCTCGTCAATGCAGGAAATGAAGGCAAGTGCAACTTTGGCTGGGCGTTCCATCGAGGCGAAAAAGAAATGTCCTGTGAGAAGTGCCCTGCTAAATGCACCCAAAACAGACGCCTTGCTAAAAACGCGCAAAATGGAACTCTATTTTTCCCCATCTAAATCGTGCTATTTATTTGAAAATACCTGAGGACCTTGGCTAAGCCCAATTAAACTGCAGTCACCAGGTTTGTAAAGTTAACACAAATATAATTAAACTGATAAAATGTAACTGACTCCTAATGCCCCTTTTCCCCAAAAAAACACTCGCCCCACTATTATTTATGTACATATATTTCTTACTTCTAGGATTGAGATGGTTTTCTCTGGCCAGGCTTTCTTTGTCGATTCAAGATCATTTTAACTCACTGACTGTTGTCAGGCAGAACACTGTCCCTGACATACCCACAGGTTGCCAGCCAACCAATCAAACCAACTTCCTCCAAAGCTGGTTCTTAAACACCGATGAGCCTGTTTTCTCCTCTCCAAAATACAAAACCTGAAACACACTGTCCTGATTAGCAGGCTGCTTCAGCTTGAGTCCACTGCTTAAATGCAAATCCCAATTATAGGTCCACGGACCAAACGTAAATTAAATAAAAAAATAAAAAAAACTGGAACAAGGGGAAATTAAAAGGAGGGATTCCAACACTGTTTACAGGCTTTTCTTTGCCCAACTGCCAGCTCTCTATAAACATCTTTTTGATTCCACTGAGCTGATAGTTGCAACAGGCCCTTCCCCAAGCCCAACTGTCCAGCAGCACAGACCAGCGACCTTGAGAGGCTTTCTCAGCTCCCTTTGGGCTTCCCGGAGCCCCAACAGTACGGAGGTGCCAAATGGCTCCTGAGGCTTTTCTGAGCCCCCAACTAATTTCCACTTAACCACACACTTCAGCTGTAAGGAGTTAGCCAGCACCTTCTCAACTGCTCCTGACTCTTTGCCTAACTGCTGTTCACTGACCTTTGAACTGATCTGAGTGACCTATTTAAAATACCGGGCAGAATCTGATGTATCACCCCTGGACAGTTGGTGCTTTAAATGTTACAATCTCCAGTCAATGAATTGTCACTCCACAGCTGCTAACTTGCAGAACATACCGCCAAAAAATGGTGATTTCATCAGAATATAGAAGTTTGCCCGTCAAGTGACTGGATGACCTTCTGCTCCCATTTGTTCTTCTATTGCTTGTGGACCACCTTGCCTAACTGTTGGGGAGGGTAGGAAGGGAAAGGTCTGAGGCAATCTTCTTATAATAATCCAGGAAGCTGGGGAATCATGATTACCCATCGCACCTCATTGGATATTCTTCAATAACCTGTGGCTTTATCTGATTGCTGCCCCCTCAATTTCCCTGGGGATAGGTCTATACTGGATTAAAAATGACCATTTCCAATTGGCTCATTTTACTTCTGATATTACTTTCTAATTCGCCCTGTCTATCGAGCACTTTTCTCCACGCCACTAACATTTTTATAATTTCTTCCACTTGATAGGAACCGGATTAGGCCAGTCAGCCTATTGAGCCTTTTCTGCTACTCGATATGATCATGGCTGATCATCCACTTCGATGCCTTTCCCCACACTATCCCCATATCTCTTTGCCTTTTGGTATTTAGAAATCTGCCAATCACCTCCCATTCTTCAAAACTCCAGAGTTCCCCCAATCTATCTTCATCGGACAGTCCTGCCATCCTGGGGACTAGTCGGTGAACCTTCGCTGCATTTCCTCTACGACAATAATAGCACAGGGCTAAATCGCTGGCTTGGAAAGCAGGCCAGCAGCACGGTTCAATTCCCGTACCAGTCTCCCCGAACAGGTGCCGGAATGTGGCGACTAGGGGCTTTTCACAGTAACTTCATTTGAAGCCTACTTGTGACAATAAGCGATTTTCTTTTCATTTTCATATCCTTCCTAATATAAGGGAACCAAAACTGCTCAGCACTCCTGGTTCTATACAATTGTAGCAAGACTTCGCTATTCCTACACTCAAATTCTCTTGTGATAAAGCCAAATTCTCTTGTGATAAAGCCTTTGTAATTGCTTGCTTGTATATTTACCATGAATTCATTTTTTCTCATTTAAATTATGTCCTTTTTTCTTCTCATTTGAATTATGTTCTTTTGTCCTGTAGACTTATTTTCAAGCTTGCAGTCCATTGTACCTTAACGTATCCATACATCACTTATTATATTGACATCACATTTGCCTTTCACTAGTTCATTGGTAAAACTCCCATAATTAGAAATTCCAAGAAAGCCTGATTTCTCTCGCCACCTCATTTTTAAAGTCATTGATAGTACTCTTGTTTCTAATTATCTAATTATTGATCTAATTATTAACAGCTTTGCTCTTCGCAGCTCTGATTAACATATATTTTGTTTGCTCCTTCAGATATTTGGCCCGGAGACGAGCCAGAAAGTGGTCTTTGATGTTGGCATGAAGAGCTTAGTAAAGGATGCACTTGAGGGACAGAATTGCTTAGTTTATACCTACGGTGTATCAAACTCTGGAAAAACCTATACCATTCAAGGTCAAATACAAATTAGTGTCTGCTTTAAAATATTTGGTTTATCTCACTAATATGCTTGGTGCACTGCACAAAGGGCATGATTTATTGGATCCTTTTTCATTTGTAGGCAGCAGGCGTGACAATGGAATTCTCCCTCGATCATTGGCAGTGGTATTCAGCAGCATTCAAGGCAAACTATATCCCAGGATGGACCTGAAGCCTAACCTCTGTAATGATGTAATTAAGCTGGACAACAAAATGGTGAGACAAGAAGAACTGAAGAAACTTTCATTACTGGGTGTTATCAGAGAGGTCAGTGCTGAATTTCTACTGAAAACTTGATTATGGTGCCTCAGATGTCAATATTCCAATAATAAGGCCTTGTAGGTGTGAGCTGTTTGGTCACCATGTTAGACATTGGACTGGATTCTCCGCTGGTGGGATTCTCCGTTTTGCCGGCAGTGCACTCGCGCCCGGGGATTTCCTGACAACATGTGGCTGCCCACAAGGGGAAACCCCCATTGGCCGGCTGGCGGGATGGAGAATCCAACCCCACATTCGGACTCGCTAGTATCAATGATGCTCTATGATTACATGAATACAGAAAATATTGTACTAGAAACTGTATTCAGCCTTTCGTCTTTCATAAGAACATGAGAACTAGAAGCAGGAGTAGGCCATCTGGCCCCACGAGCCTGCTCCACCATTCAATGAGATCATGGCTGATCTTTTGTGGACTCAACTCCACTGTCTGGCCTGAACACCATAACCCTTAATCCCTTTATTCTTAAAAAAACTATCTATCTTTATCTTAAAAACATTTAATGAAGGAGCCTCTACTGCTCCTTCACTAAATGAGGATTTACTGGGCAAGGAATTCCATTGATTCACAACCCTTTGGGTGAAGAAGTTCCTCGTAAATCTACTTCCCCTTATTTTGAGGCTAAGCCCCCTAGTTCTGCTTTCACCCGCCAGTGGAAACAACCTGCCCGCATCTATCCTATCTATTCCCTTCATAATCTTATATGTTTCTATAAGATCCCCCCTCATCCTTCTAAATTCCAATGAGTACAGTCCCAGTCTACTCAACCTCTCCTCGTAATCCAACCCCTTCAGCTCTGGGATTAACCTAGTGAATCTCCTCTGCACACCCTCCAGTGCCAGTGCCAGTACGTCCTTTCTCAAGTAATGAGACCAAAACTGATCACAATACTCCAGGTGTGGCCTCACTAACACCTTATACAATTGCAGCATAACCTCCCTCGTCTTAAACTCCATCCCTCTAGCAATGAAGGACAAAATTCCATTTGCCTTCTTAATCACCTGTTGCACCTGTAAATCAACTTTTTGCGACTCATGCACTAGCGCACCCAGGTCTCTCTGCATAGCAGCATGTTTTAATATTTTATCATTTAAATAATAATCCCTTTTGCTGTTATTCCTACCAAAATGGATAACCTCACATTTGTCAACATTGTATTCCATCTGCCAGACCCTAGCCCATTCACTTAGCCTATCCAAATCCCTCTGCAGACTTCCCGTATCCTCTGCACTTTTTGCTTTACCACTTATCTTAGTGTTGTCTGCAAACTTGGACACATTGCCCTTGGTCCCCAACTCCAAATCATCTATGTAAATTGTGAACAGTTGTGGGCCCAACACTGATCCCTGAGGGACACCACTAGCTACTGATTGCCAACCAGAGAAACACCCATTAATCCCCACTCTTTGCTTTCTATTAATTAACCAATCCTCTATCCATGCTACTACTTTCCCCTTAATGCCATGCATCTTTATCTTATGCAGCAACCTTTTATGTGGCACCTTGTCAAAGGCTTTCTGGAAATCCAGATATACCACATCCATTGGCTCCCCGTTATCTACCGCACTGGTAATGTCCTCACAAAATTCTACTAAATTAGTTAGGCACGACCTGCCCTTTATGAACCCATGCTACGTCTGCCCAATGGGACAATTTCCATCCAGATGCCTCGCTATTTCTTCCTTGATGATCGATTCCAGCATCTTCCCTACTACCGAAGTTAAGCTCACTAGCCTATAATTACCCGCTTTCTGCCTACCTCCCTTTTTAAACAGTGGTGTCACGTTTGCTAATTTCCAATCCGCTGGGACCACCCCGGAGTCTAGTGAATTTTGGTAAATTATCACTAGTGCATTTGCAATTTCCCATGTCATCTCTTTTAGCACTCTGGGATGCATTCCATCAGGGCCAGGAGACTTGTCTACCTTTAGCCCCATTAGCTTGCCCATCACTACCTCCTTAGTGATAACAATCCTCTCAAGGTCCTCACCTGTCATAGCCTCATTTCCATCAGTCACTGGCATGTTATTTGTGTCTTCCACTGTGAAGACCGACCCCAAAAAACCTGTTCAGTTCCTCAGCCATTTCCTCATCTCCCATTATTAAATTTCTCTTCTCATCCTCTAAAGGACCAATATTTACCTTAGCCACTCTTTTTTTTTTGTTTTTGTTTTATGTATTTGTAGAAACTTTTACTACCTGTTTTTATATTCTGAGCAAGTTTACTCTCATAATCTATCTTACTCTTCTTTATAGCTTTTTTAGTAGCTTTCTGTTGCTCCCTAAAGATTTCCCAGTCCTCTAGTCTCCCACTAATCTTTGCTACTTTGTATGCTTTTTCCTTCAATTTGATACTCTCCCTTATTTCCTTAGATATCCACGGTCGATTTTCCCTCTTTCTACCGTCCTTCCTTTTTATTGGTATAAACCTTTGCTGAGCACTGAAAAATCGCTTGGAAGGTTCTCCACTGTTCCTCAACTATTTCACCATGAAGTCTTTGCTCCCAGTCTACCTTAGCTAGTTCTTCTCTCATCCCATTGTAATCTCCTTTGTTTCAGCACAAAACACTAGTGTTTGATTTGACCTTCTCACCCTCCATCTGTATTTTAAATTCCACCATATTGTGATCGCTCCTTCCGAGAGGATCCCTAACTATGAGATCATTAATCAATCCTGTCTCATTACACAGGACCAGATCTAGGATCGCTTGTTCCCTCGTAGGTTCCATTACATACTGTTCTAGGAAACTATCGTGGATACATTCTATAAACTCCTCCTCAAGGCTGCCTTGACCAACCTGGTTAAACCAATCGACATGTAGATTAAAATCCCCCATGATAACTGCTGTACCATTTCTACATGCATCAGTTATTTCTTTGTTTATTGCCTGCCTCACCATAATGTTACTATTTGGTGGCCTATAGACTACTCCTATCAGTGACTTTTTCGCCTTACTATTCCTGATTTCCACCCAAATGGATTCAACCTTATCCTCCATAGCACCGATTTCATCCCTTACTGTTGCCCGGATGTCATCCTTAAATAGCAGAGTTCCACCACCTCCCTTACCATCCACTCTTGTCCTTCCAAATAGTTTGATACCCGTGGATATTTAACTCCCAGTCGTGACCATCCTTTAACCATGTTTCAGTAATGGCCACTAAATCATAGTCATTCACGATGATTTGCACCATCAACTCATTTACCTTATTCCGAATACTACGAGCATTCAGGTAAAGTACACTTATGTTGGCTTTTTTATCTCTTTTCTGAATCTTAACACCTCGATCAGTAACCTCTCCTAAGTTATATTTCCTCTTAACCTTTCTCCTAATTTTCCTTGTCGTTGAACCCATATCTTCATGTAACAACCTGCCGCGTCGCTTACCATTAATGTTTTCACTTCCCGTTTTATTCCTTTTAGTATTCCTGGTCCTATTCACTGAGCTCCCCTCAGTCACTGTACCTTGTACTGTCACCCTTTTTTGATTTTTGACTATGGCTTCTCTGCCTTACACTTTCCCCCTTACTGCCTTTTTGTTTCTGTCCCTGTTTTGCTACCTTCCAACTTCCTGCATCGGTTCCCATCCCCCTTCCACATTAGTTTAAACTCTCCCCAACACCTCTAGCAAACCCCCCCCGGTCATCGGTTCCAGTCCTGCCCAGGTGCAGACCGTCCGGTTTGTACTGGTCCCACCTCTCCCAGAATCGGTTCCAATGTCCCAGGAATTTGCACTCTTGCACCATCTCTCGAGCCACGCATTCATCCTATCTATCCTGACATTCCTACTCTGACTAGCTCGTGGCACTGGTAGCAATCCTGAGATTACTACCTTTTTGAGGTCCTACTTTTTAGTTTAACTCCTAACTCCCTGAATTCAGCTTGTAGGACCTTGTCCCGTTTTTCACCTATATCGTTGGTGCCTATGTGCACCACGACAGCTGCCTGTTCACCCCCCCCCCCCACACCCAGAATGTCCTGCAGCCGCCCCGAGACATCCTTGACCCTTGCACCAGGGAGGCAACATACCATCCTGGAGTCTCGATTGTGTCCGCAGAACTGCCTGTCTATTCCCCTTAAATTGAGTGTTATGCTGCCATCAAAACATCTAAAGCATTGGATTTGTTTATTATGCTGAATGTATATTCACTTCTTTTGTTGCCCACCTAGGTTTCCATTACTTGTGTTTAGGTCAAGAGACCTCTTTGTATTCTAATGTTGTTTATGTATTTTATGAACTAGTTTGAACTGATCTTTGTATTTGCGAAGCTTTGATAGGATTACCATGTCTATTCTCCACATGAGCAATAGTCCTAATCCCATGTGTCTTCTCTGACTGCATGTCCTATCCCTCTTTTCTTCAAGCACCTATTTTAACCTAATCTGAAATGTTGATGGACTGGTGCTTTCAATGAAAATGATTAATTTTGCTCGGTGAAAAGGATGTGTTAAACTTGATAAAAGCAAATTACTGTGGATGCTGAAATCTGAAACAAAAGAAAAAATGCTCTTACAAAGGGGCATCTGGACTCAATGTTAGCTCTTTTCTCTCCTACAGATGCTGCCAGACCTGCTGAGAATTTCCAGCATTTTCTGTGTTAAACTTGAGATCTTTTAACAATTGTTATTTGACGATCCACAGATTTATGGAACAATGATGCTTGATAGAGAAAAATCTTTTATGTTTATTAATGGTTTGTAAAAGCTAGCTGACTTCCAGTAGATTTTGTTTTAAAGTTTCATGTGTATTAAAAGATGCACATCTGTCATGCCCATTGGAGGCATGTCCTGTTCATAACTTCAAACATGGACGTGTTAATGAAACCGTCTGATGTGTTTTAAAATGGGTACTCTCAAGGTGGCTAAGGTGGTGACCATTGCTTACTCGCTGCAGAAGTGGACTATCTTAAGTTTCCATGAAGCTGAATAACCTGGGTGGGGAACTTCCCCTTGAATGGACATGCCTAGACAACACCCCTTTGGGAAATTCATACCTGCCATTACTCAAAGTTTACTCCAAACATAGAATCCGTGGACCCCCAGACTCTAATGGCCCGAATCTTGGGTTGGAAACCCGATTTCCAACTCTAATCAAACAAAAACTTACCTACTTGCCTTCCTACGATTTTTCAGTACTATCGTCTGAATTGGGATCCTTCCAAACTTGCACAGTGCAGTAATCCACACACAAAGCAGTGGAGAGAATCATTGTAGCAGCCACGCCCCCTTTCTATTGTACTAGCTGCCATATTCCAGTAAGCAGAGAGTTTAAAGGTCCTAAAGCCACTTTGAAAAGCAATGGAGAGAAGGTAAGGTGGGTGATGGGGTACGGTGGATTGAGGGATGTCAGGGAGTGGTTGGGGAGTTGAAGGATTGGGAGAGGTCAGCCGGTATGATTGATTATGTATAGTTACCCAGGAATTGGAACAGTTTATCTGCCATTTAACAGTTCTTAGATGACTATATCCAGGTAAGTAAGCCCGAACCATCCAAAGTTTTCGACTTTGAACTCCATATTTGATGATTCCAGATGCAGGGAATTGCCTATTTGAATCCAATCCAAACCTCCTGTGCAATTCCTTCATAGTTTGTGCTCTGGGATTACCGAGTGATTTCAAACCATTTTGGCTGGGTGATACCAATATTGGTCATGTGATTGGAACTGGCTGGAGGTAAATGAATTTTGGTGGTCTCCAGAAAAACACCAAAAAGACAATGGGACGATTCTCTGGGCACATTGCAAGTTCCATCCCCTGACAACGGTGCGTCTCGGAGTCAGCACCCGGAACAGGGTAGCACAGGGGCATGTGCTGCCAGCAAGTGAGCCGGGACCATCCGGCCCCAGAGAATGCCTGCCATTTGCTTCAGTGGGTTTTCATCGCCCACATCCTCGACAGTGACCTGCCTACAGTGCCGACACAGTCCCATCACCCTGGAGTGTCCCATCACCCTGGAGTGATGTTACACAGACCCTGGGAGGGTAGAACAGGGTGGTGAGGGGGAGGAAAGGGGAGAGGAGGTGAGATGACCGACAAAACCACGTCCAATATGAAGCGGGTAAGGATGAGCATCCCTGGCTCTCTGGACATGCCAGACCTTCGCCGCTGCCGCTTGTCCACCATCCTCCGGGTCGTCCCAAGGATTGTCCTCCAGCTCCTCCTCGTCTGGCACCACCTCATCCTCCGAGGTGGCCGCATGTTCGTCCACTTCCAGACGTTGCATGTTCCTTCACTTCCAGCACGTTGCCTTGCTGCTGTGCCAAGTTGTGGAGGGCACAGCAGATCACCACAAAGCGGCGGCCCTCTGGGAGGTGTACTGCAGCGCACCACCAGAGCGGCTGAGGTATCGGAATTGCATTGTGAGCAGTCTCGTGCATCGCTCTTGTCAGCCTGGAAGGACCTCGTTGTATTGGGTCTTTGCATCGGTTTCCAGCCTCCATACTGCCGTCATTAGCAAGGTCCTCATTGACAGATATCATCCTCCTCCACGTGGTGCCAAGTCCGCAAGGACATGGCACAGGTGCTGGACCGTGCCCTTGTTGAGGCAGAGCCTCCTGCGCCACATGCTGTCTATCATCTGTTCGAAAGACCAGCGATGCCTGTATCTTGGGCCATCGCTGCTGCCCCCCCCCCCCCCCGCCCCACCCCCACAAGTCTGTGTCGACGCTGCAGCAGCTGCCTTAGCTGACGGCTGGGCCTGCTAGCATCACAGCGAGGGCAGCTTCCGCGAGGTCCAACATATTGTCCATCCTGGTATTATCTGTGAGGAATCGGCGAGGGTGAGGGACTGACAACCAGTGGTGTCTTCCACCCTGGGACCCTCCATATCCGGGTTGATGGTTACTTGCCTCCTCGGATCCCTGCAGCATCCAAAGATGTACTAATCGGCACCCATATGACCACTTGCTTGGGAGGCCATTAAATAGGGAACTGTTCCCGTTAATAGTATGGAGATTGGCCTTGAATGGTGATTATTGGTTTTGCACCACGGCAGGATCTTTTATTTTGCCAATGGGCGTGGGTTGATAGATTGCAAACCGAGCGGTGCCCAGCGTGGTCCTCTATCTTGGTCTCCCGCAATCTAATGGCCGGGTCATGGTCGCGCCACATGGCTGTAAAATTGCACCATTATGTGGGATACCAGAAATAAAGATGCATATAGTCCTGAAACAATCACTTTTAACTCATTGCTTTTACACCTTCTAGAGGCTGGTTAAAAGTTGATGTGCACTGTTTATCCATAGCTGGAGATTCGCTTAAATACAGATCAGCTATGTGTTGTACCTTTTTTGCTTTCTCTCCCTTTCCTGCCTATGCATCCATTATATTGCAACTGTTTTGTTTGTATATGAGATGTTGATGCTGTTGGTGTTTATTGCTCAACCAAAGGTGCTGGTGAGACTCATGTTGAACCCTTGCGATCTCTGATGGATCTTATTTCAATGTACTACGTAATCTTTCCTTAAACCACGTAAAATACTGCTCACTTTATTTTTCCACTAATGTACTAGAGCTGAAATGGCTAAACATGAAGTGCTGAGCACTTTACTTGTTGTATAAATCATATTCCTCTATTATTGACTTAAAATAGGAAGATCTGCAAACTCCAATGAAGAAAAACAAGAGCACAGAGTTTATATCCAGGGCAGGTCTTAGCTGTGATTCTGATAGTGGCATTGGCAGCATGTCCTCTGTCAGTAACTTGGAAGGTAAGGTGGTCATTCATTTGGGTATTGTGACCAGGTGATCAATTCTGGAGCAATTTCACCTTTTTTTGTCTTTCTAAAGTAGTCATGAGAACAATGTGTGTCTGTAAAGTAACAAAAGCTTCCAATTTGAAACTACAGCACAATGAAATAAATGACTGGTTAATTGAGTTTGTTGATACAGGAATTAATATTGACCAGAACACTGGGAACATTTCCCAGTTACCATTGTCTGGGTCAGTTACAGCATATGTTTGTTTCAATTTTAAATATTTTTCTGTACAGATCCTTTGCAAGTCTTTCTAACTGGTTAACTGAGATAATAGAATATTTTGTATTGCTTAAAATGTCTGTATGCTTGAAATTACTTGTGTGGTGCGATGCAAAAATCAATTGTATATCATTTTGCTTAATGGAAACTTTCAAAACTGTTGAAACCCACCAATGGAGATTCTTGAAAGGAACAATTTTGGACTTGAATATAGATCAACTGTGTTGTATCTTTGCTTTCTCTCCTGCCTATGCATGCATTATATTGCAATTTGTCTGCTTAAGGTTTCACTGTTTTTTGCCAACATTCTTATTTTTTCCCTTGCCCTCTCAGAGTCTGCATCCCGCTGGGCAGATCATGATACAGTTGTTCTCTGCCAGGAACAGCGCACACATTACTCCATTTGGGTCTCCTTCTTTGAGATATACAATGAACTCGCCTATGACTTGTTGGACACTGTTCCTGCGACAAACCGCAAACGACAAACCTTAAAATTGTGTGAGGATAAGAATGGAAATTCCTATGTAAAAGGTACTAGCCCTATTCTGCAAATGGCTCTTTGCCTGCAGTTTTGGAAGAATAATGTTTATTCTGGTAGTCTTGTGTTTTGCATCCTGAAAATAGAGATTGTGCTATAGTTTAGTAAGGTGATAGGGAAAAACAATGAGGGCCATGTGCTGATCAATTCATAATTCTGTCCTTGGGCTTGGCGTTGACTTGCTTACTGAAACAGGAAAACAATTTAATTGTACTATTTTGTAATGTTCTACACTCTACTGTCTAGTTTATTCTACTTGTATGTGCTATTGCACATTCTTATATTGTCAATTTGGGTATTTTATTTGGTGGATTTTGGTGATGGAGTTTCCAAAACCTAGCCTGATTATATATACCATATGAACCCTGACAGCATGGTCAGATTGTAATCGGTGTTGTGATTTCTATGTTTTTTTAATGCTTATATATGATGTATTCTGTGCTGTAATTTGACTTCGGAATTCCTTCTGCAAAAAGTTGATTCAGGAACCCGGGTCGGAATCTGCCCCGTCGCCGGGATTCTCCGTCTTGCCAGCCAACCAATGGGATAGTGCCAGTGCATCGGAGAATCCCGACAGCGGAGAATCCAGCCCCAGGTTTTTGACAAATGGGGTGGGATTCTCCGACCGACCGACCCCCCCCCCCCCCCCCCGGCTGGATTGGAGAATCGGCAGGGGCTGGCGTGAACCCCACCCCCGCCGGCCGCTGAATTCTCCGGCACCGGATATTCGGCGGGGGCAGGAATCGCGGTCGCGCCCCCCCCCCCCCCCCCCCCCCCCCCCCGGCGATTCTCCGGCCCGCGATGGGCCGAAGTCCCGCTGCTGTCCCGCCAGCGTGAATCAAACCACCTAACTTCCCGGCGGGGGTCCTGGGGGGGGGGGGCGATCTGGCCCCGGGGGTATCCCCACGGTGGCCTGGCCCGCAATCGGGGGCCCACCGATCCGCGGATGGGCCTGGGCCGTGGGGGCACTCTTTTCCCTCCGCCTCGGCCATAGCGTTCGCCATGGCCGACACAGAAGAGGGCCCCCCCCCCCCTACTCCCCTGCGCATGCGCGGGGATGACGTCAGCCAAAGGCCTTCCACGCCAGCCGGTGGAGCAGAAACCACTCTGGCGCAGGCCTAGCCCCTCACCGTGAGGGCTTGGCCCCTAAAGATACGGAGAAATCCGCATCTTTGGGGCGGCCCGATGCCGGAGTGGTTCCCGCCGGGACCCCCCGCCCAGCCGGGCAGGGGAGAATCCTGGCCACGGACTAAATTTTTAAAAACCAGCGCTACGATCTTCCTTATTGTCACTGGGGTCTTGTGCTGAGATTGGGTGATCTCTCCCATAGATACGTCGGGCAACAATCTGACATAGTCATATTCATCAAATCATATCTTGCACCCAGTGGATTTGGATTTGTTTTTATTGTCACGTGTACTGAGATGCAGTGAAAAGTGAAGTTCCAGATGGATCATTCCATACATAAAAACATAGGACATACATAAATACATAGATACAGGCATCGGGTGAAGCATCGGGTGTAGTACTACTCCGTGGAGAAGATGTGTGAGAAGGGATCAGTTCAGTCCATAAGAGGGTCATTCAAGAATCTGGTAACAGGGGGGAAAAAGCTGTTTTGAACCTATTGGATTAGATTTTGTCTATTGTCATGTGTACCAAGGTACAGTGGAATGTATTTTTCTGTGAGCAGCACAACAGATCATAAGTACATTAAAAGAAAATACATAATAGGGCAACACGAGGTACACCGGCATCGGGTGAAGTATTAATGAGGTCAGTTCATAAGAGGTTCGTTTAGGAGTCTGGTAACAGCGGGGAAGAAGCTGTTTTTGAGTCTGTTCGGGCGTGTTCTCAGACTTTTGTATCTCCTGCCCGATTGAAGAAGTTGGAAGAATGAGTAAGCCAGGTGGGAGGGGTCTTTGATTATGCTGCCCGCTTTTCCCAGGCAACGGGAGGTGTAGATGGAGTCAATGGATGGGAGGCAGGTACGTGTGATGGGCAGATAGGATGCTTTCTGTGGTGCATCTGTAAAAGTTGGTAAGAGTTGATGTGGACATGCTAAATTTCCTTAGTTTCCTGAGGAAGTATAGGTACTGTTGTGCTTTCATGGTGGTAGCGTCAACGTGGGTGGACCAGGACAGATTTTTGGAGATGTGTACCCCATGGAATTTGAAACTGCTAACCATCTCAACCTCGGCCCCGTTGATGCTGACAGGGGTGTGTACAGTACTTTGCTTCCTGAAGCCGGGTGGGAGGGTTCTTTGATTATGCTGCTCACTTTCCCAAGGCAGCAGGAGGTGTGATGCTGACAGGGGTGTGTACAGTACTTTGCTTCCTGAAGCCGGGTGGGAGGGTTCTTTGATTATGCTGCTCACTTTCCCAAGGCAGCAGGAGGTGTAGCCAGAGTCAATGGATGGGAGGCGGGTTCACGTGATGGACTGGGCTGTGTTCGTGACTCTAGTTTCTTATGGTCTTGGGCCGAACAGTTGCCATACCAGGCTGTGATGCAGTCAGATAAGATGCTTTCTGTAGTGCATCTGTAAAAATTGGTAAAAGTCATGTGGACATGCCGAATTCCCTTAGTTTACTGAGGAAGTATTGGAGCTGTTGTTTTCTTACATAGACATACAGAGAACATATAGTGCTGAAGGAGGCCATTCGGCCCATCAAGTCTGTACCGACCCATTTAAGCGCTCACTTCCACCCTATCCCTGTAACCCAATTAACCCCTCCTAACTTTTTTTGATCACTTAAGGGCAATTTGTCATGGCCAATTTGTCATGGCCAATCCACCTAACCTGCACGTCTTTGGACTGTGGGAGGAAACTGGAGCACCCGGAGGAAACACACGCAGACACTGGGAGAACGTGCAAACTCCAATCAGACGGTGACCCAGCGGGGAATCAAACCTGGGACCCTGGTGCTGTAAACCCACAGTGCTATCCACTTGTGCTACTGTGCCACCCCTCTTGTGCTACCGTGCTGCCCCTTTCTTGCTCGTAGTGTCAATGTGGGTGGACCAGGACAGATTGTTGGTGATGTGTACACCTACACCTCAACACCATTGATTCAGACGGGTGTGTATGATACTTTGCTTCCTGAAGTCAATGACCAGCTCCTTAGTTTTGCTGATGTTGAGGAAGATATTGTTGTTGTTACACCACCCACTAAGTTCTCTATTTCTCTTCTGTACTCTGACTCATCGTTGATCAAGATCCGACCCACTATGGTCGAGTTATCAGCAACTTGTAGATGGAGTTGAAGCCAATTTTGCCACAGTCCTGTGTGTGTGTATAGGGAGTATAATAGGGGCTAAGTACGCAGCCTTGTGCCCCGTTTATTGAAGACTATTGTGGAGGAGATCTTGTTGTTTATCCTCACTGTCGGTGCTCGAACCCATTGCCCCTCCATCCAAAGGTGAATCCCAGGGCCCATTGAGCACCGACCGAGAGGAGGGGGTGCTGAGTGACATCCCTAACCTGTCCCATGGAGTGGAGACGGTGACCATCAGCTTGTCCTAGATTCATCCCTCTGAGGCCGCATCTCGCAGCCAACACCCAGAACAGGGCGACTGCATGTGCTGCCAACAAGTGAGCTGGGACTCTCCAGCCCCAGATCTCCCCAAAGGACGGCCCGCCAGGGGCATCGAAGGCCACGGCATGTGGTAAGCAGCTGGCTGCTTCGATCTCTGATGTACATTTTGGGGACACATCTAGACATAGTGGTAGAGGTGGGGAGGGAAGGGGGGCAGCTTGAGAAGGGGGGGGGGGAGGGAAGGAAGTGGGGGGGGTAGATGGATGGCACCATCGGGAGCGTGGGGCATTGGTACACAAACACCCTTGTGCACGACCAGTATGGTGTGCGTCATGCAGCGCCATGTGGGTTGTGAAGTGCTCACTTAACCACGATTGCCAATGCCATATTACCAATAGCCGTCAGCTGCACGGCGAAAGGCCTCGGTTGTCGGTGGGGCAGATGGGCACGGACCAGGGCTACCCCCAGAATGGGTACACACACTCCAGGCACTGCCATGGTGCTGCGAGTGGATGCCCCCGCTCCTCCTCTGCCGCCCAGCGCCCCCGGCTACTCACCACCTTGGCTCCCCACAGAAGCCCTCCCGCCAGGTTCACATTTTTAAAAAGGAGTACTAATCGGTGCCAGTGTGACCACTTGCTGGAGAGGCTGATAAAAGACAGGAGACCGTTGGATATGGGGTGGCTCCCATTAGTTGTATAGAAACAAGGCTTAAGTGGTGATAATTGGTTTCTCTCCACGCTACGGCGAGATTCCGATTTTGCCTCGGGGAGCTGGCCGGTTGCATAGCAAACTATTTGACGCCTGGCGCGGTTCCCGTTTTTGGCCCCACCCGCTATTCACCGGCCTCACTTCCTTCGAGCAAGAGCGCAATGAGGCTGGAGAATCATGCCCCATGGCTGCTAAAGCTGTGATTAAGGGGTTGTAAAAGGGAGGGGATCATTGATTTTTCAGTTTTAAGTGTTCTGCTAATGGAATATTGTTTTATGTTTAATGGAAAACTGGGGTGTAGACAATTTATGGGGTATTGTGTTTGATTCTGGCTAAACCGTTCATGGGACGTCTTGTGGGAGGTGACAAAAAAACTTGTGCTTTGGGTACAGATGATGAGTGCGGGAGTCACATCTCTCTGAAAAGTTAGTTCTTCCTCTGATTTTAATCTGAACCAAGATATTTCAGTTTTGATCCTGAAGGATTCTGCACAGAGAAACGCAAGTAGAAACCTGGGGCGAAATTCTCCGGAAATGGCGCGATGTCCGCCGACTGGCGCCCAAAACGGCGAAATCCGACGGGCATCGCACCGCTCCAAAGGTGCGGAATGTTCCACATCTTTGGGGGCCGAGCCCCAACCTTGAGGGGCTAGGTTGGCGCCGGACGAATTTCCGCCCCGCCAGCTGGCGGAAAAGGCCTTTGGTGCACCGCCAGCTGGCGCGGAAATGACATCTCCAGGCGGCGCATGCGCAGGAGCGATAGCGGCCGCTGACGGCATTCTTGCGCATGCGCAGTGGAGGGAGTCTCTTCCGCCTCCGCCATGGTGGAGACTGTGGCGGAAGGGAAAGAGTGCCCCCACGGCACAGGCCCGCCCGCGGATCGGTGGGTCCCGATCGCGGGCCAGGCCACCGTGGGGGCACCCCCAGGGGCCAGATTGCCCCGCGCCCCCCCCCCCCAGGACCCCGGAGCCCGCCCGCGCCGCCTTGTCCCGCCGGTGGTTTAATTTACGCCGGGGGGGGGGGGGGGGCGTGCCAACCGGCGCGGCGCGATTCCCGCCCCCGCCGAATATCCTCTGGTGGAGCATTCGGCAACCGGCGGGACGGGATTCACGCCAGCCCCCGGCGATTCTCCGACCCGGCAGGGGGGTCGGAGAATCTCGCCCCTGGTTGTTAACTTGATTCATGACTGGTATTGAGAATCCTGTTGGTTTGCTTAATTGGAATCTCTAGGCAGGTTTCGAAAATAAGTTTAAAGTTTCTGTTTTACTTAAGAACTGTTTAAACTGCTAATTGTAAAGCTATTTCTCTGTTGTTAATTCTGTGTTTTATTTAAAGTTTCTTTTGACATAAAAACTTGTCCATGGCAGTATTGGTAGGAGTGAGCACCGCATGTTCCTTGAGACAAAATCCCATCTTCACATCCAGGATATCTCCATCGTACTTTGTGGTACTTCCACTGTGCTGAATGGAATTGATTTAGACAGATCTAGGAGCTCAAAACTGGACATTCACAAAGTGTGTGGGCCATCAGCAAAAGCAGAATTATATTCAAAAGTTTTAATCTTATCGTTTGTCATATCCTTCCCTTTACCATTACAACCATGATTCAAAGAAGAGTGCAGGAAAGCATGCCAGGAGAAGCACCAGGCATATCTAAAATTCATGTGTCAACCTGGTGAAGCTACAACATAGGACTACAAACAATCGTACAACCAACTGATCCAATCAAAGCTCTGCAGTCTTGCCACATACCGGCAGCCGTGTGCTCCAGAACTAGTCCAGTACAGCTACAACACTAACAAATACCCGACCATGTGGCGGGATAATTGCCTCAGTAATTGCAGGCCAGAAATGGGATGTTCACTGATGATTGTGCAATGTTGAGTATCATTCGCAACTCCTCTGAAATTGCGCCATTCTGTGTCCATTATTCAGCAAGACCTGGACAACGTTCAGACTTGGCTAATAAATGGCAAATCACATTTGTGCTACACAATTTCCAGGAAATGACCATCTCCAACGAGAGAATCTAACCATCACCCCTAGACATTCAATAGCATTACCATCACTGAAACCCCCACTATCAACATCCTGGGGGTTATAATTTACTACAAGCTGAACTGGACCAGCCATATAAATAATGTAGCTATAACAGCAGGTCAAAGACTGGGAATTCTGTGGCAAATAACTCTGCTCCTGACCCACCAAAGCGTGGCCACTATTTACAAGGCACTAGTCAAGAGTTTAATGAAATACTCCCCATTTGCCTGGATGAGTGCAACTCCCAACAAAACTCCAGCTCAACACCATCCAGAAAAAAGCAGCTGCTGGATTGCTACCCCTCCACCACCGATGTACAGTGGCAACAGTGTGTACCATCTAAAAGATGTTCTTCATCAACTCACCAAGGCTGCTCCAATAGCACCTTCCAAACCCATGACCTCTTCCACCTAGAAGGATGAAGGTGACAGATGTATGGGAATACCGACACCTTCAAGCTCCCCTCCAAATCACAAACCATTTGACTTGGAACCATATCACAATTCCTTCACCGTTGCTGGGTGTTCACTGTTGCTGGGTGTATCCTCACTGTTGGCGTTCCTATACCACATGTACTGCAGCAGTTGAAGAAAGTGGATCACCACCACCTTCTTGAGCACAATTGGCCAATAAATGCAGGTGTAACCAGTGAGACCCATTTCCTGTTAAATAATTTTAAAACATTGTGTTTCGTTAATGATTACAGCATTCCAGTTATGTAAAGGTGTTCTTTGACCAATTCTAAATTTGGTCTTATTTGCTCCATTCAGAACTGACGTGGATCAATGTGATGGATGCAGAAGAAGCCTGGAAAATTCTGAAAATTGGCCGGAAAAACCAAAGCATAGCCAGCACTCACATCAACCAAAACTCCAGCAGGAGGTAATTTATTTTTATTTAGGATTTTACCAATTCCCCCATTAATAGGTGATCATTAAGTCCAGCTCATTGTACCAGACACTGTAGGGTGAATAACATACCCAAGATCATTTAAGTACCATTTTCCCACAGTAAAAACATTCATTCCTGCTTGTTCAAAAGCATTGGATTTACCACTCCTTAACCTTCCTCTCAAAATTATTTTGCACAGAGCTGGGTATTTGTGGTAACAAATGTCATCACTGAAGTTTTCGGACCTCAATTTGAACTCTTATGTAGCATATGAGTTTTGAATAAGTGAAAATGGCGCCCTTAATCTTGATTGATAATTCCAAGAGCTGTTCACAGCCTAAATCCTCCTGTTTTTGTTCAGTTAAATTTTAAAGTGAAAGTAGCCATTTCTTGTATGACCAAGCTACTTAATGCAGTTAGGCAGTAAATGTTCTTGTTGTATTCTGATATACTGTGATTATCGTGTAGGAGAAACAAAATATTCAGTATTTTACTTTTTACTGCTCCTGACTCTCTCTCTCTCTCTCTCTCTCTCTCTCTCCCCCTCCCCACGGCATCTTGTTTATAGTCACAGTATCTTCTCTATTCGGATCCTGCATGTGTCTGAAGACTGGAAATCTGTTATTAAAACGAGCGAGTAAGTATTGATCTAAGTAAATGTTATGCTTTTTATCCTGACAATCCATTGCAGTGTTTGACAGAAACATGGGGTGGGATTTCCGGGAGCAGAAATTCCCACCGGTCAATGGGCCTTTCAATCATCCGTCAAATTGTCTGCCCCGCCAGCATAGATTCCTGTGGGGAGTGGGATCAGAAAATTTACCCCGTAGTAAATCTATGGCCATTCAGACCATTGTGACTGCGCCAGCCAATAAATAGCTATGCACCCTAATCCCACTTTCCGGCTAATGGTCTATAGCCCTGTACATTTTAAGTGCATATCCAATTTCTTTTTTTAATGCGATGAAGATTTCTGATTCTGCCACACTTCAGGCATACTCCTGTCTGCCTGCAACCTCCTGGGTGAAGAAATTGTTTTCATTGACTTCCTTCCAATCCTTTTGCCAATAACTTTAAATATATGCTGTGGTTAATGATCTCTCTACTAACAGAAATAGATCTTTCTAATCCATTCTTATCTGATTCTAGATGGTCATAATGTCATATCAATTAAATCTCAGCTCAGCCTCTTCTGTTTCAAAGGAAACAACCCCAGCATTCCCAGTCTTTCCTCATAATTAAAATTCTCGATTCCTGGCAACAGCCTCACCTCTTCTGTATCCGCTCCTAGTGTGGTCACATCGTTCCTGTAATGTGGTAACCAGAATTATACACCATGCTCTGGATGTGGTCAAACTAGTGTTCTATATAGCTCTAGCGTAACCACTCTCTTCTTATGTTCTATGTCTCGGCCATTAAAGGAATGCATCACTTTTTGCTGCCTTAACCACTCGGTCCATCCACCCATCTTTCCGTTCCAAAAGTACAGCTTATGTACAGGCCCTTCGGCCCTCCAACCCTGTGCCTATCATGTTGCCCTAACATAAAAAACAAACCTTCTGCCCTTACTCGGTCTGTATCCCTCTATTTCCTCCCTATTAATCTACCCATCCAGATACCTCATAAAATGTTGCTAATGTGCCTGCTTCCACCACATCCACTGGCAGCATGGTCCAGGCTGCACATCCCACCACTTTCTGCATGAAAAACCTATCCTGCACATCTTCAAACTTTTCTCCCCTTGTAATTGACACTTCCACCCTTGGAAAAAGCCTCTGACTATCCACCCAGTCTATGCCTCTCATAATTTTGTAGACCTCTATCGGGTCTTTACTCGGCCTCCGTCTTTCCAGTGAAATTATTCTGTTATACTTAATTTCAGACCATTTATTGTGTAGTGCCTTGCCTTTTTTTCCCTCCCCAAATGCATAATTTCTCATTTCCAGAGTAAACTGCATTTGACATTTCTGTCCACCTGACCAGAACATTAATATTACAACTTTTTTCATAACTATCAGACTGTTAATTTTTTTTGTTCTCTGAAAAAATCCTAATCCTGCTCCTTGCATTTAAGTCTAAATCATTTATACACCATGAACAGGGTGGCACGGTGGTTAGCACTGCTGCCTCATGGCACAGAGGACCCGAGTTCAATCCCGGCCCCGGGTCACTGTTCGTTTGGAGTTTACACCTTCTGTCTCACCCGCATAACCCAAAGATGTGCAGTGTAGGTATATTGGTCATGCTAAATTGCCCCTTAATTGGAGTCTGTGACGGTAAGAATGGATAGCTGATTCTAGCAAGCATGTTTCCTGACCAGTGGGATATGTATCTCCCTGTTTTTAGTGAATCCAAATTTTACTTTGTAAAAATGAACTTGCATATCTGATGTTGTCATGCCAAATAATGAAAGCAAAATACTGCAGATGCTGAAATGAAAATAGAAAAGCTGGAGGAGATGATGTTATGACCCCAGCTGATGTCACTCCTGAACGGTCAGGTCTCAAAATGGAAACCAGGCTCAATAGACCGTAACTTTTTTATTTTTTGTTTTGAGACGCAGACAAACTGAGTCTCAGGACTCCCCTTTGATTTGTAACGTCAACAGTCCAAAGATGTGTAAGTTAGATGGATTGGCCACGCTAAATTGCTCCATAATGTTCAAAGATGTGCAGGTTACCTGTGGTTACACGGATAGGGTGGTGGTGGGGTGGTTACAGGGAAATGGCGGAGGGTCGGTGCAGACCCAATTGACCGAATGGCGTCCTGCACTGTAGAGATTCTATGGAATAAAACACTGATTAAACATGAAAAGATTGACCATAATAGAATAATATTCACCTAATAATAATAATCGCTTATTGTCATAAGTAGGCTTCAATGAAGTTACTGTGAAAAGCCTCTAGTCGCCACATTCTGGCATCTGTTCGGGGAAGCTGGTACAGGAATTGAACCTGCGCTGCTGGCCTCGTTCTGCATTACAAGCCAGTTGTTTAGCCCACTGTGCTAAATCAGTCCCTATACCTTCACAGATGTACACACATTTTTAAGGATAACACAGTACAAGATATATTTTGTAACTTGTAATGCTCTCGATAAGTATACAGTCCATGTAAATCAACAGGTCAACTGTGGCCAGACACGCCACACTCTGAAATCAAATGACAAGATGTCACCCAATTGAACTTCTGTGCTTTTCTCATCCAAAACCCCCCAGATGCTTATCACATTGTGAGCCAACTGGTCTCACTGGAACTCTATTTCTGCATGAGTGTTTCCCAGGCTCCTCTCTCGAAAAAACATGCTTTAGAATCTTCTCTGAGACAATGCTTTATCTTGGATGCCTTCAGCAAGGATCCACTTCCCAGATTTCAGTCTCTTTTTCTGGATTGTCACATGCATTCAAGCTTCCACACGATCTCTTGGATAACCAACCATACCAACAGAACACTACTGTTTCACAAACTGTATTAAGGTGTCACCAACCGTAGGATTACTTCAAATATCTGGCTTTGCACTGGCCCAACGTCATTAGGTCTGCATCTTTCAGCTCTGTCTTTAACTAGGAATCTGTCTCTGCTCCTTTAACTTCAGTGAACAGTACCTTGTTCAGATTCCAGTTCCTTATGTCCATTTTGACTTCACTGGGATTTCTTTCTCTCACTTCCCCCTCCCCCCTGGTTTCTAAGGCTTGCTTTCTGCCCCTTACTTCATTGTCTTGCCTATCTGCCGGCAGTTTCTGTGAGAGCTGCTTTCTTCTCGGGTACTAGGTTCCAACTGAACTACAAGTGCTTAGGTTTTGCAGTGTGAGCCCCTGGCTGCTAAGCAACAACCTATTCTTTCTTTGAACTCTAGTTTTTTTTCCATGTTGTAAACCCTTTTAATTACAATGCAGGCACAGCTTAAATTGAAACCAAAACCCACAGACATGTAGGCACTGTTGTTTAACATGAGCTAATTGAAATTTTAACCCTTTCTTGTACAGAAACATAAAAATAAACTTACTTAAGCTATACCCTGTTTCTAATATCCACAAATTCCAATATAGATTATTTAAAACTTCCTCCAATTCCTGACATGCAAAAGAGTTAATGTTTCAAGACTGTGTGACACTTCTTCAGAGCTCTGAAGTAAAGTCATATGGAGTTGAGACATTTAATGCTTGATAAGTGGACTACAAGATCCAGGTCATTTTCAGGTGTGAATTTCTTTACTCCTAGTCTCACTGCCAGAACCATTATTTTTTTTATGAAGTCGGGGAATTGAAGCCATTGTGACAATGTCAATGAGCTAGTAATCCAGAAGTACAGGCTACTGCTTAGGCAACACGGGTACAAATCTCACTGTATCCGCTTGTTAATTTTAAATTTGATCAATTAATAAAAATCTGAAATTGACGGCTAGTCTCAGTGACCCATGATCATCGATTGCTGTAAAAACCCATCGTAGGGGTCGGTCCTCGGACCTCAACTGATTACAATCTATAATAATGATCTGCAAATTTGCGGATGATACTAAAATAGGTGGGAAAGAAGGCAGTGAAGAGGAGATAAAGATTTTATAGACTGATATAGATATGCTGGAGATTGGGCCAAAATTTGGCAGAAGAAGTTTAATGTAGATAACTGAGGTTATCTATTTTGGCTGGAAAAATAGAAGGCAAATTATTATCTAAATGGAAAGCAAATTCAAAATGCATCTGGGCAAAGGGATCTGGGTGTCTTTATTCGTGAATCGCAGAAAGTTGGTATTCTGGTAAATCATATAATTAAAAAGGCAAATGGAAGGTTAGCATTTATTGCAAAAGGACTGGAGTATAACAGTAGAGAAGTGTTGTTGCAAGTGTATAGAGTGTTGGTTGGACCACATCTGAAGTATTGTGTCTAGTTTTGATGTCCTTATTTGAGGAAGGATGTGGTGGCATTGGAGGCAGCTCCGAGGAGGTTCTCCAGATTGATTCCAGGGATGAAAGGGTTGACGTATGAGGAGAGATTATACAGTTTGGACTTGTATTCGCTGGAGTTTAGAAGGATGAGAGGGAATCTGATCGAGGTACATAAAAGGGATTGATAAAGTAAACATAGACCAAATGTTCCCCTTGCAGGGCAATCTAGAATGAGAGGACACAGATGTAGGTTGAGAGGCGGTAGATTTGGAACTGAGAAGAGGAGGAACTACTTCTTCCAGAGAATGGTGAATTTGTGGAACTCGCTGCCCATAGTGCGGTGGAATCTGAGTTATTAAATGGTTTCAAGGAGATAACTGGTTAAAGGGATATGGGGAACAGTTAGGGAGGTGGATTTGAGACCAGGAAGAGATCAGCCACAATTTGATTGAATGGTGGAGCAGGCTCAAAGGGCTCAATTGCCTATTTCTGCTCCTAATTCCTATGTTCCTAATTCCTATGTTCCTATCTGTTTCACTTATATCCTCTTAAGGAGCAAATCCTTACCTGATCTGGCCGACATGAGGCTGCAGACTCAATGTTTGGTTGACTCGTAACTACCCTCTGAAGTAGCCTGGCAAGCTTGCCAGTTCAAGGGTTGGGGGTGAGCAAGGCCCACATCCAATGAAATAATTTTTTAAAAATAGCAGCTTTTTATGATAAATTAAACAGCAGAGATGAATTGTATTGGTATTGAGCTTCCTATTGTCCAGTAACTCGAGTTGTTGACAGTGTTGGATACAGTGATTTCTGCAGTGTTGTCCATTTGCCCTGTTGTTTTAGAAGAGCACTCTTAGGGCTAGATAGACGGTTGGGGGTGGTGGGCTGAGGAATATTAACTTCTAAGCCTTGTTGATGGGAAAACCCGTCCATTTTTAAGATTTGTTTCTTGTAATCCAGAATTTGCTGCAACCTGGGCAAATTGATTCCTTTTCTTTACTCCAGACTAACTTTGTGTGACCTGGCGGGCTCGGAACGCTGTAAAGAACAGAAGTGTGGTGAACGGATGAAGGAGGCAACTAACATCAACACCTCCCTGCACACACTAGGCAGATGCATCAGTGTCCTGCGCCAGAACCAGCAGATCAAGTACGTATGCCATGATCTTGTTCTTTGGCTAGCTCGTTGCATCCACTTCATTTCCATGCTCCAGCTCTTTGAGATTTTCAAACATGTGCCATAGCTACTGTAGCAGCAAGGATATGGGGCGAAATTCTCCGGACACGGCGTGATGTCCGCCGACAGGCGCCCAAAACGGCGCCAATCAGACTGGCATCGCGCCGCCCCAAAGGTGCGGAATGCTCCGCATCTTTGGGGGCCGAGCCCCAACATTGAGGGGCTAGGTCGGCGGCGGAGGAATTTCCGCCCCGCCAGCTGGCGGAAACGGCCTTTGTTGCCCCGTCAGCTGGCGCGGAAATGACATCTCCAGGCGGCGCATGCGCGGGAGCGTCAGCAGCCGCTGACAGTTTCCCACGCATGCGCAGTGGAGGGAGTCGCTTCCACCTCCGCCATGGTGGAGACCGTGGCGGAGGCGGAAGGGAAAGAGTGCCCCCACGGCACAGGCCCGCCCGCGGATCGGTGGGCCCCGATCGCGGGCCAGGCCACCGTGGCGGCACCCCCCAGGGTCAGATCGCCCCGCGCCCCCCCCCCCCCCCCCCCCCCCAGGACCCCGGAGCCCGCCCACGCCGCCTTGTCCCACCGGTAAGGTAGGTGATTTAATTTACGCCGACGGGACAGGCAATTTATCGGCGGGACTTCGGCCCATCCGCGCCGGAGAATCGAGCGGGGGGCCCGCCAACCGGCTCGGCACGATTCCCGTCCCCGCCGAATATCCGGTTTCGGAGACTTCGGCATCCGGCGGGGGCGGGATTCACTCCAGCCCCCGGCGATTCTCCGACCCGGCGGGGGGTCGGAGAATGTCGACCCCGGTGTGGGTTGACTAAACCGAGGAAGTGGAAAATTAGAATAAAGGTATTCAATCTTGGGGATAAATATTCATCTTTTTAAAGGACAGCCACAACAGAAGAATATAGAGATTGAATGAGAAAAGTGAGAATTTAATATTTACTTCAGATGGTTGACTCCCTTTCTATTACGAAAAAATACACTGCTTGGCTGTGTTAATGATTGAGTGTCTCTGATTCAATGTGGGAATTTGAATACGAGAGTGTCTTGCAACTAAGTACCGCTGTCTGGCACTCCTTGTGATTCAGGTTTGTTTGTTCTGAGTGACCTGGGGCGAAATTCTCCCCCAACGGTGCGATGTCCGCCGACTGGCGCCAAAAACGGCGCCAATCAGACGGGCATCGCGCCGTCCCAAAGGTGCGGAATGCTTCGCATCTTTGGGGGCCGAGGCCCAACATTGAGGGGCTAGGCCGGCGCCGGAGGGATTTCCGCCCCGCCAGCTGGCGGAAATGGTGTTTGTTGCCCCGCCAGCTGGCGCGGAAACGTGGCGCATGCGCGGGAGCGTCAGCGGCCGCCGACAGTTTCCCGCGCATGCGCAGTGGGGAGAGTCTCTTCTGCCTCCGCCATAGTGGAGGCCGTGGCGGAGGCGGAAGGGAAAGTGCCCCCACGGCACAGGCCCGCCCGCGGATCGGTGGGCCCCGATCGCGGGCCAGGCCACCGTGGGGGCAGCCCTGGGGTCAGATCGCCCCGCGCCCCCAGGACCCCGGAGCCCGCCGACGCCGCCTGGTCCCGCCGGTAAATACCAGCTTTGATTTACGCCGGCGGGACAGGCAATTTCTGGGCGGGACTTCGGCCCATTTGGGCCGGAGAATTGAGCGGGGGGTCCCGCCAACTGGTGCGGCCCGATTCCCGTCCAATCTCCGGTACCGGAGACTTCGGCGGGGGCGGGATTCACGGTGGCCAACGGCCATTCTCCGACCCGGCGGGGGGTCGGAGAATGACGCCCCGATTCCTAAATTTCTGTACTGTCTTTCCAGGTCCAAGCCTAATATGGTGCCCTTCAGGGACAGCAAATTGACTCGTGTGTTCCAAGGGTTTTTCTCTAACCATGGGAAGTCCTGTATGATCGTAAACATTAATCAGTGTGCATCTATGTATGATGAAACATTGCAAGTCATGAAATTCTCTGCTATTGCCAGCCAGGTAAGAAATCCAAAGTTCTTGTAATGCTTATTTTGAAGTGAGTGCAAAATCCTATTAGTCATAGTTGGGTTCTGTGTATACTTGGTTTGATTTTATGCTTGCAATTGTGATACAAGCTGTTTAATAAGGAGTTCTTTTTATATAGGATATAAAAATATGGGGGAACAGTCACAGGGCTGCTAATTTAGTTTTGACAACAGCAAAAAAAAGATTAAACATGAAAAGTTGGATTATTCAATTCTCCTTTTATTCCCCCCCCCCCCCGGGCCAAGGTTTGACAATTCACACATTTTAAGATTAACATAACACAGATTACAAAGTACATTTAAGCTACAATGGGACTCGTTGACACATCCAAGTCCCTTAGGCACACACTGACTGGTCAAATACACGCACTCCACTTACACGCACTCCACTCTGAACCCAAGGTGTTTGTGGATTTCTCCTTCGAATCTCCCAGGTGATCACATGAGAGTTTCCTAAAAAACGCTTTTAAAATCCTCTCTGCTAATAATGCTTTCCTTTGGCGGTTTCAAAATCCAGTCCAGGTTTACAAATGACTCTGAATCTAAACCATTGCTCTATTTTTAACAGTGAATCCAGTGCAGGATTTTACACCACCCCCTTTTAGGTTTCCTTTGTCTTAACTGTTTTTACACAAACTCCGAGATCCAGCCACCGATTTCCATAGTTATTTCAATTCACATCCTACAGGCTGTCGTAAAGTCTCTCAAACCTGAACATCACTTCCGATATCTTTCTGTCATCTCGGCCGCATTCTCTGCTCTTTTGGTCTTTACTAAACAGGGCCAGGATTCTCCCCTACCCTGCGGGGCGGGCGGTCCCGGCGGGATGGAGTGGCGTGAACCACTCCGGCGTCGGGCCGCACCAAAGGTGCGGATTTCTCCGCACCTTTAGGGGCCAAGCCATCACCTTTGAGGGGCTAGGCCCGCGCCGGAGTGATTTGCGTGCCGGCGGGAAAGGCCTTTGGCGCCACGCCAGCCGGGGCCGAAGGGACACCGCCGGCCGGCGGAAGTCCGTGCATGCGCGGGAGCACCAGCTGCTGACGTCATCCCCGTGCAGGGTGGGGTGGGGGGGGGGGGGTCACTTCCACATCGGCCATCGCGGAGGCTATGGCCGAGGGGGAAGGAAAAGAGTGCCCCCACGGCACAGGCCTGCCCAATGATCGGTGGGCCACGATCGTGGGGCAGTCCACCGTGGGGGCACCCCTCCCCGGGGCCAGATCGCCCCAGGACCCCGGAGCCCACCCGCGCCGCTAGTCCCGCAGGTAAGGTAGGTGGTTTGATTCACTGACATGATAGCAGCGGGACTTTGGCCCATCGCACGCCGGAGAATCGGTGGGGGGGGGGGTGGGGGCGGGGGGAGCGCTGACCAGCGCACGCGATTCCTGCCCCTGCTGATTTTTCGGTGCTGGAGAATTCGGCGGCCGGCGGGGGCTGTGCTATAGTGTAGACCTTGATTGTGATAAGTCAAATTGTAGCAAAGTAGAAAGCTTGAGTGTAAATATGATTTACCAAACTAAGCAGTAATTAACCAGCCTAACCAGTTATACTTCCCGTTTCGGCTATGGGCAATAGAACATTTAAAAGTCCAGACTACACATTCTGTAGACGTCTCAGAATTTTGTAGTTCCTTCAGATCTTGGAAATCAACAGTCCTTTAGATCCCTGATCCCAGGTAGGGGCAATCCCTTCCCTTTGGATCTTTCTTTCCTCGACTGCAACAAACATGGTTTCAATCTCCTTTCTTTCCCCCTAAACAGTTAAATATTCTCCTTGTTTACAAATCATTTAAGCCAATTATCAGAGTATGTAATTGCTTTAATCAGTACCTGCATCTAAACATTCCTAATTTAGAAAATTCTCTCATATCCGGATCCTTATCCATGGTGTACTGGTTGTCAGATCCTTATCCATGGTGTACTGGTTGTCACTAGTTCAGTCGAATTCCATGCAAATATGAAGCTAAGGTTGCAAACATTCACTTAGAATCTGAAGTAACATACTTGAGGTTATACCGGCATGTGCTAAAGCTGCAGAATTTAAATAAATGGTTCAATTCCCTTCGAAAGCATGATTCTAAAGCATGGTGTGGTGAACCACTGTAATAGGAGATGTAAGGTAGGACCTGCACTACCGGTTATGCCGGTAGCTCCTGCCGGCTGGCTCCGCCCACAGAGAACTGTATAAATATGCATGACACCCAGTGCCGTGCCATTTCGCCAGCTGCAGCAGGAGGCCACACATCTGACTGTAATAAAGCCACTGCTGTACCCAACTTTAGTCTTTGTGCAATTGATCGTGCATCACATGGTTTTCTTATAAATTGAGTCAGAATACAGACTAAACATTCGATGAGTGGGTGGAGGAACAAAGACATTTGTGGGTTCACGACCTCTATTCATTTCACTGTGATGATGGGACCAGTTGATAAGCTTTATAAATGGAGGTATGGACCAGTTGATAAGCTTTATAAATGGAGGTATGGAGTACAAAAGTTGGTAATTGTGATATGCCTTTAAATCACTGGTTTTGATTTGGCCAGAGTATCGTGTGCAATTCTGGGCACTGTGAAGAAGGAAATCCAGGCCTTTACCAGAATGATACCAGGAAGGAGGAAATTCAGTTTATGCAGAGATAAACTGGGATTGTCTTCCTTTAAAGCAATGAAGTTTAAAAGAGATTTCATGGAGGTGTTCAAAATATCCAGTGTTTTGAGAAGAGTAGATGAGGTGTTGTTTCCACTGATCGGGTCGCTAACTTAAACAAACAACTTAAATTGGCAAACAAAAAGCTGAGGGAAAATGAGAATTTTTTTTTTTTACATAGCAAGTTATGATCTAGAACGCACTGCCTGAAGGAGTGATGGCACGTGGAGGAAAAACTTGAAGGAACGTTATATTGTAGGATATATTCTTAACTTTATTTCCTTTTTAAAAATATTATCATGGCTACTAAGACTCATTTCTCACCATTTTGACAAAGTAGGGCAAACCATGACGATTAGATTATTGCTTAATATAATCAATGATAAAATCTCTGCATGTTCCCATTGCTTGTTATCAGGAGGCCAAGCATAATAGGTGTTGTTTGAATCTGCTCTTGCTATATATCACATAAATGGGAAATATCTGACTTTCTATACCATCCATTGTAGCTGATACAGGCACCGTCATCAAAGCTGTTTCCTTCTTTCCGATCACTACTCCGAGAGCGCGATGGCTGGAGCAACTGCAATGCTCAAGAACCTCTTGAAGAACAGGAAGAATTGAATGATGATGAGGAGGAGGATGATGAAGATGAGACTGATATCAGCATATTGGATAAAGAGGTAGGCTCATTGCACACTCGCACACAGCAATGAATCTCTATCATGTGGCCTTTGGTGCCTCTTAATCTTCCCATGTGTGCTAATATTGTAGAGTCTTGGCTGCACAGCTCTGGTTTATGTAGTGGGGAACTAAGACAGGAAATCATTCAATTCGAGGTCAACAGTATTACAAAATGTGTTTTGGCTCAAATGTTGTGTATGGGTTTGCTGTTAGTAAAACCTCCCTCTGGGTGTTTAGATTTTTTTTTCATAAGTTAATAAAAGTAGAATCTGTTAATGCTATAGTGAGAGAAACCTGGAATCTGGCACCCGAGAGTACAAGGAAGCAGCCAATCAAATAAAATAATTGTTAAATAAATAGCCCACAGGCTGAAAAGGAAGTGTAAAATAAATTGGATGAATTCCATGTTAAATCCGGTACGGAAAGAGAAATAGAGACAGAAAGAATGATTGGATAAAGATTAAAAAAGAGACAGAAAGATTGGAAAAACCCAAAATGTTTTTTACGTTAAATATTTAAAATGTTACTTTTTAAATTCTCAACAACACTTGATTATTTGGAGGAATGAGCCTCCCATTGTAGCAATTAATTTTCAGTGACGGAGAAATTTACTAGCAATAATTATTATTTTAAAAGACACTTAAATGACAAGACTGAACTTTCTGTGAGGTGTTTAGTTTCTGTTCTACTGTGCCAAATGTGCCATCTTCATAGCTTCAATAGATTTCAATGGCGAGGAAGATAGTGAGATGCTGATTTTGCAACGCTAACAGTGGAACAGCATAACTCTGTAACCTTTAGGCATTCTTGTTAACTGCATCTGTCAAGCATCTGAAGTTTCTGTAACATTTACGCAAAGAAATACAGTGCCTTTAAACTCACTGTTTATTTTGACCGGAAAATCTAGCCCAATTTCTTTTTTAATATGTTCACTTGCTGCTTGATTTATAAAGCTTTTTATTATTGCTCTATGTTTAAATGGGGTGACTTTGTTTGCAAAAAGTTGACTTTTATTTCTGATTTCTTCTTTTTTTGTCTATCTCGCGCTTTTATTTTTTAACTGACCGTGAGTTTATTCCTCAGTCATTGCAGAAAATTATCGAGGGCCTGCAGCGACACCTGCTTAAGGAAAAGCAGGAGAAGTTCTTAATGGAAAGTGAGATCAGGCAAAATGTTGTCGGTGAGATGATAGAACAATACAACACCATGGAGAGACACTGGAGGTAGATGTTTAGATTTAGAGTGTGACATTATTGCCTGTTGTCATTAGGATTGTAAAATAGTACCAAGGATTGCCTCCAGTATGAAGCTATGTATTACTGGGCTATGTATTACTGGACTTATCTAAATTTGGTCAAACCTGCCAACTGGAGAATCATGACATGTGTCAAAGAGCGAATTATTTATGAAGCACTTTTTCCACATCTTCCAGACATCATAAGATGTGATAAGTATAGACATTTGCTTTTGTACACCAGTACAAGTTTCCACAAACAAAAATTGAGTGAATGACTGATTTGTTTTGGTGGTGATTGTTGAAGATGAATGTTGGCCAAAGTACTGAATAAGCTCCTTGCTGTTCCTTTGAAAAGTGTCACGGGGAATCTTGCATTCCAATGGAACAGGCTTTGGTTTAACATGTCATCCAGAAGGTGCAACAATAAAAGTGTGGGCTAAATGTCACCAGTCCTGGAGTGGGACATGAACATGCAACCTAACTCTGAGCTAACCACGGAGCCAATTTAATGCTCCAAAATTTGATTTTCTAAATCATGGGTTTAGATTTTAGTCAGCTGCTTTTTATTGCTGCAGAAGGTTCAAATTCAAGTTTGCATCTACCGTCCACTAATGTTACTGTAGATTTTTTTTTTAAATTTAGAAGTGCAAATTCTTCTTTTTTTTTTCCCAATAAGGGCAATTTAGCGTGGCCAATCCACCTACCCTGCATATCTTTGGGTTATGGGGGTGAGACCCACGCAGACACAGGAGAATGTTAAAACTCCACATGGGATCTAAACCAGGTCCTCGGGGCCATGAGCCAGCAGTGCTAACCACTGTGCCACCATGCTGCCCCTGTTCTGTAGATTCTTGAAATAGTCACTTAGTAGTATAAAGTTTAATATTGCTGAAAAGGGAGACGGTTGCTGAAGTTCTTCATTTGCGCTCATAAGGGCAAATGCAAGAATGCCACATTTCAAATGGTCACAACAATTTATACTACAGGAGAGAGGTGTGCTGATTGGTAGGTCCTCTCTGACTGAGGCATTTCCCTGGAAAAAGCAATGGGGGACTATCGGCTACCTAAGCATTAGGAAATTCAAAAAAGGCGCAAAGCATGTTGTGATGGTACAGTGGTTTGCACTGCTGCCTCACAATACCAGGGATCCATGCTCAAATCTGGCCTTGGGTGACTGTGTGGAGTTTGCACACTGTCTCTCCCCGTGTCTGCATGGGTTTACCCTGGGTGCTCCGGTTTCCTCCCACAGTCCAAAGAAGTGCAGGTTAGGTGGATGGTTGGCCACACTAAATTATCAGTTAGTGTCCTAAGATGGGGTTAGGTGGGGTTGGGGGGAAAAGGCAGGGGAGTGGGGTGCTCTTTTTTTTGTGTGTGTGGGGGGGGGGGGGGGGGTCGCTGATTTGATGGGCCAAAAGGCCTCCTGCACCATAGGGATTCTATGATTCTAAATTAACATTCCTTTTAGCAGAGGTCAGGGGCAGGATTCTCCAATAATGGGCTAAGTGTTGACGCCGACGTAAACGCTGGAGCGTTTTACAACGGCTTCATCTGGCCGCTAGGAGCAGCAATCCCGTGCCACACGGGGCTAGCAGGGCAATGGAGCGCTTCATGCAGCTCCAGCTGCCGATACGGGTGGTGCGGGTCCGCGCATGCGTGCCACGGCCGGTGCAGGTGCGTGCATGCCCGTGGGTTGCCGTCTCCGCGCCGTCCCCCGGGCAACATGGCGGAGCCCGACATGGGCCTGGTGCAGAGGAACATAAGGCCCCCTCGGAATCAGCACGCCGGCCGATCGGTAGCCCCCGAAGGCGGGCCTGGCCACCGTGGAGGTCTCCCCCCACCACCAGGATGGCCCCTGCAGCCAGAACAGTGAGGTCCTGCGCGCGGGTAGGACGACACGCGAACGACGCCGGCAGAACTCGGCGGGCATTTGGCCCGTCAAGTGCAGAGAATCGCCCGGTTGGGGTGGGGGCGTTAACGACACCCGACCGGCGCTGCGGCGATCACATCGGTGGCCCGGTGTCTGAGTGGCGTTGTGGTATTCGCGCCCCCCCCCCCCCCCTGTAATTCTCCAACCCGGCGCGGGATCAGATAATCCCGCCCCCTGTGTATGAATGTGTGTCACATCTAGCAAGTTTAAATAGGTCATGTTACAGGCTCTACTAATGATCTTAAATTGGTTGTTAGTGTAGCTATTGGCGCAATCTGCATTGTTCAGCTAGTGTTGCCCAATCGCAGAATCACATCTAACAGTAGATGTTTAGTTTTGGGTTTTGCAAGCCTGGGCTCGTTGAGTACAGTCTGTATTCTGCCTACTATGCACAACCAAAGGAATACGTTGTGCTTAGATCAGCCAATCATTGAAGAACGGCCTACCTGGCACCGCTAGGACTGAAATTCATGGACAACAATGCTTAATTGTGTGATAGGCAGGAAGTATTCTTGGACTGATGGCAGCATCCGGTTGGTGGAAGATACCCTTGCATAGCCGCTGCGTTGGAGCAATGTGAAACGACTTGCTTGGCGTGTTTGGATTTATTTGAAATATTTTGGGTTTTTGAGATGTTTTGTGTTTCCAGGGTAATTTGAGGTAGACTTTAATCCATTTGCGAGTTTGCACAATATACATGATCTGATCGGGATAGCCATTGCCCCACAGGATAGCTTTGATGAACTCTATTTCTATGTCAAACTTGCAAATGGCTAGGACCCTATTTACAAAATTGTTGATGAGGCCAATCCTACAGCATGTGGTGAATCCCAATGTGTACATTTACCGGTGAAGGTAGATAAAGACGGAGAATCCATTGGTGGGTTTCTCAACTCGTGCATTGAGGAAACAGGGCGTTAAACTGCTGCATCTCGTGAATTGGGAGTGCGGTATGGAGTGGCTGCAGATTCAAAGGTGGCGAACCTATCTACATATTGGAGATATGCATGGCATAGGTGATAAAAGGATCATTCCTTCAAATTTTTTCTCAATGTACTTATGGCTACATCTATTTGTGCATATGTGGTGACATGAAAACTGAACTCGACTGCATGAGTTGCTAAGTTCACCAGTTCAGTGCATACAGATTCAGGAAATGGTTACACGACATATTGTCGTAATGTAATGCAAATGTTGATTTCGGTGCTGATGTGATGCCAGATACGTAGCCTGTATGTCACAATGATAGGCTGATCGAATCAAACAGCAGGTTCCTTCAGTAGTTCATAATAGGCAGAGTACAGATTGTACTCATCCAAGCCTGAACTTGCAAAACCCAAACAAAACACCTACTGTTAGATGCGACTCTGCGATTGGTGAACTATCCTGTGTGTGTGCTAATAGCTACGCTAAACAAACAATTAAAAATAATTAATTGAGCTTGTTATGTAGTTCATTTGCACTTGCCGGAAGCAACATACCTTCTACACAAGGACCCATTCTCTGCAAACAAAAGGAATATGTTCAATCACCGTACCTTTTTTGGATTATCCAGGATCTTGGGAGCCTATAATTCCTGCTGTCCCCATAGCAATGCTGCAGCCACTTGGCAACCTTTTCCCCTGTAGTATGAATTACAGTGATCACTTCAAATTTAGCATTCTTGCGTTTATCCTGATGAGTGTAAGACAAAGCTCCAGCCACTGGCCTCTTTTTAGCAATATTCCTGAAATACTAAGGACCGCATTCTTGAACCTCCTTAAATTTTACATACTGGGCCACACGGTGGCGCTGTGGTTAGCATTACTGCCTCACGGCGCCGAGGTACCAGGTTCGATCCTGGCTCTGGGTCACTGTCTGTGTGGAGTTCGCACATTCATCCCGTGTTTGTGTGGGTTTCACCTCCACAACCCAAAGATGTGCAGGCTAGGTGGATTGGCCACGCTAAATTGCCCCTTAATTGGAAAAAATTAATTGGGTACTCTAAATTTTTTTTAAAAATAATAATTTTACATACTATTTGACTGTCAGGCCATTCATTCCTTAACTGTATTGGATATTTGTTATGCAAGTCAAGGGTGCTTTTTTTGCTACTGTTATTCAGTAGCTTTTATTGCAATGGATTTTGAACCCTGTTTTAGGATTCCAATCACCATCTATCTACTGTTTTCAAGCAGCCCTTGAATTTTTGCGATGAAAATCCCTCTTGCCCCTGTCCACCAAAATTAATATAGTGGAGGAAAAAATGTTGTAGCTTTCAGTTTTATGTTCCAGTTTCTGAGGAGGGAAGGCAGTGTCCTTGTGGAAATGGGGTGAAATTCAACTGTTTGCTTACTTTTCAGAGAGCAGCTTGAGGAACAAAAAGATAGTCTAGAAGATGCCTTTGAAGCAAAGATGAAAAACTATCAAGAGTATGTGAAAATCTATTATCAACTATCCTCCGAGGAGGATTCTGATGATTCTGGTGATGAAATGTGTGATGGTAAAGCAATGGTAAGAAATATCTCTTTTAATTCCTAATATTATGATGTTTCGAATAATCCTGAGAAGCAAAAGATCCTATTTTGATTTGTGCAGCAACGAGGAAACAGGCAAAAGGAAAACAACAAATGTACAGACTTGGAATTGATTAGGTTGTTTACAGGGCTTACAATCCCAGAATATCTTCAACTGATTGTCAGTCTTGCAATGTTCCCAATATATTAGCACTTTTTAATAGGGAGACTTTCCTTTGGGAAGCCTGTGAAGCTATATTTCCTTTTGTAGAAGATATGTAGAAAAGTGTATTCCACTTGTGTGGATGGATACCATTTAAGGAAAAACTGGAAGTTTGAATTAATTTGTTTCTACAAGTATGTAGTAATAATAATAATAATCGCTTATTGTCACCAGTAGGCTTCAATGAAGTTACTGTGAAAAGCCCCTAGTCGCCACATTCCGGTGCCTGTTCGGGGAGGCCGGTACGGGAATTGAACTGCGCTGCTGGCATTGTTCTGCATTACAAGTCAGCTGTTTAGCCCACTGTGCTAAACCAGCCCCTAAAGCAGGAAAAGTAAGAATGTTGGTCCTTTAGAGAGCGAGAATGGGGAGATAATAATAGAATAAGGAAATAGTGCATTAAATTAACAAATTTTGTTTCTGTCTTCACTATAAGAGGATCCAAAAGAATTCCTGTAATAGCGGTAAATCAGAGGTAGAGAGGAGAGGGGAACTTGGTAAAATTAGAATCGCTAGGGAAGTGATTCTGAACAAACTCTGATGAAGCTCTGAGCTGATAAGTCTCTGGGTCCAGGTGGACTCCATCGTAGGAGATCATTAGGCTCATTAAATAGTAGGTGCTTTGATAATTTTCCCAAATTCCCTAGATTCTGGAAAGCATGCATCAGACTGGCAGCAGATATAGCACGTAGGGCAGCACGGTAACATTGTGGATAGCACAATTGCTTCACAGCTCCAGGGTCCCAGGTTCGATTCGGCTTGGGTCACTGTCTGTGTGGAGTGTGCACATCCTCCCCGTGTGTGCGTGGGTTTCCTCTGGGTGCTCCGGTTTCCTCCCACAGTCCAAAGATGTGCAGGCTAGGTGGATTGGCCATGCTAAATTGCCCATAGTTCCAAAAAGGTGAGGTAGGGCTATGGGGATCGGGTGGAGGTGTGGGCTTAAGTAGGGTGCTTTTTCCAAGGGCCGGTGCGGACTCGATGGGCCGAACGGCCTCATGCATTGTGCATTCTGATTCTATGAACAGGACTTTAGTGAGACTGCATCTCAAATACTGTGTGCAGTTTTGATCTCCCTGTTTGAGGAAGGATGTAAATGCTTTGGAAGCGATTCAGAGGAGATTTACTAGATAGATACTTTGAATGAGCGGGTTGTCTTATATGGAAAGATTGGACAGGCTGGATTTGTTTCCACTGGAGTCGAGAAGAGTGAGCAGTGACTTGCTAAGATCCTGAACAGCATTGACAGGATAGATTTGGAAAGTATGTCTCCTCTTGTGGGGGAGTCCAGAACTAAGGGGCACTCTGTTAAAATTAGGGATCACCATTTTAGGACAGATAAGGAACCTTTTTTTTTTCTCTTGGAAGTTTGTGTGACTTTGGAACACTGCCTCAAAAGACTGTGGAAGTGGGATCACTGAATATGTTTAAGGCAGAGGTAAATAGATCCCTATTATGCAAGGGAATCAAAGGTTATCTGCGGTAGATGGGAATGTAGATATCAAAACCCAAACTGATCAGCCAAGATTTTATTGAATGGTGGAGATGGCTTGAGGGGCCGAATGGTCTACTTCTATTGAGTGTGTTTGTATGCGACTCATCAGTGTGAATCTGCTCAGACTAAAACTACTTGGCAGATTTTAACTCATTGGTTGGTTGGTAGGTCTGTTTTGAGACTGACGTCATTAACATGCCACCAGCAAGTTGCATGCAGGAAACGAGCATCCTGCTGCATGGCGGGGGGGGGGTGCTGCTCGGTGGAAGCCAGGTGGTATGAGCTCAGTTGGCTGGATGGCTGTTTCATGGTGTGGAGTGATTCCCGAACCAGCTGAAGTTATTCATGAAGCCCCCGCCTTCTCAACCTGTGGTGTGGTGACCCTCCGGTTAAATCACTGCTAGTCAGCTCTCAAAGGGGAGAGCATCCTCTGGGACTATGGTGACATTTATAATTTTACAATCACCACAGCTGTTTTTCTTCTCCCACTGCTCCTTTGTTTTCATCGAACAGGCCCCTTGGAAACTGCACAAGTTTCCTTATACACTTTTCTCTTTTCCCCCCCCTGTTATCACTATACCTTGCACACACCACCTGAGATTTTGAAATTGTGCCTGACCTTCATAATTAAGTGCTTGAGTGAGCTAGACTTTTCCCCTCAAATTAATTCTTTCCAATAAAAATGGGTCGAAACATAATTCTTGGCAAGTGAAAACTTCGCAAAAAATAACAAGAAATTCTGCTCTGAAATTAAGATCGAGAACAATTACGTTTCTTTATCAGAAACGAGATCTCTTGATCAATTCTGCATTCCCAATTGGGATGCCTGTTTTTATACTCTTAGACGAACACTCTTGGCTCCTTGGTTCAGCCTTTTATTTTGAGAGATTTGTTTTTTCCTGCTCCAAGTCGCAGAAAATCCGAGAACTGGAGGCAACTATTCAGCAGTTGAAGGCTGAGAGAAAGTCTGCTGGCCGGCCGACACGACAGTCTGCTCGCTTGGCCAACACAAAACTTAGTGATGAACTGCACAATCTGAAACTGGAACTGGTAAATGTAAAAACTGAACTGGAGCAAATCAAAGTAGAAGCAGCGACCAGTGCAGAAGGTGAGTGCTCCTTGGACTAGCATGATCTCTGTAGATAATAGATTGAGAGAAATGAAGGGAGCTCAACCTAAAATATATTTTATTTGTGGTTATTGCTGTTCTTGGTGTTTCCTCTGTTCAAAAATATTTTTCAAAGCAATTGTGGAGCATTTTAATTAGGACAGTGTTAATTGACAACCAATAATTGCAGCATTCAAGACTGCCCAACTATTGAAACTAAATATTCAGTAAGACTAAGAGATGAAAGGATTTCAAACTCAACAACTGAACAAGGATTTCCTCCCTAGAGAACGTCATTAGTGGGAGCAGGTACCGCCTGGGCTAGCAGACCTGCTGAACAGTATCAATCGTATGGATGTAGTGGATGAGGAAGCTCTGACTGATTGGGCAGGCCGTACTGAAGGGGTGCACCAACTGTCCAATGGCAATTTGCAGTATAATTTGCACATTCTTCCTGTGTCCACTGCAGATTAGGTGGATTGGCCACACTAAATTGCCACTTAATTGAGAAAAAAATAATTGGGTGCTCTAAATTAAAAACAAACAAACATTGCTGTAGACCTTTTATCCTGTAGTAACTATTCTGGCACCCACATGGACCCCCAGGCTGGCCTGAAGCCATGAAATGCACACCTGATGTTGCAAAAATCAGTTTTAATTTAGTTTTTATTTTGAACATCATGTAAAGTCAGTGGGGGGAGAAATGTAAAGTCAGGGTGGGGGCAGGGGAGGTATGGGATTTAAAAAAGGATTGAGCTGAATGAGCTAAACTTTACTAAAGCATGTCATCAGTTACTTGCTCAGTCACTTGCTCAATGTCCAGCCCCTTCAAGATTTAAAGTTGAAACTGTGGTTTTGTATCTACATCCTGGATAGACCTGCAGTGTCCTTGCAGTCCCTTGGCTCAGACGTGTTGGCTTTATGTTATTTACATAGCTGTATGATGCCATGGAGTTTTTTTAAAAATAAAATCTTTTTATTGGCATTTCTCATATTTATAAACAGTTGTATATACACATCACATTTTTCTCGCCTGTGCTAATTTCCTTTATTATACAGAGGTTTAGTTTGTCCTTTGTTTAACTAACCCTACGTGCCTTTCATTGCCCTCTGGATCGGTCTATGGTCCCCCCCCCCCGGCTTTGGCTGTGCTTTTTCTTTAATTTTCCGGACAGAGTAGAATAATCTCTCGAGGTTTCCCTGTCTTCCTTCCGTCTCTCTCTCTTCCCCCCCCCCCCCCCCCCCCCCCCCGGGGTTGCGCAGTCTTTTTTGGTTTTATTAGGTTACTCCTCATTGTTGGCCTCGAACAGGTTTTGGAACAGGCCGACAAACTGCCCTCAAGTATCCAGGAAGCCTTCCTCTGACCCTCGGGTGGCGTACTTAATCTTTTCCAGGTGGAGAAATTCCGAGAGGTCAGTGAGCCAGTCTGCAGCTGTGGGTGGTGCTGCCGATCGCCAGTTGAGCAGGATTCTCCAACGTGCGATTAGGGAAGCGAAAGCAAGGGTATTGGCCCCCTCCCCCATGTGTAGCTCTGACTGCTCCGATACCCTGAAGATTGCCACTATTGGGCATGGCTTCACCCTCACCCCCACAACCTTGGACATTGCCTCGGAGAAGGTTGTCCAGAGCCCAGCAAGCTTGGGGCAAGCCCAAAACATGTGGGTGTGGTTGGCCGGGCCCCTCTGGCACCGCTCACATTTGTCCTCCACCTCCGGGAAGAACCTGCTCACTTGGGTTCTGGTCAGGTGCGCTCTGTGCACCACTGAGAGCTGCATTCGGCTTAGCCTTGCGCAGGAGGTGGAGGAGTTCTCCCTACTCAGTGCTTCGCTCCAGAGCCCCCATCCTACCTCTGTCCCCAGTTCGTCCTCCCATTTTTGTCTGATCTCATCCAGTGGAGTCCGGACTCTGTCCAGTAGCTGTCCGTATATTTTCCCACATAGTCCCCTCTTCCCGTTGCTTGTGCCTATCAGGTCCTCTAGTAGTGTGGTTTCTGGGGCCCCAGGGTACCCCACTGTCTCTTTGTGGAGGAAGTGTTTTATTTGGAGATGTCTCAGTTCCTGTCCTTTTGCTAGCCTCCACTTCCTCGTCAGTTCGTCTAGTGTCGCCAGCCTGTGCCCTACGTAGAGGTCCCCAACTGTCAATGTGCCCCTGTCCCGCCTCCATCTTTTGAAGGTGGTATTTAGCATGGCTGGGGAGAATCTGTGATTGCCGCAGATGGGGGGGCCATGGGGGACATTTTAGTTATCCCGAAGTGTTGTCTGAGCTGGGTGTTGTCTGAACTGGGTCTATGTTCTCAGCGTGGCCGCTACGACTGGGCTTGTTGTGTATCTTGTTGAGGGGGATGGGAGTGCTGCTGTAGCCAGGGCCCGGAGGGTCATTCCTTTCCAGGATGCCTCCTCCATTTGTACCCAATCTGTCGGGTTCTTGTAACCATCCCCTCACACTTTCTGCTGTTGTTGCCCTTTGATTTTCCTTCTTTGCAGTGTCTGTTTTGGGATTCTCTGGTTCTTACCCCCCCCACACAAATGCCATGATTAGACTGTCTACGTTTTGGAAAAAGGCCTTGGGGATGAAGATCGGAATGGATCTAAACAGGAAGAGGAACCTTGGCAATACGTTCATCTTCATCGTCTGCACTCTCCCCGCCAGGGAGAGTGGGAGTGAGCCCCACCTTTTGAAGGTCTTTTCTTACTTCCTTCACCAGGCTGGTCAGGTTCCACTTGTGGATCTGTGTCCAGTCTCTGGTTATCTGGATCCCCAGGTAGCGGAATCTGTTCTGGGCTGTTTTGAATGGGAGCCCCTCCAGCTCTCTCCCTCCCCCGTTTGGGTTCACTGGGAATGCCTCGCTTTTGCCCAGGTTAAGATTGTACCCCGAGAAGGTTCCAAACTCTTTCAGCATTTGCAGTATTGCCTTCAGTACCTCCTGTGGCTTCAAGACATAGAGGAACAGGTCTTCTGCATAGAGTGAGACTCTGTGCTCTCTGTCTCCTCTCCGGATTCCCTTCCAGCTTTTCACGTCCCACAGGGCTATCGCCAGGGGTTCAATGGCTAGCGCGAACAAGAGTGGGGACAGGGGGCAGCCCTGTCTTGTTCCCCTCTGCAGCTGGAGGTATTTAGAGCTGGTGGTGTTAGTTCGGACGTTCGCTTTGTGAACATTTTTTTTTTTTATATAAATACTTTATTGAAAATCTTTGGTCAACCAACACAGTACATTGTGCATCCTTTACACAATATTATAACAACACAAATAGCAATGACCTATTTTATAAACAAAAAATGAATAAATAATAAATAACAAAAATGAAAACTAACCCTAATTGGCAACTGCCTTATCACAAGTAACACTCTCCAAAAATATAATTTAACAGTCCAATATATAATTATCTGTAGCAACGACCTATTCATATTATACAGTATATATTAACAACCCTGAGAGTCCTTCTGGTTCCTCCCCCCCCCCCCCCCCCCCCCCAGATCCTGGGCTGCTGCTGCTGCCTTCTTTTTTCCATTCCATCTATCTTTCTGCGAGGTATTCGACGAACGGTTGCCACCGGCCTGGTGAACCCTTGAGCCGACCCCCTTAGGACGAACTTAATCCGCTCTAGCTTCATAAACCCCGCCATGTCATTTATCCAGGTCTCCACCCCCGGGGGCTTGGCTTCTTTCCACATTAGCAATAACCTGCGCCGGGCTACTAGGGACGCAAAGGCCAAGACATCGGCCTCTCTCGCCTCCTGCACTCCCGGCTCTTGTGCAACTCCAAATATAGCCAACCCCCAGCTTGGTTCGACCCGGACCCCCACTACTTTTGAAAGCACCTTTGTCACCCCCATCCAAAACCCCTGTAGTGCCGGGCATGACCAAAACATATGGGTATGATTCGCTGGGCTTCTCGAGCACCTCGCACACCTATCCTCCACCCCAAAAAATTTACTGAGCCGTGCTCCAGTCATATGCGCCCTGTGTAATACCTTAAACTGAATCAGGCTTAGCCTGGCACACGAGGACGACGAGTTTACCCTGCTTAGGGCATCTGCCCACAGCCCCTCCTCGATCTCCTCCCCCAGCTCTTCTTCCCATTTCCCTTTTAGTTCATCTACCATAGTCTCCCCTTCGTCCCTCATTTCCCTATATATATCTGACACCTTACCATCCCCCACCCATGTCTTTGAGATCACTCTGTCCTGCACCTCTTGTGTCGGGAGCTGCGGGAATTCCCTCACCTGTTGCCTCGCAAAAGCCCTCAGTTGCATATACCTGAATGCATTCCCTTGGGGCAACCCATATTTCTCGGTCAGCGCTCCCAGACTCGCGAACTTCCCATCCACAAACAGATCTTTCAGTTGCGTTATTCCTGCTCTTTGCCACATTCCATATCCCCCATCCATTCCCCCCGGGGCAAACCTATGGTTGTTTCTTATCGGGGACCCCCCCAAGGCTCCAGTCTTTCCCCTATGCCGTCTCCACTGTCCCCAAATCTTCAGTGTAGCCACCACCACCGGGCTTGTGGTGTAGTTCCTCGGTGAGAACGGCAATGGGGCTGTCACCATAGCCTGTAGGCTAGTCCCCCTACAGGACGCCCTCTCTAATCTCTTCCACGCCGCTCCCTCCTCCTCTCCCATCCACTTACTCACCATTGAAATATTAGCGGCCCAATAATACTCACTTAGGCTCGGTAGTGCCAGCCCCCCCCTATCCCTGCTACGCTGTAAGAATCCCTTCCTCACTCTCGGGGTCTTCCCGGCCCACACAAAACCCATGATGCTCTTTTCAATCCTTTTAAAAAAAGCCTTCGTGATCACCACCGGGAGGCACTGAAACACAAAGAGGAATCTCGGGAGGACCACCATCTTAACCGCCTGCACCCTCCCTGCCAGTGACAGGGATACCATATCCCATCTCTTGAAATCCTCCTCCATTTGTTCCACCAACCGCGTTAAATTTAACCTATGCAATGTGCCCCAATTCTTGGCTATCTGGATCCCCAGGTAACGAAAGTCCCTTGTTACCTTCCTCAACGGTAGGTCCTCTATTTCTCTACTCTGCTCCCCTGGATGCACCACAAACAACTCACTTTTCCCCATGTTCAATTTATACCCTGAAAAATCCCCAAACTCCCCAAGTATCCGCATTATTTCTGGCATCCCCTCCGCCGGGTCTGCCACGTATAGTAGCAAATCGTCCGCATACAAAGATACCCGGTGTTCTTCTCCTCCTCTAAATACTCCCCTCCACTTCTTGGAACCCCTCAACGCTATCGCCAGGGGCTCAATCGCCAGTGCAAACAATAATGGGGACAGAGGGCATCCCTGCCTTGTCCCTCTATGGAGCCGAAAATATGCAGATCCCCGTCCATTCGTGACCACGCTCGCCATTGGGGCCCTATACAACAGCTGCACCCATCTAACATACCCCTCTCCAAAACCAAATCTCCTCAACACATCCCACAAATAATCCCACTCCACTCTATCAAATGCTTTCTCGGCATCCATTGCCACTACTATCTCCGTTTCCCCCTCTGGTGGGGCCATCATCATTACCCCTAACAGCCTCCGTATATTCGTGTTCAGCTGTCTCCCCTTCACAAACCCAGTTTGGTCCTCGTGGACCACCCCCGGGACACATTCCTCTATTCTCATTGCCATTACCTTGGCCAGGATCTTGGCATCTACATTTAGGAGGGAAATAGGTCTATAGGACCCGCATTGTAGCGGGTCCTTTTCCTTCTTTAAGAGAAGCGATATCGTTGCTTCAGACATAGTCGGGGGCAGTTGTCCCATTTCCTTTGCCTCATTAAAGGTCCTTGTCAATACCGGGGCGAGCAAGTCCACATATTTTCTATAGAATTCGACTGGGAATCCATCCGGTCCCGGGGCCTTTCCCGCCTGCATGCTCCTAATTCCTTTCACCACTTCTTCTACCTCGATCTGTGCTCCCAGTCCCACCCTTTCCTGCTCTTCCACCTTGGGAAATTCCAGCCGATCCAAGAAGCCCATCATTCTCTCCCTCCCATCTGGGGGTTGAGCTTCATATAATTTTTTATAAAATGTCTTGAACACTCCATTCACTCTCTCCGCTCCCCGCTCCATCTCTCCTTCCTCATCCCTCACTCCCCCTATTTCCCTCGCTGCTCCCCTTTTCCTCAATTGGTGTGCCAGCAACCCGCTCGCCTTCTCCCCATATTCGTACTGTACACCCTGTGCCTTCCTCCATTGTGCCTCTGCAGTGCCTGTAGTCAGCAAGTCAAATTCTACATGTAGCCTTTGCCTTTCCCTGTACAGTCCCTCCTCCGGTACTTCCGCATATTGTCTGTCCACCCTCAAAAGTTCTTGCAGCAATCGCTCCCGTTCCTTACTCTCCTGCTTCCCTTTATGTGCCCTTATTGATATCAGCTCCCCTCTAACCACCGCCTTCAACGCCTCCCAGACCACTCCCACCTGGACCTCCCAATTATCATTGAGTTCCAAGTACTTTTCAATGCACCCCCTCACCCTTAGACACACCCCCTCATCTGCCATTAGTCCCATGTCCATTCTCCAGGGTGGGCGCCCTCCTGTTTCCTCCCCTATCTCCAAGTCTACCCAGTGTGGAGCGTGATCCGAAATGGCTATAGCCGTATACTCCGTTCCCCTCCCCTTCGGGATCAACGCCCTTCCCAGCACAAAAAAGTCTATTCGCGGAGTAGACTTTATGGACATAGGAGAAAAACGAGAACTCCTTACTCCTAGGTCTGCTAAATCTCCACGGGTCTACACCTCCCATCTGCTCCATAAAATCTTTAAGTACCTTGGCTGCTGCCGGCCTCCTTCCAGTCCTGGACTTCGACCTATCCAGCCCTGGTTCCAACACCGTATTAAAATCTCCCCCCATTATCAGCTTTCCCATCTCTAGGTCCGGAATGCGTCCTAGCATCCGCCTCATAAATTGGCATCATCCCAGTTCGGGGCATATACGTTTACCAAAACCACCGTCTCCCCTGTAATTTGCCACTCACCATCACGTATCTGCCCCGTTATCCGCCACTATAGTCTTTGCCTCGAACATTACCCGCTTCCCCACTAATATAGCCACCCCCCTGTTTTTCGCACCTAGCCCCGAATGGAACACCTGCCCCCACCCATCCTTTGCGTAGCCTAACCTGGTCTATCAGTTTCAGGTGCGTTTCCTGTAAACATAACCACATCTGCCTTAAGTTTCTTAAGGTGTGCGAGTACCCGTGCCCTCTTTATCGGCCCGTTGAGCCCTCTCACGTTCCACGTGATCAGCAGGGTTGGGGGCTTCCTACCCCCCCCCCTTGTCGATTAGCCATCCCTTTTTCCAGCTCCTCACCCGTTCCCACGCAGCTGTATCTCCCCCAGGCGGTGCCCCCCCCGCCCATCCCCTCCCATATCAGCTCCCCCTCTCCCCAGCAGCAGCAACCCAGTAATTCCCTGCTTCCCCCCCCCCCCCCCCCCCCCCCCCCGCTAGATCCCCCGCTAGCGTAATTACTCCCCCCATGTTGCTCCCAGAAGTCAGCAAACTCTGGCCGACCTCGGCTTCCCCCCATGACCTCGGCTCGCACCATGCGACGCCCCCTCCTTCCTGCTTCTCTATTCCCGCCATGATTATCATAGCGCGGGAACCAAGCCCGCGCTTCTCCCTTGGCCCCGCCCCCAATGGCCAACGGCCCATCTCCTCCACCTCCCCTCCTCCCCCCATCACCACCTGTGGGAGAGAGAAAAGTTTACCACATCGCAGGATTAGTACATAAAACTCCTCTTTCCCCCCCTTTTTAACCCCCCTCTTTGCCCCCCACATTCGCCCCACCACTTTGTTCAAACGTTCTTTTTAATAACCCGCTCATTCCAGTTTTTCTTCCACAATAAAAGTCCACGCTTCATCCGCCGTCTCAAAGTAGTGGTGCCTCCCTCGATATGTGACCCACAGTCTTGCCGTTGCAGCATTCCAAATTTTATCTTCTTTTTATGAAGCACCGCCTTGGCCCGATTAAAGCTCGCCCTCCTTCTCGCCACCTCCGCACTCCAGTCTTGATAAACGCGGATCACCGCGTTCTCCCCATTTACTGCTCCGAGTTTTCTTTGCCCATCTAAGGACCATTTCTCTATCCTTAAAACGGAGGAATCTCACCACTATGGCTCTGGGAATTTCTCCTGCTCTCGGCCCTCGCGCCATCACTCGGTATGCTCCCTCCACCTCCAACGAACCGCCGGGGCCTCTGCTCCCATTAACGAGTGCAGCATCGT